>NW_016157101.1:360173-670460 GCF_001687245.7 Rhagoletis zephyria
GAAATGTCAAAGCATACTGAGCATCTTTCTCTTTGACACCATGTCTGAAATCCCACGTGATCTGTCAAATACTAATGCATGAAAATCCTAACCTCAAAAAAATCACCCGTTACTACATACATATATACAAACATACATTCAACCATTGTAATCTTTTCTGACCGATTTAACGTTCAACAAAAGCGCTGAGCTACATAGGTATATTGTGTTGGTCATTGGCCGTGGGGCAACTATTATTAATAAGTCAATTTAAAGGAAAGAGTAAGTAGAGTACCACAAAAAACCGCCGCGTTGCGTATACGCCATGGCGCGCATGTGCCCGAACAAAGCAACAACTCCGCAGTATTATAGAGTGAATAACACTTGAAAGGTGTTGAGCAGTGTTGGGAGAAAAAAAAACTTATTCACCACAGTTCAGTGCATTCGCTACTTTGAGGGCTTAAAAACACATACAAATGCAAGTATGTAGTATGTACTGTTATGAATTATATCAGTGGAACTTTACGCGCGAACTTACCTACATACTAATAAATATTGCCATAAGAAAAGCATTAAGAACAATAATTTGGTGATATATTTGTGCAATAAAGAAGAGATGAAATTCTCGTTACAAATACACGCAAGCAGGCAATAAAAATTAAGTTCTTATTAACAAATTTTTGAACTAAGAAAAAAATTTTTTAGTGCTAAAAATATTCTCTAAGTGACGCGTAGTGAAATATACTAAATCTGAAGCTTTCCATGCAATTACAGTGCACAAATTATAAATGATCACAATCTTAAGGCCATCTATAGCAACTTGAGGAGTGTGAGTCTTTTTGACAAGCGTTCTTCTTCTGCTTTGAGCCGGATAAGGCCATAAAATGTTTTGCACCTTCTCCTCTTACATCTTTGCCAATGGCAAGATGTGTTCACCATAACTTCATAGCGTTTAAGCTAACTAAGCAATAGCCCGTAAGAGTCTTTATAGGCAGGATAGATAAAATACTAGCGTTTTCACAGGACTATGGAAAGTTTCAGCATTCATTGGCTATTTTTTCATTTATATACCTACCGTTTCAATTCTCGGCAGGATGTGCATGGTCATATCATGAAAAAAGGAATGAATGTCAAAGCCAAGATAAAGGTAGAGGTCAAGATGAACATAAAAATAAAAATAAAGATAAAAAAACGATAGAGACAAAAATAGAGATAAGAAAGTGATAGAGATAGAGATAAATACAGAGACAAAGAAAAAGATAGAACTGAAAAATTAGATATGTTATGCTATGTTATGCTGTGTTATGTTATGTTATGGCATGATTTGCTATGCTAAATAATGTTATGTTATGTTATGTTGTTCAAATAATTTCACCTCATCTCACCAGAGCTCACTTTAAATCACCTCAACTCCTCGCATCTTACCTCAACTAAGCTCACATCTACTCCTCTCTGTTCAGCTCAGCTCGCCTCACCCCAAGTCAACTCATTTCATCTCAACTCCAGTCATCAAACCTCACTACAACTCACCTCAACTCAGCTCGAACCAACTAATATTATTTCACCTCAACTCACCGTAATTCATCGTAACTCAACTTAAATTATCTAAACTCACTCCACTTCACCTTAATTCAACTCAACTCAGCTCAACTTTTGTGGAACGATTTATGTGAAATCGTCGATTTTAATTTAACGCAGCCTTAAATATTGACATAGAATGATCTGTGGCTGAGTAGGACCTCTTGCAACATCTAAATTAGAGAAAATGCGGTCGCTCCGCGGCTAGAAATGGCAAACCTCCGAGTGTAAGTATTTCTGCCATGAAAAAGCTTCTCATACATAAAATCCATTTGCCGTTCGGAGGTGGCGTAAAAGTTTAGGACCCTCTATTTGGGTAACAACAACAAGACGCGCACCGCAAGTTGGTGGAGAAGCTCGGCCAAAGACTTAGCAATAGTTTTAGCGCGAAAATATTATTATTATTGTTATGATCTCCTTAATCCATCTTTAAATTAAGGAAAATATTCCATCATAGATACTCCAATATCATATTGACGGTTGTTGGCTTATGTCCACGACTACCAATATTTTATGATCTTTTTCTAACTCTATGTTAAATAATATTATTTAAGAAAGGATTGCGATTTAGTTATTATCACAAAATGGGTGCACAACCAGGATCTTCCCCGTTCTACTCGAATCCTCTTGGGACATTGGGCACACTGCTTTCCGAGCAATTATTTATCATAAATTCGCGAATACAGATTAGGTGGTCTAATATCGTAATTACTTAATCTGCATGATGCTGGCAATGTATAATACCATTCTAACTATTTATGTGTAAACTGGTTGGTTGGTTATGCCGAATTTCCATTGCAAGCATTAAATTTCATTAAAATATGTGACATTCTAAAAATTCCTATGCAAGCTTAACTACATAAATATTAAGTAGTAATATAAAATCTTTTAAAAAATTCACTTGTATATTTTCCAATTGTATTATTTATTACCCCAATACGTCTTTATTATTTATTTAGCTTATCAAATGTACTCCATAATGACTACTGCAATGCGTCGCATACTTATGTATATTCTAGATTTTATACAATTTCAGTTCTTTCCGCTATTTCTCTTCTATTTATAGCTTTTCGAACAAATTCCACTAAGTACTCATAATTTGATATGGCATGCGTAACTGATAACATTAAGTTGTTATACTCGTAGTAGCATCTTAATGTGTTTTCTACAGCTGTAGAAATGTTGCGTGCAACCAACAGCATGAAGTCTATCAGCAATTTTAGTCACGTTTTTTTGAAAGCGGTTGTTATACAATTGTACAAAGTTTCACAAATCTTGTTGTGAATTAGTGCGCATGTAAATCCATACATATTATTTGCGTAGTTTTTACATAATTCTGTATACATATATACTCGTTTATTTGCAGGTTTTAGTAATATACCGAAGAAAAAATGCGAACTAGTAAGGCAGCTCTACTGTCATAAGAAACAACAGTGTACATTTTTTTGTTTGTTAGAATTAGAGATAGTAGAGGGTTCCCATTCTCAGGGAGTTAACCTTGTCATAAAGTAAGTTATAGCAGCCTGCTTTCATTCATGTAACTCACTTTTCTTATTTTTCATCATATACATATATAAATAATCACATCTAACAATATACACTGCCGGCAAAAAGTGTTGGCACAGCAAATTTTTCACAATATATGCAACAAATTTTTTCTAATATTTTTCCGCCAATTTTTTATAAAAATATGGTTCAATCTACAACAAAAAACATTAAAATATAATTCCTAAACTTTGTGCAAAACTCACGAAAATTCAACTAATTTTTGTGCAAATTTTAAACTTTTTAATCAGATTTTTTAGAGTTTTTTTTTTGAGTATGCAGATTTGTAGCCCAATCAATTTTATTATAACAAAGTACAAGTTTTAAGTAGCTAAGAATTATCGTTGATTTTTGGCAATTTTTTTTTTCACGCAGTCTCATCCATACAAAAAAAAATCGAAAATACTTTATACGAAAAAAATAACACATAAACATAAAATAACAAATAAAACACCTTCACCAAAAAAAAATTCTCAAAATTCAATGCGATGCAAAACTGCGTACTCAAAACTATTCTAAAAAATCTGATTAAAAAGTTGAAAATTTGCTGAATTTTTGGGAGTATTGCACAAAGTTTCGGAATTATATTTTTATGTTTTTTATTCTAGAACAAACCATATTTTTATTAAAAAAATTAGCGGAAAAGTATTATAAAAAAATGTATGCATATATTGTGGGAAAAATTTGCTGTGCCAATACTTTTTGCCGGCAGTGTAGGTAACGTCGAACAATTAATTTATGTTTATGCTTACAAAATCCCGTTATAGTTAAGTAATATATCTAGTGTTTCATGCGCTAGGGGCAACTTAATAAATATTTTCCCCTAGTCTCTACCCAATTGAAGCATTTTTAACCGACTTCAAAAAAGGAGGAGGTTATCAATTCGTCGGAATATTTTTTTTTATTTACGTATGTTGCCGGCATAACTTTGAACCAATGTTAGCCGATTTCTATAATTCTTTTTTTTTCTAAAGCAAAGGTGATACCTCAGAAGAAATTAACGGTACTCTTAAATTTGTATACGAGAATTGCAGTCGGTTTAGGTTTTTGCTTAAAAATTACTTGTCTATGTATGAAATATGTACTTAAATAAGTATTTGACCCTCCCAAAATTATTGCAAATAAATAACAGCGATAATAAGGGCATAAAGGCGTTAAGTGGAGTTAAAAAAAATGGCGAACAACAAGTAAAGCGGAAAGTAAGATAGACCAAAGCAGTGTATGGATTTAGATATGTATGCTTAAGAAGGTATGTACATATATTTAAGTATATATATGTTTAGCAAGACAAAATTAAATGAAAAAACGTAGATAATGAAAATTTTCTTGTCAAACAAAAAACAACAATATAAAATAAAAAACCACAAATTGATCAAAAAGCAGCAACGAAATACAGCAACAGGAAATGGGAAAATGCAATGTTTCCGGTCACTCGAAATAAGTTACGAAAACTTTTCACAGCAGCAGAAGCAGCAAATTTTGCGCTGATAATAACGAACGAAGCGTCAACCAAAAGAAGCGATAATAACCAAAGAAATCCAAAAATGCGAAATGTGCTTAACGTCACATTAAACGCAGAAACGAAAAGGGGTTGTTAACGGGTTGACATGTTTTAGTAGAGGTCGTTACGTACATACGTACTTGCGTATGTGCGGTTAGTATAATATACTTATGTACAAATATATGTAAAATAACGAGAAAAAAGCAAACATTGCGTTGCACATTGATTAAAGCGGGCGGTTAGTTAGCTAGACTTAAATAAGATTAAAAGCTTCTGCTAACAATTAAAAAAAAATCATCAAACTTAATAAAAAGTTTAGAAGAATTATAAAAAAAAAAATTCAGAATTTCGAACTTTTGAAATTGAAGAAAATTTTTTGTTATGCAGTTTTAAAAGCCAAAAAATTTCCATTTCAAGGGTTTAAAAAATCGCGTTGATTTTTTAATAATTTTGTTTTTAGACGGATTTTTGTACTTTTTCATATGAAATAAAATGCGTAAGAGCGTACGCCAAGAAATTTGATTTTTTTAGCGAGGTACATATATAGAAAATTTTGTGAAAGCAAAGAGGATGCCGCTCCTTCTCAACTAACATTCAATGCAGATAGTCAAGTCGTGCGGTAAATAGGCTTTGGCCAACATAAAGTTGCTATACTGCCCTGAAATCTGTATAACTTGTCCTGCTGGATTTAATCAGCTACTACTGGATAACAGGATGAGAAATATCTGAGTAAGTTAAGCCATCTTCCCTAAAACATTTAGACTACGAAAAAACCACCTATTAAAACGTCAATAAAAGTTAATCAAAACGCAAGTTTACGATGATTATTTCCACATAAAAATATAAATATTTTCATAAATTATATTATTTTACGATAACACAGCATTCCGTTAGTATCGTTGGCAACTGTCAATATTCGTTTAACTTCATATGCCCACAACATATCAGTGGCTTATATTCATAAATATTTATATCCGATGTGTTAGTGATGTGGCAGGTTGAGGGGAAATTTAAATTAGGTTAAAGTCTTTCTGCTTCACACACAATCCGCATAAAAGCGTCGCCTACAAATAGCAAACACAAATGTGCCATCACAGTGAATTGACAACAGACAATATACACTTAAATAATCAGCTGCATAGCAAAGCGTCAAAACTACAACACAACACACAACATACACAAATGTGTAATGTTGAAACAAAGCGCCATAATAAACGCACAACATAATCCAGTGGTCGCTTTGGACCACCTGACCCAGGTACCTGAGTACCAAGTGCCAGTACTCTACCATGAACACTTCCAGAAATATGAAGTATGAAAAAATCGGTTTGTATAGGAGGTGGCACGCCCACTTTTCGAATAACCCCCAATTTTTCCTCATGAACACTTCCAGAGATATGCTGAAGAAAAAAAATTTGGTGTGAATGTGAGCCCCCTTCAAATACTTAATTTTTATTTAGCCTATAACTATCCTTAGAAAGTCTGCAGGAAGTGTCCGAAATTTAAAAAACAAAAAACGGTACAGTTCTTCTCGAGCTTTGCGTATAGATATATTGCCATACTACAGACCTAAATTAACTGCTGGGAAGCTGAGTTTAAATTTGTGTGTGTGTGTGTGTGTGTGCTCTCTTCGAAGTGTGTGTGTGAACGACAGGAGCTAAGCCGGTGTATGCTATGCAAGTTCATGATTATAAAAACGTATACTAAATACAATACAAAGCAATGTACAAACGTAGATATGGGAGCAGATAAGCGCTTATAAGTATGTGTATAGGTGTCATTTGTGGTATTTACAAGAGTGTGTGCATTAGGACAGGTCCTGTTTTCACGCATAAAATAGAGAAAGTCGCATGGCACGAGTAAATGTAAGAATGTAAGAATTCTATAAGGATATCTGGAAAATCTTTTATATCATCACAGCTGAATGAGCTCTGGAAAGAATAATTTTTTTTCTACGTAGTCTCGGTAGTGCGGGAACCTAAATAAACTTTGGCTAAGCCCTACCACGAAGTTTTAGGCGTAGAACAAAATATGTATGCTTCTCCGATACCTGGCTTTTAATTCTAAATAGTTATGTTCATTTGTAATATTTTCACTCACATTTGAAAGAGAGTTTGTGAATGAAATAAAGTACGGGGCTTTTTTCGCCAGCTTACAAATTCTGCAGCTCGTGTTCTCAATAAGTCCCACTTATCAAAGAAGATATCCCGCAGTGCTCTATCAGGTATCTAGTAAGAGTCCTTTCACTCCCCAACTAAGATTAAACAGTCGCTTAGAGACTCTA
Source organism: Rhagoletis zephyria (assembly GCF_001687245.7). NCBI lineage: Eukaryota > Metazoa > Arthropoda > Insecta > Diptera > Tephritidae > Rhagoletis > Rhagoletis zephyria. The sequence goes on from NW_016157101.1 coordinate 367,061, forward strand.
TAAAAGAGACGTATCTCTTGGAACCTTGAACATACGCTAGTCTTAAAGGTTGATCAGCCGTTTTCACTGATTTTTATCTCCAACTAGCTAACACGATCCCATTATTCATTGCGTGCCATCGTTCATACTAGCAATATTTTCAATATTTTTACTGACCCACCCTAATACGAACCGCAAGTCTGTGCATAGATCTTTGGTACGAGTAAAGCCTGAACGCATGTGTTAAGCTGCTATGGGCAGCAATGTTAAGGCACTGCAAGGTGGCAGATGAAGCCAACTCAAGTTGCCATTTGAGGCCAAAGTACAATGGGATTAACTAGTGGGAACTAACATATTTTTGCATATGTACAACAGCTGTTGTGAATATATTTGCTAATAAATATGTATTTACCAGTGACTTTTTCATGAATGAAAACTACGATATTTTAAAAATGTTTCATGTAATTGCCTTGATTAGCCAAAACATTTCAACAAAAAATATGCTGTAGCTAATAAAAGTTAGTAATTAAAATTCATTTTTCATTTTTTTTTATGTTACCGGATAACTTTGGACCACGACAACCGATTTCGATAATTCGATTTTGCATCGGAAAGGTAGTGTCTCGATTCATTTAGGCTAGCGTTTTTCCAATTTTTGTATCTCTTACAAATAATAAGTGCTGAAAGTGGAAATTTGTTTTTAGCGCGCCACTCTTCAGATTCGGATACAGGAGATATACGGAGTAGGCTAAAACTTTAGAATGAACACGATAAAGAGCCCTTTCTTCGGAAAATGCGGTCCCGTTAATCTCAGCTGACCTTACCCTTAAGCCGAGGCCACGCAATGAGCGGCAAAGCGGCGAGCGGCTGAGTGGCTTAATTAAAACATCAAATACTATTGAAGTGGCCATGCTCTGAGCGGCATTTCTGAGCGGCTGAGCGGCATTTTTGTATGGCGCCGCTTTGCCGCTCATTTCGTGGCCTCGACCTATCGTCCAGTATTATTTATTCCTTGGATTTTATAGTTTCTCTTGATCGGTCGCACGCGAGTTTAGTTTACTCTAAGAAGCTTTAATGGAAATTCTTCTTTCTTATTTAATTTTTTCCCATTATAGTTAGCACCCCAAGCCATTGTACCTCCCACTACGACACCCAAGCAAATGTCACCAATGTGCAACGAAGCTTCACCGTAACATTTCAACCGTAGAAAAATCATTTCACTGTCGAGGCTGTTTGCACATACTCACACATATACACATTCCTGGCATATATGTATGATAAAAATTTAGAAGAAAAAAAGACAAACAAAAAAAATACTAAGGGAAAATGTGTCATAAAATAGTACAAAATATGACGATACAGCTGAGGGCAAGCAGCAGGAGAGAGCATAGAAAAACATATTCCATTGCTGCTAAATTACAAAATGCATAAACACAATTAGATGCCATTCGCTTATGCCTCATATAATGTGCGCAATGCGAACGAATCGTGCGAGATGCCACACAATATGCGGGCGTTTACAAGTGGGTGTATGCGTATGTGTGCTTGCGCATACCTATGTATGTATTCGTGAATGTGCGACATGAACAACACAAAAAAAAAGAACACATTGCCGTACTCGTATGTCTATGAAAAGAATTGTGCCAACATACTTACACTCATATTTAATGAGATGTGTTAACAGTTTGCGTATGGCGGAAGGACCTTTTTCCTGTCGCCAATGAACACAAAAGTCAGACAAGTAGAAGAGAATTGACTGACGGGCCAACAAGCAGACACCTAATGGCAGAGCATCATCACTGAATGTTGGCTGAACTCTGCAATGCTCTGAAGTGAACTGGAAGGAAGCTCAAATCTAGTTTTTTTTTTGTCATCAACCAAGTAGCGTAATGTTAAAACAAAGTTAAAGGTAAGTGAATACCATTTTTATTTCGTAACTTAGAAAGTGAAAGGCATAATTTTAGAATTCAATGGCACCTGAATAGTTTAGTGTGCGTAGAAACTCCCTTTTTTAACAGGGTAGTATGCGAAACATTAATGGAAGTAGAAGATTTCATGAAATGGATTTCAGAAATCGCGTTTAGGATGAACAACTGTCCCCAAATTTCTTGGTAAAAGTAAGATAAAAAGTACAAAAAAAATGTTAATATTTTTTATAAGTATACGAAGTCTTAACCCTTAAATGTTTTATTACATATACAAAATTTAAAGTACCTGCATTAGGGTGCATCTTTCCATACATAAAACTGATTATATTTTAAGACTTCTGTAAAAATAGTTCGGAAAAATATTAAGATTTGCAAATATCTCCAAAAATCTAGTTATTTTGATTCCGTTCATAACAATCTTTCACCATTTTCCTGCAGACCTTTTAAGCTTAAATTCTTCTGAAATAATTTTTTGAAAACAAAAATTGTATAAAATAATTTTTTGTATAAAAAACTTTATTTTTCGAGGTATTTTAAAAACGTTCTCGCTCACATAAATCCTTGTATTTTTCGCACTATTTCGCTTAAGTCTTAAAATACAATTAATTTTATAATTCCTGAGGAAAAACGGCAATTTTTTTTTCCGTATATAGCTAATATATTTAGCAGATGCGTCAACATGCCGGTAACTAACTATTCAAGACTAAAGTTAGTTTCAAGGTGTTTAAGCTTTTTAAAAATGCCAACCTAAACCGCACAGTGGTTCGGATACCCAAAAAAACGTGGCTGAACTCACAAAATGCGATCTCTTGGAGCATCAGGTGGTTGCGAAAGAGCTTCTCAGGCATAGAGGCTTTTGCCCTCAATTGACTGATTATGAAACATAATCCATGTAGACGGCATATGCTTACCATACATCTCATCGACGACTCACTGCGTTCTTCATGCGACAAACTACTAAGGTTCCTGAAAGAGTCTGGTAAGTCCTCTTAATCCTTTCTCCTTAGGTATAATGAAAAACTATACCTTAGTGCTTGGTAAATAGTCTTGCGTTTTACGGCTTAAAAAACCTCCATTCCATTCCATATGACTCGATTTGGTGTGTATACAAGTACATATCACTCATTTTCTAAAACAACACCATAACTCAAAAAAGGCGGTATTGAAGTTTTAGATTTATTCTCAAAATGCCGAATATGAAATATTAACTATTGCGTAAATTTGCATTATTAGCCCAAAAATTCCATATGAATGAGCGATATTAGTAATGTAAAAAATTATTTTCGCAAAAAAATTCGTTTATACACAAAACTCAGCAACCGAGGTACATATGCCTGGTATTTATTTAAGGTATGTTTACGGGGTGCATACCACAATTGTAAAATAAGGTCGGCCAAGCAGTAGCAAATTTGCGCCTAAAGAATTTTTGCGATGGAATTTCGAAAAAAAAATTTTGTTTTTCGGTGGCGCCTATTTTCATAGGTTACCAAACCTATTCTCATACGGATTTTTATTTTTTTTTGACATAGTTCTACTGGAGTAACCAAAATATTGCCTTAAAAATAGCATAATGATTATTTGAGAGCTTTAATCTACTTACATTAGGGTGGTGGGAATTGAGATCAGGTGGGTAAGTACTAGAACGGGGTACTTGAGGTCAAAGAACTTTGAAACAAAAAATTGTAACTTTGAAACAAAAAATTGTCTTCACTAGACAAGAGCATCGATATATATCACACTTTCAGATCCGACTTCAAATGCCGAAGATATGACGAAAAATGTAAAAAGGCGACCGTTACGTTCGGCAAAAAAATAGAAATTTCGAAATTGCTTTGCAAAAATACTTTAGACTCAGAGATGTAGGGCGACGTTTTTTTGTTCTGCTACGATCTTAAGTCTATGGAAGTTATAGTAAACTGAATACTAAAAAACTATTGATTTTCTGGTAACACTCAACAAGAGTTAATTTGCTCAATACCAGCGCCTTTATACCAAAGTAACAACATTCACTTTCGATCGCAAGAAATATTTTTACCATTCGTTAGACTTTGAGGTCTATCTTAGCACAATGGATGTTTAATTTTAGACTCGCAATTGCATGTACATATATATGTATGCATGTATGTCTGTGCACACTTCATAAATAATCAAGGTAGTTATCGTGCTAATTTTCTTATCTCAGAGCGTATTATTACGCAAGATTTAATTGAAAGACGACTGGCGCTTAACTAAATTACAAGTGAAACTATGCATAGCACACATCAGGATGAGTACAATGATATACACTACAATGCATTTACATATATTTGTAGTAGTAAAGTAGTAGTATTTTAGTGCAAAAGAGATACAAATGCCCCCAGCTGAAAACTACTCACATAAATTCACTATGGACACCTACGAAGAACACACTTTAAGTTGCTAGGTAAGCAGATGAAGAGTGGTTAGTTTTTTTTGTCTTTTTTCAAAACTTTCAGACTCTTTAATTCCAAATAAATTCCGTTCTTCAAAATTTTGTGGCACAGCTCAAAGCACAACTGCAGGTCAAGAGCTAAAAACAATGTGAATGTGTGAATTTTCATCATACCTTTTTTGATTTTTCCTTCACCGAGAGAGAGGTTCCAAAAGAGCACATACTCCTATGCTGTCGGAAGCACCATTAACCGAAAAACGCTAAAAGTACTTTTCGGGAGCCTCAGGGTCAAGTATCTGGGGCTTACCTCCGAAAACTTCAGGGAGTGAAAATTCTTCGTTAAAAACAATTATACAAATTATTGAAAATTTTAAGCCAAGAAGCCTTTATGGTCTGTAACGAGTGTTTATTTGTTCTCATCTTTTTAGGTAAAAATATTAAATACTACAAATCTTTGCTGCTGGGTACGAATTGAAGAATGTGCAATCCTCGAAGCGAAAAGCCAACTGCTTTAGAAACTATTCAGATAAAAGCATTCACACACAGATGCGCCTACATATGTATGTATGTACATACAAACATTCATATGGAGGTAATTAAATAGCGAATGGCTTCAAATAATTACATTCAATCACATTAACAGCTATTGTGTTACTTGGAGCTGTCTCGAACATAAACGCGTATGTAGAAGCTACATAACTTATTATGCATCAATCTTAAATGGATATGCACACAAATATATGTATGTATGTAAGTACATGAATATCTCTACGTCTAGTGATTTGTACAATGTACATACATATGTATGTATGCATTTGTTAGCAGCCATAACTAAGATACAGGTTGGCTCTAAAGTGGGTCAAAGAGTGCCAAATTCAGTCTATGTTCAAACGTTATTAGAAAACTTGTAACTACATATTGATTACGTATTCACACTACTTCAACGGCTTAGATCTTCACAAATTCAGTTTGATGTTAATAAAAGTAAGTAATTAAATCTTTACTGCATTAACCAAATACTTCGCAAGGTGAATGGGTTAAAGCTTTAGAGAGCTTAAATATACATACTTAGAACACCGTGCGACAAAAACCAAAAAAAAATATTCAAAACACACGAAAGAATCGATACACTCACGAAACTATGGGCCAAATATAGTAAAACTGCGTTTTTAGTTTTTCACTCTGACGTAAGGATTTTTTTTCAAAGGACTTTGAAATTTTAAGGGTTTGATTAATTCAAAAAATTATTTTAAAAAATCAGTGCAATGTAGAAAAACAATATGGGTACCAAATGAGAGGGAAAATTCTGAATTTAAAGACAATAAAGTTTTTTTTTGGTTTAAAAGGATAAGTAGGTATTGAAAATGTGTTTTTAATAAATTTTATCTTTTTAAGTCAAAAGTTTGCTGGACGAAATTCGATGATGAGGTTATGCGTACATTAGTCCTCAAACAATTATTTTTTCAAAAACAAAATATTGCAAATTTTCAAGGATATTTAAGGACGAAATTTCAAAAGGACATCTTCTAACCCATTCGCCATTATGCACCAAAAAATTTATTATGTTATTATTCTACAGAATTTTTATTTTTATATGATACCTTTATTGTTACCTTACATTGCACTGAATTTTTTAAAAATAATTTTTTGAAATTATCATATTTTTTAAATTTCAAAGTTCTTTAAAAAAATCCAGACGTCAGAGCGAAAAACCAAGTACGCAGTTTTACTATAATTTACCCATAGTTTCGCAAATATATTCATTTTTTTTGTGTGTAAAATTTACTGTCGCACGGTGTAATACATAATTTTGTTGTTCTTGTTTATCACACCCACATACATATGTGTGTCTCATGCGTGGGAAACCGACATATTTTGGTTTACATGCATACAATTTGAAAATACTGCATGCATATTAAGCCATAATGTTTTACTGCTATTCACTTTTAACCGACTTCTTCTCAAAATGAGGTGGTAACTTAACACGACTGTATAATTAAAAAAAATATATCCCATTAATTATTTACTCAGAAAAAAAACAAATAACTACTTGCACTCAATCAATAGCGAAAATGTACCGTTTTGGTGAAGCATGGAAATCTAGTCCCTAAAAAATGTATCTCCAAACCCAAACCTTTTTGACTGGAGCTTTGAAAACAAGCACAGACACGTCTACCATGCAAAACGTACCTATAAAACTGAGTTGAGTAGGGACTGGGTAGTAGCATGACGCTTGGAAGGTTGCAAATGAATACGAGATGCTCGACTGTAGTTCGCACACCTACTCCCAGAGAATACTCTTCAAAAAAAACGACATTTGCGCGCAGTGGAGCCACATTCTTCGCTCATTATGATGTACTTCCACCAAAGAAGTAATCAGATTTCGGCTGGCAAAGAGGAACAACTTATATGACGAGGAAATATACACCGCTGTAGAAAAACAGACTCCACCTGCAGGGCCGTGCTGAGATTGGGCGAACCGCGTGCTATGTGGGACCGGTGAATGTGAAAGTGAGACATTTTTGCAAAACGAAGAGAGTGCAAGTAGCTTTAAATGCTGGGCGAAAATTGTATCAAAAATCTAGCTGACTAACTGAAGGTCTCAATACCAGGGCGAATTATTGTCCAAAAAATACTTAAATTATGGAGAGAAATCTTTTACACCCTATTGAATTGAAAGCAGCAGAGCAGACGAACCCGTGTCTCTAGTCGAAAACGACAGAGTTGATGTCCCTTGGCCCGAATACGACGACAACAAGTGCTACTATATGTAGACTAACTAGGCAATTTAGAAGTAAATTGTACTCTCTCGTCGTAAAAAAAACTACACTCTCCAATGCTGGTATATTGCGCAGAAGCGTTGATAATGGCAAAATTCGTTGAGGTGGCCCATATATTTATTATTTGAGAGAACGGTTCTTCGGAACATCTACGGAACTTACGCATTTTCGACTGCAAATTCCGCAAACATAATGTGCTCAAATACTAAATTAGGACCCGCGGAGACCCTCCTCTGCGTTAATGATATCAGGTAAATGAGAATTTTACTTCATTTGGCACTTCCAATTGGCGACAGTTCGAACAGAAAAAAAACGATTAATGTGTTTTATTGAAATCGGCCAAAATCGATTAGGCCATTACTGAGACGTAATTTCAACCCGGTAGCTATCCGCTAGCCGCGACGGTTCTCTCGAATGTTGTATAGGTTTCCGCGCAAAAGGATACCACCGCCGAAGGTGGACTTGCAAGGATGGGAACCTAACTCTGCACATGGAATTTATGTATTTACTAGTGATGTGCCGAATAGAAATTTTGCCTTATAACCGAGTTTGGTATACCATGAAAAAAATATGAGCCGGATTCTGATAACCGACAAGATATTCGGTAGACTGCTTTCTCTAATGAATTACACAATCTGTATTGTTGCACTGGGGTTTTATGAACTTAATCCAAATAATAAATCAATTATCATGGAGAACATAGTTGAATTGTATGAAAAATGAAATTGTTTGGCAATTCTTTGAGAAGAAAAACATGCAACGGCTCCGATAATGGTTTCAGCCTTTGCAGTGATGCGGATATTCAAACGAAAGGCAGACTAGGTTACGACCGTACATAAAAAAATCTGCGATTTACGAACTTTAAATGGAGAAATATATATGTAAATCTACGCCGTTTGCTCAAACAAGACAAGGTGAAATTCAGTGATCTCATCACGGACATTGAGGAGGCTATAAAAAGCCTAGTTGCAACTAAACCGACCATCTATATTGGTTTTCAGCAAAGGTGAGGAAGGTAATGAATGAGCTGACGAGCGAATCGAAGAGGACGTTCTCTTAGACTCCTCACTAGAGATGGATATACCGATTCGTCTTCAGAAATACAAACGATTATAAGATTTTTAACAATTAAACCAGAGATCTTAAGTCCTTTATTTTGAGAAGTAATAAATCAGAGGGGCTTGCTTGACGGTACATAGGATGGTCGTGGGATCATTTCAATTGTCGCGTCCGTCGTCAGTTTACGGATGCCTGCTGAAGCTCCCTCTTTAACCCTTTCATTAGCTTCTTAGTACACTTTTAAGTTCCAGTACCCAATAAAGTTGCAAATTTTTAGCCCTAGCCAGCCTCCCAATTGCCTTCTGGCTTTCAAGAATGTTCCTTGGCCGGGTGCTATGCCTCAATAGATCAATGATGTTGAGGATAGTTATGTTCTTTAAGGAAGAAGGGACCACATTAAATGGAGCATTCTCATCTTGCTAATCACAAAGACGCATTTATCTCTGAGTTTACTTTTCCACAAAAAAAAAACACCTCTCATAAAGCCCCACATAACGTTCGAAGGCTGCATAAAGCTTCAGGCTCCTCCATTTGTGTGACAACGTAAGCAGGCATGCCAGAAGTACTATGTATATGCGAAAATTGACCACCAAACATCAAATATATTCGTATTATGGTAATTCAACTCCAAAAGCAAAGATTATTTGAACAAGCTAAGCTAAAAATAATTTTATTAGTCAAAAATTCTTACTAAACTTGAATTTACGTCTCCACTTGTTTGCCGAAAAAAAAAAGTAAATATTCTGTGTTCATGTGTGCAACATGTCCCTGAACGTTTGGTCTTCTCCCATATAAAACCTCATAAATTAAGTAAAACTCTATAAAAGACCATTCTATTTAGCATTCCAGTTGGTTATAAAATTACCGAAGCATAACGGACCGTAAATTGATATTGCACAAAAATTAATAGCTTCAAGTAACTAAACAAGTTTGGCAAAATATCTAATGCACCCAAGCAATTAAAATTAAAACTGATGCAACACACAGCACTTCTTCAGCCAGCATTGCTCATCGTAAAAATTCTGCGCCGAATGTTTGATGCGCATTTTTATTGCCAACCCCACACCAGATGCACCAACATTTTTGCATAAAATTTGCTTCAACATTTTTGCAATTTAAATCATTTGACTTTGTTTGCGGTTAACGCTCAAATAAGTATATGAAAATGCAAATTTTAAGTACTAGATTGTTTGACTATAAATTAAATTTTGTTTTTTTTAGCTTCTGCGTATCTAATACTTAAATATGTGGAAGAACTAGCAGGAAATTCCAACGACTCTGGAAAGATATAAACATCTGCTCTATGCTCAGAAGCGATGAACGGCTGGCTTGCACAGAGATTCTAGTTGCGATCCAGCTGATTTACATAGATTGATGAGAGAAAAATGTAAATGAATTTTTACTAAAGTTCATTCATAGTGTCGGTTCATCGCCGGTTAAATCATAAAAATCATTTATCAATACCATAATAAGGAATAACTTAACGCGAACCTCGAATATATGTTTGCGCATAACTCGAACGCACTGCTATTTCATGAATTAAATATTCGACGACTTTTTTAATGAAACCACCATTATAATATGTCCACACTTATTTACTATTGGCACGTAGGTTTTGGCACTCATGTGGCTAGCACATGCCTAACCCAAACTTACCTTCACCATCCATCTCACCGATAATCCAGGTTCACACCATCTTCCCCTTTCTACTTTCGGGACCAGATCAGCCTGGCTGACGGCTCTTGACACAGTTCAATCGCGAGCGGAGTGCCTAACATGTCGAGCGTTATCCGGAAGCTTTTCTAGCCTTACCTGGGTACAACGGACCTATGGTCGGCAGGACGACCTCCTTTATCCGCTACTCATGGAATTGATTATGAACACTAACAATAATAATCCACAGTCCTGAAACGGTCATCCGACTATACAAAACAAAGGCCACAAAGAGCCATAAAAACCCCAAGGTACTATCTGTGCCGTAGAATTAAAGTAGCTTAGTGACTTTAAAATATTTGAGATTGAATTGAAAAATAATCAGTTTCCCTTAAAATTTTTTATATTTTTACTAAGCTTCTATTAAAAGAGCATCTTGAACTACACCTATGGCTTGTTAAATGTTAAAATAATTTTTGGGAACCCAATTAAATGTTGCTTTAAAGGGACTTTAGCTACAGCAGTTTCAAAGCTTCGCTCTGCTCGATACGGCCTTGCTCGGCTCAGCCCCGCTTCCTCTGTTTGTGTACACTAACCTGTAGTATGCCCAACACTCAGAGCACGGCGCCTGATGAGCCTACTGATGGTAGTTATAAATCCAACGTGATGTCCTACGATAGATCCATGTAGCGCTTCACGAATTCTTCGTCTCGAAGGACTTCGTTAAGATGCAAGGGCTGCCTAATTCCAAGGAAACCTCCGACGGCTCTTGGCTAAAAGTAGTTGAACTCGGAATATCTCATTACGAACTCTGGCGAGAGGTTGGGTGGTGCGAAACAAGTAAAATCGGAATTTTAATGCTCTCACCCCCTAGAATTATTTTATATCGAAAAAATGTAGCCTTATTTTTTTTATTTCGAAATCAAAAAATATTTAGATGTCGCTCAAAGCGCTCAAATTTTCCATGTACTTTATATAGGAAAAAACAACTTCTCGTAGATATGGTATGGAACTCTTGAAAATCAATATTTTTCGATCGAAGAACTCAGGTGCTCTTCAGGAGACTCCCAGTAACAATACCCAATTGTTTACTTAACCATTTTTTAATACTAAAGATTTTTTATTTTTCCCCCCATTGCATTTTCTGGCATTTTATGGGGGGTTTGGCGGACCTATAAAATATATTTCCTATGAAAAAATGGTTAAATAAATAATTGGGAATCTCTTGAAGGGGAACGGTGTTTTCTTGAACGAAAAATATTGATTTGATAAAAAATACATGGAAAACTTTGAGCGCTTCGAGCGACGTCTAAATATTTTTTGATTTCAAAATAAAAAAATAAGGGTATATTTTTTTTTGGTATAGCACAATCCTAGCGGTGAGAGCTTAAGAATTCCGACTTTACTTTCTCACATGCATTTGTGGACCACCCAACTGTACACACATACATATATGTATTAATTTTATTACCTTGTTCAAGCTCATAAGTCAATTCTCCAAAAAGACAACTTTTTTGTGTTATGGAGGGTGGGGTGACATTGATCACATATTTTCAAAAGCAAAATTTTAATCATCTCGTTGGCTGCATAATATGTTTACTATCTACATTTATAAATCCCGACTTTATTTATTTACTTTACAAATTTGCTACTGATATCATTAAATTCAATACAGCGAGTAGGTGTAACTTAATGCAGTACAATATGTATGTATACCAAGTCAAATTCAGTTTGAAATGGGGTTCCAATAAAAACAAATACATACTCTAATTAGGTTTTTATAAATTCTTCTTCAACACTAAGGCGCACCATAATGAATTAATTATATGCTGAGTCATTCAATCGACAATCAAGGAATCCCCGCCTCTTAATCTCTAATGACTTTGTACTCCAGCCAATTAACTATGCAGCTATTCTCCCCCCCTCTTTTTTTTTGCAATTCATCATATTCCCATTGATGCTCTGCGTACTACATATTTTAAATTAGCAGCGTTGTGAACTGTTTTACCTTACTTTAGTAAATAATTCATCCATCATTTAAGCATTTGCGCATAGACGTGCATAGACGTGCATAGACGTGCATAGCTAAATACACGAACGAAGAACGATTGCATTGAAAGTCTAAAAAAAAAAATGCATGAATGCTTGAAAAAACCACAGAACCGAAAAAATTCATGGCCAACGAATTGAAGATGATAAATTATGCTCTGCTTAGTTTTTAATGGGCGCCTGCTGATAATCTTTCCAGACGCAAGCGCAATGGCAATGCTTAGTCATTAAATAATTGTAGCTGACGTCAAAAAATCAATTTCCTGCTTGCCACAATTTGTAGCACAGCGGGCCCAGTCAAAAGTGAGATATATGTATGTTTTACTTATTTGTATTGCACGTAGCCGGAATTCTTTAAAATAAGTGCTTTTTTTGTTATGTCAGAAATATACTTAATTATTAGCATAATATTTGATCTAAATAAGTTATGGCCTAGAATTGTTTGTCGTGCGGCGGCGCATTCATTTGACAGCAAATATTTCAAGCTTTTTTAAATACGGCAAGCCCAGCGCTTTGTAATTTTGATCATTAATCATTTCGCTTCTATTGGCTTCGAGATAACGAGATTTTAGGCAAATCAAATGCCTACGTACATATATTTATGTATGTACAGATGAATTTAGTATAACTAATTTTTGAACTTAAATACGAGTATATAGCGTGATACAAGCGTGATGCAGAACTTTGACAGCAATTATTTTTGATATGTTAATATTTTTATTACTATTTTTTATTCAAACAGTTGGTTCTACAGGCTTTGGCAAATTTAGTCATTGAGCGATGGAGCATCGTTCCGTGCGCAGAAGTGGAAAACTTTCGACTGCCTTTCACCTGGGAGCGGCCAGAAGTGATTCCTGTGCGTACGGTTCAAATCGCAGTTCACCTATCCTCTGGGTAGCAACCCGTTTGGGAGCGAGCTAAATTGAGATGGCGTAAAACTTCGCGTGCGATGGGTTTGGGTCCTGCCACATTAAAACCCCACCCAATTAAAAACAAAAAGCAGCCTCGGATGAGTCACCTTTTTTCTCCACCACGGCAAACGTATTAAGCACTACGATTTGAGGGTATGCACCTGGAATATCCGGACCCCTTAAAGGGGGAATGTTCCTCTGCCCGGCTGGTTGATGTCCTCGGGAAGACTAAGGCTCAGGCACAATACTTTACAACAGCGTACAATTGCTGGCGTATGCCGACGACATCGATATTATCGGTAAAAACAAGGGCTACGTCTCTTCTGCTTTCTCGGGATTGGATAAAGAAGCAAAGCGAATGAGTCTGGTGGTGAACGAGGACAAAACGACTCAATAAGTCACTCAACATGCCTGTGCTGGTGTATGGCGCGGAGGCATGGACAATGAAAGCATCTGTTGAGGCAGCTCTTGAAGCTTTCGAGAGAAAGATTCTGCGAAAGATTTACGGACCTTTACGCGTTGGCGATGGCGAATATCGCAGACGATTTAACGATGAGCTGTATGAGCTTTACAACGATATAGACATAGTGCAGCGAATTAAAATTCAGCGGCTCCGCTGGCTTGGCCATGTCGTTGGAATTGACAGAAGCGCTCCTGCTCTGAAAGTATTCAACGCGGGCCGCGATGCTGTTAACAGAGGAAGAGGAGGGCCCCCTCTGCGTTGGAAAGACCAGGTGGAGAAGGACTTGGCTTCACTTGGCATTTCCAATTGGCGTCAGTTGACACAGAGGAGAAACGACTGGCGTGCTTTGCTGAACTCGGCCAAAATCGCTTATGCGGTTACAGCGCCAATAAAGAAGAAGAAGAAGGTGTGTTTTATTATTGCCAATTTACACACGAAATCAATAATTCTTTCAAGTGTATTACAAAATAGAAGCTATTTCTTGGAAACACTTTACCGTAGCGCAGTTTCGATTTCAATCATTGTTTTTTTGTAATAGAAAAATAATTAGGTATTGAAAGAATCTACACGTACAAAGCATTTCACACCACTTCGCACTTAATCATTTTGATAGCACCAATTTGGCTCCTATTTTCGAACGAAAATAAGTAATAAAATATTACGAGTTACTCTTAGGCGTATTTAAGTGCATATATGAAGCGCGCCAATTATTTGTGCTGCGGCTTTTATAGACCACTCATTCGCATCAATGGAATAGCAGCCAACTGACGCCCTTAACTTTGGCCATATACATTTTTATATACCAACTGGAATTTTCAGTTTATGGCGGTGATAAAGGAGCACATATTGATCCATAAAAAAAATGCCTTTCCATAGCGTAGCGGACTGCATACTCTTATATGCAGCTCAATTACATGTTTTTATGTATGCAAAATAGCCAAAGTGTAACCAAATGTCGGTAGGTTAGTAAAAATTACAAGAATAACAACAACCATAGGTGTCATTTTTAGAGTTAAAGAGGAATTATCATACTGGAACATATTCGTGCCTAAATGCACAACCGTTAAAACTGTCATCGCTATTTTCATACAAATTAATGTGTAACTAGTATGGAGGTATGTATGTATGTATGTATGTACAAGTGCAAATTTTTTAATTTTCAATTCAATTTTGTTGGGTGCAATGAATCGCATCAAAATATACACAAAAAAAGCAAATGTATGTATATGTGCCTTTATTTATTTTTTACACCAAATATGCTTGCTAACCGGCAGTGGGAGTGTGTCATAAGCATCAACTTTGATATGCTGTTACATCGATATACTGTACACATTAGGGCGGGTCAATTTGTATAGAAGACTTTTTCGACTATGCGCGTATGGCACAGAAGAATTCTATATGTAACTCTAAGCAAATTTGCCGAAGAAACCATGGGCTTAAAATAAGTTTTGAGTTTGCCAAATTGAGAAAATAGGTTTCTTAGCCTTTTGCTGTCGTGTCGCAAAGGAGTGCCCAAATCTTATATAAAAACATGCTAGAAAGGATTTTTTGGTATGAGGAATCCATTTCTGCACTTATCTTTTTCTTAAAACCTCCACCAGAGGGCGCAGCAGTCAATATTTTCACATATTCTTCGAAACCTATTTTCGCATTCTTCTTGTTATACCTACACGCATTGTAAAAAAAAAATTACCCGCCCTAGTAAACATACATACAATATAAACATAAACATCAGCATTTTCATCGCTGCACCTCAAAAACCAATTAACATTTTAATAGGCCACTAAGTGAGCAACAACAAAAAAGACCAACACTGTGATTCGTTGTTTGGTGACAAGAGAAAATTAGCCGCAATTCATTTACATACATATGTACATATTTTAGTCTTTTTTTTTGTGATTTTCATTTATCGGTATGCTAATTTGTTGTACGTACTCATGTACATACATACATATGTATGTATGCCTGCATGTGTGTATGTCTCCACTTACTCTCTTGGGCAAGCGTATTAACGTCATGAAAGTGATGGTCTGCAGCGGGACAGCCTCTTTGGCGCAGTTAGCTACAAAGCCGACAGGTGACGTACATGCGGGAATTACGAAAATCAATGCAATATTTAAAAACTGAATGCAATTTTTTAAATACTAATACTCTTAATTGAGTTTTAGCTGTGATTGAGCATGAGTTGTCAGAAGCATAAATACATAAATAAATGAATATCTACTTATGCAGACATAAGACGGTTGATAAATATGGGCTTTGGTTAATTTCACATCAAAAATTGCAAAATTTGTTGTTCAATTAAGCTGAGAATTAATTTAGGGGAAATGTGAAGGTATATCTCTTTTCGGTAGCATTTATTTTTAACCAATTATGCGAGAAAACCAATTGGCCGGGGGTCAATTAATCGGGGAATACTGTATTTGCCATTATTAATTGATTTGACAATTGAAATGTGCGACGCACATTGGAAAGCGTTCGTTGAAGTTCCTTGTAAAGGCTCTGTTATGCATTCTTGGCATTGCTTGAGAGTTGTCATATAAGGAATCTGTTAAATGAGCTTCGCGTGTAAGCGGTTACCCAACGCACAGCATTACATACGTAAAAGTCTGTTGGTTTTTGATTTCTACGTAAAAATGGTATAGCAGTGCATGCAATGCCAAGTATGCATAACAGAGCCTTAACTCTACCTAGTACATATGTAAGTATTAATATCTGCAGAAATTTACGCGATTTACTGACGAACAGCATCGGCTAGGTTTGACTATAATGCATCGATTCGAACGATTGGGCACAGTTTCATCCCCCGTTTTCTCGCGTAATCTGTTGTTGAAGATGCAAAGGGACTGACACCCACTCACTTGGTAGACAATCAAAGGTAATCTATACTTAATTCCGGGACAAATTGTCGTTCCTTGAGAAATAGTACTTTATAAGTTGAAGGAAATGGGTTCTCTTTCATCTTTACTGATATTAAATTTACTTCTGATTAGAAATATTAACGATATATTATGAGTAAAACATTCTTCATTTAGTTAGTTTTACGATTTAAGACATAATCGCCTGTACTTAATGATACAGACTTCTGGGCAAACAAACACTCCTTTTTTACAAAAACACTCGCGAAGAGCTAGCTTAATTTGCAATAAGATCGATTTGAATTTAAAAATGCTAAGAGTAGGATGGGTAAAGGCTGTGCCCTAGGGTTCTGAGAAGTCTGAGGAATTTATATTTAAACACAAAGTTAAGCCACGACTAGCGTTTTCCAATTTGTTTTGAAGTATTTGAGCAACTACTTAATCCAGTGGCGGATCCAGCGGGGGGTTTTGGCGGTTAAACTACGTGTCAGTCAGTGGCGGACCCACGGGGGGTGTTTTAATATAGCGCATATGTATGTATAATATGGCGTCTATGTATTGAATTTCAAAAACTTCAAAACTATTCCAAATTTTAGTCAGAATTATAGGCGATCCGAGTACCATATTTTATCTAAATCCGTGCCCGTTTGTGCGTGAAGAGAGGTCGCGCATAGTGTCCGTTTTTAATTCCATCAAAACTCAAATCATCCTGTAATTTCACAAACCTAATGATCTTCACAAAAATGCGTTCTCGTATAGTATGTATAGTACTTAGCTAAATCGATATGACTTTTCGAAAAGGTGGCAAGCTTAGTCAAAGCTATTTTCTAACAAAAGCTTTCATAAATCTTTTTTTGACACTTATATTTTAATATTTCATAAAACGTCTGTAAAAATTAACTAAATTCGACTTTTCAAATTAATTAATAATATAATAAATTGATAAGTAATTTGAATGTCATTTTTTAAACGCCTGGCAACCCTATTCAAACATTCCAAATGTCCAAACTAATGGTTTCTCAACCCACTTTCGCTTGACATCCGTAATTTAATCTTTCATAAAACCTGTGTATAAGTTAATTAAACTCAACTTCTCAAACAGATGGCAACCCTCTCTAAAAGTAGTTTTAAGATAAAAGCATTCATTAATATTCTTTAGCTGGCATTGTGAATTTAATTTTTTAAACACGTGGCAACCCCCTAAATAAAGTTCAGAAATAAAGCCTTTTCAAACCCATTTCAATTGATACCAATATTTAAAAAACAAATTTAATTTATTAAATAATTTGAATTAACATGTTTAAACGAGTGGTAACCCTGTTTAAACAACTCAAAAATATGCTTATATTTTAATACTTCATTGCGTATAAGTTAACTAAATTTGACTTTTAAAACAGGTGGCAACCCCCTTCAAAATTTTTCCAAATTAAAACCTTAAACCTCTGTCGTCCGACACCCATACTGTTATGAATATTTCACTTATCTAATTTCCTTAATTGGAATTGAATTTGACATTTTAACCAGGTGGCAACCCCCTTACATGCCGTAAAAAATTAAACCTTTTCAAAACGATTTCCATTGATACACAGATTTTACTAATTGATTTAACTTTTTCAATAATTGAAATTCAATTTTTTATAAGATGGCAACTCGTTTCGAAAAAGCAAAACCTTATTGCACATCTACAGCCCAAGTCCTATAATTTGACACCTCATTTTTTAAAATCGAACGAACGGTGCACATCTGATGACCTGGACAAAAAATCCCTTCCCGTATTATATATATCTATAGATATTTCGCTTCCTGATACATTTATAAATATTTCAGTAATATGTGCATACGTGTAAACACAGGTAATTGTCTTTCAGCCAGAAATTTCATTCGAGCTAATTTTACAGGCGATGGCTTTGATGTGCATAATCATAAAAATTCCAAAATTAATGAACATTTTAAAACTTTTGGATGCCAACCGAATATTTGAAAGTGTCAGGTTAATATTAGCATTAAAGCAAAAAATTAATCATTTAATGTTTCAATGAACGAGGAACTCATTTATGAGTTACAAAATAAAGCTGTGGCATTCTATCGTGTTAAAAAGAATCGCATTTGCATTTAAAATGCGCGCCGTTTAATTTAAATAAAATGGTTACATACATTTATGTAAAAGCGAACTCAGATCCAATTTTCTATTATTGGGGCTATACCTTAGGGGTATAACGAAAATTAAAGTAAGGGTCTCAAAGACCCGTAATGGAAGGAGGGTAGAGATTTTACCTAAATTTTTTACTTGCTTACTAAATTTTGCATTAAGTCTCTGAATTATGAGCAAGAATTATGTTTGAGCTCGATTTACATAGCGAAAGACTTTGCATGCTAAGAAAAAAGTTTCCCAGGCGCAGGTGTCACTCCCGGAAAGCTCCTCTATACGAAATAGTTGAAAGCATCATCCAAGCCTCGCAAAAGCTGGATAGCTTAAACAAAATTTTTTGATATGACTACATCCCAGCTGTAGCAGTGAAGATGAAGTATGATATTTCGCCTCATCGCTTAAAAAAGCTTCGGATATTGCCGTGTCAATACAACTACTAAAACTGAGTGTTACGGCCTTGTGAACCACCTTGCATCAGAGTGACCGTGCAATTGCATATGCCCTGGCCTTCGCTCAGCTGACTAAAGCCCATCTTTATAAGAGTGTGTGGTCCGAGTGTAGTCAGAGATACTCCTGCTTCCTCATTTCTTGGTACGACCGACTGGAGGCTGCATTTCCTGATTAACCAACCCTCAGCACAGTTTCTTTCCACATCACTATGGTCTGGTATGTATATCAACTAGCGACTTGGATAATGTCAGAAGTAAACAAAAGAAAGGTCAGCTATTTCCCTATTAAGTTTGAGCGCACCATGTGTTAGCCCGGATTACAGCTTAGCTTTCATAGTATGCTCAATACTTAGATATCCAGCAAGTGAGCAGCCAATCGACTGCTTCCTTAATAACAACCTAGAACCGTAAAATGAAGTTTGATAGAGAGCTGCTATAGACCCCTCCACCAACCCTTCGGTCAAGCTTCGACTTAACCGCGTAGAGGTTAACGGGTGCCTCCTTCAAACTTCTACCTCCCGATCATTCATCCTTAAAAGGAATGTAAGTGGAGAAAAAAAGGATTTAAAGCGAGTCCATTCGGTTTCAAAGGCCTTTGCATTAAATCATACAAGGTACTCGAAACAGCAAACTTAGCCCCTACTAACAGTGCAACATCTGCCGCATATGCAATCAACCGGAGGACTCTATACACCAGCTTCCCAAGCAGGTTATTTACGACCACAATCCAAGCAAAAAGTGAGAGAACACTGCCCTATGGCGTGCGCTGTTTTCCCTACGCTGGATGGCGCACTGCCCCACTCCGCGGCGACGGTTTTGTCACATGGAACGGGGACATGAACTTAATTAGGGTTTTACACGAAGCTTATCGTCAAAGGATTACCGTTAAAAGTCCTCTAGTAGTCGACTTCACGATCACATACGAGGCGGTCTATTGACAAGTGACTAGGGGAAATCCTGTTTGTAATTTGGAGATCGATCAGCGCCAATAGCGACTGATTGTTCTCAAATTCTTAAAGCTGATGCCACATAAAACTTTTGCTTCGCTTTACGTGACAGATTCGCTTTGACGGAAAAGATGAATTGTATGAAAATGCACAAAGCATGCCACATAAATCGTTGAAGCGGCAGCGCGAAGCGAAAAGATGGCCAACTCCCATCTTTTTGCGCGCTTTGACAACCAGCCGGTTTAATATTTATTTTGTTTCGTCCAAATTCGGGTTTTCATGCAGAAACATAAAACTTAATTACATTGCTGATAATTTTAAATCAAAATAATTAAAATCCACAGCAACTTTGATGAGTAAAAAAGCGGTACAACATTGTTTTCTTGGCGTTCATTGTGGCATACCTTTTGCGTCTGGCGCTTTGCTGGCAAAGTTATAAATGTCACGCAAAGCTACAAAGTTTTATCTGGCATCAGCTTTAGAGAGATATGAAAGCTTGTGGCGGCGTTCATATATCCGTCAACCAGGCGGCTCTCCAAGCGAAAAGCACATTGATTACCCCAGTATTAGTTTCTTCAACGGTTAGTTATTCATTTGAAATATTAAGGATTAAAACGAAGCTAAATCCAATGCCATGTAACCGATCGTTGTACTAAGTATTATTTTTATAACTGTTTTCCACTCGTCTCTTTGCTTTAAAATCAATTTTGAGTATTTGTTTCCCATATCTGGCAGTAAACACTAATTAAATACACATTAGACCGAATTATTCAATACAAAAATTTATTTACAATAACTACAAAATTTTGAGTTATTTATTTGCTTTCTTTCTACATTCCATTAATGAGAGTTTAATCAATCAGAAATAATCACAAATCTATAACAAGCCATTCTATCACATTTTACCGACACTGCTTCCGGCTTTTATATTGTCAAAAGAATAACTACAACTCTCATTAAATGCCTCCATCTTTACAATAAGTAATTACTTTAAAAATCAGAAATTAATATTAGGTAGAAGTACAAGTAAAAAATCCTATGCTTTTAAGCGTGAGCGTATTAATCTTTGTAACTATCTCTCGCTATTAATGTTTGCGATAGGGTGCACCATATTGTTGTTGGGGAGCCGCTACATTGCCACGTCCATACTGTGAGCCATACTGTTGCTGTTCCTCCTGTGGTGGATGGGTGCGAATGTATTCCAATGCCTTGAGTATAGCCTCTGGTATCGGTGGTGGTGTGGGCAAATGAGCACCCTGTGGTTGGAAACCATTCTCATCGGCAGTATAAGTGAGTTGGATTAATTGACCCTCTGGTGAATAGTACTGGGATGAGCCAGTGGCATAGTGACCGCCTACTCCAGATTCTTGCGCGGCAATACCGTTGCTGGTCTCGAATTGATAATTGTAGCTTCCATCTTCCTTCAAGTCGTTGGTGAGGCTGCGTATTTCGGCATGAGCATCGGCACTGCTACCAGCGCCACCGCCACCGCCACCGCCGCCAACAACGCGGTGCGGCGCACCATATAACTCGCTGACAGCAGGTGAAGCGTTACTCATGCAGATGGATGAAGCACAGAGAGCCGCAACGGCGAGCACGAACTGAAAGGTGAAAGGGGTTTGAGATAAGCAAGAGATATGTACAGTTTGTATATGGATGGAATTTCTTAATTAATGTGGCCAAAAAGTGCTTTCAGAAAGTGGATGAAGCTGAAGAACTTTTAGTTCAACCGCATGAGTAGTCACACTAAGCATGAAGAATACTTTTCGAATTTAACTTTTTCATTTCAAAAAAGTGAATTGCAGCTAAATTATCAGAAACTGCATTTTTTGGTTTTAACAGTATTTATCGATCTTTTGAAATTATAATCGACTATGCGTTTACTTTTTATTTGTTAGAAGGGACTTAATAAATGGGTTTTTTTTCAATGTGAGTCATGTAATTAAAATGAAAACTTTTTTTAACCGCAGTAAGAAAATTTTATAATTTCCAAGAATTTATTGCCAAAAATACTGCCGAGAATTTTAAAGCATTTTTTTTTTTAAATATAGATTTACCCGCAGATAGGAATTGAATAAATCGTGTTAGTCTTCCCGTCTGATTGCACCCTAAGCAGTGAGTAATTAACGGGAAAATGTCTATAGTTTTTTACAACAAGCTCTTAATAATTCGAATATAATCTATGTATATTTGCAATAACAAGCTGAAGTTATTTAAAAATGCGTATCCTCTTCTGCGACCTCTATTTTAAGATAGCTAAATTATGCAGTGGGGTGGACACTGCTAGTTCATCCCGGCCTTAACTGACCATTGCATATGTACCTATGTTGATTCAGACTGGGCAATATTTAACATAATTCAATGGTATGCCCGAAAATTGGCACATCAGAGTAATTTGCTATGAAACCCATATGGATGGCTAGGATCTTCTGTCCTTGAGCAGATCGAATACGGCACAATGAGTTCTTAATGCTAAACAAGGCGCATCTTTCGATGCTGGTATGAGTCTTAAATGATTTTGTCCCATTGGAATCCATAAAGTAAAGGCTCAACTTTAACTCAAGTCTATACTGTAGCATTTGCATGGAAGAGGTTGAAGTGATATCAGCTCAGCATCTGCTCTTTTTCTGTCTAGTTAACGCGAGATCAAGCTTTAAGCACCTTGGGCACACATCTTTTCACCCCTGATGAGGTTTTGGGAATAGATGTGGAATTTTATTGTGGGTACGTAGAGTATTTTTACAACCAACCCATTCCTTAAGTCTCCTAATCCTTAAATGGTATCACAGAGGATAGCTTCAATTTACCAGTCCAAGTAGGAATATATTATATAGATTTACATGCTTAGGTATGATAAATTTAAATGGAAAAGTGTTCGTATTGTTTAATAAACAAGAAAATTTTTTTAACGAACGTCGATATACTGATAAGGCAGCAACGCTTGAAAGTGAAAACTAGACATAAACTTTTGGTACTTAAAAAAAATAGTCATTAAAGAACTTGGTGCCGCCATGGTGGAGTCGTTACACATACATACATAGAACTTGCGCACGCGGTATAACCACTGCCACTGCCAAAAATGTTTTTGAGGAGGGTTGCCAACTGTTCGAAAAAATTTATTAAATTAAATTGATCAAATAAATAATATTACAATACGGATAACAAAGAGCACACCGGGCATTTGCTAGTGACCTTATAAAAATGGACTATTTAAATCAATTGTTTTTAATGTAATT
Source organism: Rhagoletis zephyria (assembly GCF_001687245.7). Classification (NCBI taxonomy): domain Eukaryota; kingdom Metazoa; phylum Arthropoda; class Insecta; order Diptera; family Tephritidae; genus Rhagoletis; species Rhagoletis zephyria. The sequence continues at coordinate 389,932 of NW_016157101.1, forward strand.
CAGTGTTTTTTATTTTTATTTTTTTTATTTGAACATTTGATTCGATACCTCAAATTTAGTAGCGTCTAAGAATTTTTTAAAGAAAGTTTTAGTTCTTAAAATAACAGCGCGTGCTTGAATTTCTAGTTTATTTCTTGTTTTATTTAAATAGATTTGGGAAAATATTCTACATGTCTACTTTTGAATTTGAGTTTTTCGTTCAAATTGGAAATTTCGAAAAACCTGTACCTAATTTGTATCAGAAGGTAATTTGAAAAACTGTAAACTTGTAATGAAGCAATGAAAAAGGTTTACACCTAAAGGGGGTTCACCAATTTTAACAAGAATATATCGTTAAAACAACAGTTCGAAAAAACTGGAGCATGTAGAACCGACAGTCTTGGGAATGAGAATACACCACCCACTGAACCAGAGACTAACGCAAACAAAGAGGTCGTGAGTAGCTTCGAGAGGCTCGCGATACTTTGACACAACTCGTGTAGGCTGCTGCAACAAAAAAAAAAAACAGTGGAAGGCTTTCTTTCGGTGTTTTCAAAAGTCGTGCTGAACATTTTATGTATTTAGTTTGTTTCATTCACTTTATTTTTGGTTTCTATGTAGTAGTTTATATTTTCAACAAAAGTGCAAATTTTTTATTAACTTAATTCTCTTTTCTTAAAAACACTTTGAATACTTATTTATAAAATTATTGTATCTGTTATCCTTTTTTCCTTTAGCATAGCACACTTACAATTTTCGACATTTTTATTTTGTACGTATTGATATCGGCGAACTAACGTTACTAACGTTTAACACGTTGTGATTGCTTTAAAATTCAAATTGTTTTTGAATCAACACCTGTCAACGTATTCGCATTTATACACGAAGATTTTAATTGCAAGACTCACAATTACCAAAGTACCTAAGCACATAACTACATACTTAACGGCAAAAGACTACAGAAACTATGTACATATGTACATATGTACATATGTATGTATGAATGCAAACAGCGTTTGTGAATGGCTTTGCACCAAAAATTAATAGTCAAAATCTATTCACAAACTCGAATTCAAAATAGTGGTAAAATAATAATAATTACAAAATACCTTTTGCAAAATGCCATAAGCTTACCAGTATGTATGTACGTACAGTTTGTTTGTATGTATGTATGTACGTGGAACTTTACCGGCATCAAAAGCTTGGCAGCTCTTTGAAGAGGAAACTGATTTTTAAATGAAAAAATTGAGTAGCGGAAAATCGCTAACTGAACTTGATATGCATAAGTATATGTATATGTATATGGACCTGTGTATATATAGGTATATATCTAAATGTTCCAATATACATATATGTATGTATATAGCTCATCGAAGTCATCAATTTCAATTACAGTTCAAAAATAGCTGCTCTCTTTGCTCAGCATGTTGCCAGTTGAGTAGTTGTACACATAAAAAAAAAAAAAAACAACTACATAAAAAATCGTTGCAAGCAAAAATTAATAGCCATTTAAAAAAAAAAAATATGTAGCATAAGCGAGCAACTTTACCACCACAAATATCATTTGATATGCATACGCTACATAGTATGTATGTAGCTGTATAGCGGTAATGGTGAGCTACAAGTAATTATTTGGTTGAACAGCAAGAAGATTACCGCTTATGATATTAATGATGATCTGCAATTCCGAAATTGTTTAGTGTTTGCTCTGCAGTATGTCAAATATAACGTTTTTTAGCATTTTTTTTTTGGGGGGGAATTTTAATAATTTGAGCGTTTAAAATTTTTAGTGTCAGTAATATGTAAGCCAGCGAGTGCCAAGGTGCGCATAGCGGTGTAAAACAATGCAAGATGCGTGGCAATTGATACTCCAACCCACTCCACTTACTAATTTGCATATGTACGCGATAATGAATTCATGCCCTTCTAGTGATTCAACACTAAACAAACAAACAAAAAATAACAAAGAATGTTGCTGAATATGTACCCGTATGTAGCTTTAGTGTTGGTGCCCTCACCCTTGACCAGCCACAATGTTATACGGTGTTCGCATGAGGCCATTTTACAGGCAACTTTTACTTAGTTGAAAGCAAAAACCGCCTGGTGTGAACGGCCTTTCAACTAATCGCTTCCAATGAAGTTGGGGTGCAGCCAACTTTTGATTCAACTAATCGTCTCTAAAATTGCCTGGAAAATCGCCTCATGCGAAAACCCTATTAAGTTGCATACCTACGCGATCTTTATGGTGCTTCAGCACGATTGAGAGAATACAAAGGTTGCGCCGATCTCGGACCACTATTCCTCTGTTAACGAATTTGACAGAATAGTTGGTTGCATGACGTCACACTTGTGCAACTTGTTTACGTTTTCTTTGCAACATTTTTTCTTCTTCTTCCATTCTTGCTCACGTTTTGGCATTCCTCTCTCGCAATTGCACCAGTGTGACGTCACACAAAAGTTATTCTCAAAAATCCTCTCTGATCGGCGCAATCTTGTCTATCATTCTTGGTGCTTCAGTACTTTTGTTGCAGTGAGCTAAGTAGTATCATTATTTGATTCGCCTCACAAACAGCATCTCACTTCTGGTTTTATTGTAGTTAGGGATGCAAACGATGCATCGATGTGTCTGAAACATCGATAACATCGGCCAAAAAACCGATGTTTACCATCGATATTTGAAAATTACTCAACATCGTAAAATTGGCGATATATCGATGTCAATTTTAACGATGTTTTAAACATCGACTTTAGTTTCGGTTCAAAATTGCCATTGCGTTCACATCTTTATGTTATATTCTTTGGGCTCTGTCACACGGTCAGTATTTATTGACGTGATCCAAGTATAGCGATATTTATTGACGGTGTAGTATACAGTATTGATGGATCGTGATCCATATCGCAAAATTTCTAAAAATTTTGAAATCTGGATCGCGGATCGCAATACCGTCAATAAATATTGAACGTGTAGCACTTTCAAAACGCGATCCATACATTTCTTTAGTACATCTTTTACTCTCATAATGTAAACATCGGCTCTGCCTTCACTCTCGGGGCTTAAAATCTTTCAAAACAAATTGAACAAATCTTAAAATAATTGTCATAAATAATAAATGCATTATCTGAAAATTATACGTCGAAATATCGATGTATCGATGTTGGCTCTGAAAATTTGCATCCCTAATTGTAGTTATATTCCATTATACATATTAGGCCCTTTTGAGTTTAGCCGTAACTAGTGAAGCAAATTTTCTAATATGTACTGAAGTTAAAGCGTCATTTAAGAATTTATTCTCCCTAATTGATGAGGTTTTTTAAATTTTAACTAATTTTTCTCTTGCAAATTTGTAGTGTAGCCTCCAAGTGGCATATAATTTTTTGTGGGAAGCTTTTTTTAATTGTTTTCCATTTCCAATCCGTTTTTGGTTTTAAGTTGTAGTAGAAATATATTTTTCCATAGTTTTTGACTTTTATTTAAAAAAAAAACAGCCAAAATCCAAAATTCTTTAAAATGTTGTTCATAAAATGTCGTTAAATATACATATCGTCGATGTTTTTGCAAAACCGCCCATCGATCAGTTGCAAACCGTCTAAATCGCCGATCCCTTGGTTTACCCATAAAATTACACGTAAGAAAATTAGTTATTTCCTTTTAAGGTCAATATAATTTTCTAGGATCAATAAAAACGCTCGAAACTGTAAGAATACATTGATTACATGCTATTTAAGTATTATGCAGGCTCAGATTATTTAAATTACTAAATTATCCTTTTTTAATCGTTTGTCCTATTTGGGTCAAATCTAGTACATATACCAAAAATTATTTTTGGTTTTTAACGAATCTGAGCATGCACAATACTCAAGTGGCATCTAGTCTATGTATTCTTACAGTTACGAGCATTTTCATTGAACCTAGAAAATGATATTGACCTCAAAAGGAAAGAACTCATTTTCTTACGTGTAAACCCCGAAAAATGCAATGGGGGACCAATAAAAAATCGTTAGTAATAAAAAATGGTTAAATAATTGGGTATTACTATTAAAAGTCACCTGAAGAGATCGAAAAATATTTATTTTCAAGAATTCTATACCATTTCTATGAAAATTTGTTTTTTCCCCATATAAAATACGTGAGCGCTTTGAGCGACCCCTAGATTTCAAAATAAAAAATAGAGGTATATTTTTTTCGGTATAGAAGGATCCTGGCGGGTCAGAGCATTAAAATCCCGACTTTACTCTTTTGGACCACCCTAATGTCCGCACATAGCACATACATACGTATTGCAAAATTGATCTCTATTCTAGTGAAGCATATGAATTTAGCCTTTATGTGTGAACCATAAACCCGGTCACTAGTGCAGACAACTCAAGGCAAGCAAGGCTAACTACTTACGCTGCTGTTACTAAAGACGTCGAGGGAACAAATCGAGGGAACACAAAAACGCAAATAGCTTTATTTGAAAGCGATAAAAAAACGATCGCATTAACTAATAAGGAAACCCAGAAATAATTTTCAAAGTATCCTGAAATACAGTGGACCGGCTCCCTCTACTGAGTGAAAAAGTGAGAAGTTCGCGCGGTCCAGCCAACTAATGGGTGATCGTGTTATCTGTTTTTGCAGAAATCCGCTTAACAAATACATATATACTGGTATAGGTGTTCATTAATTTAATTTAGCAAATTAATTGAATTAACTATTTGCTTTGACACCATCTATATCAATGTCTTCGGGCAGTGGTTATAAGAACGAAGAAAAACGTCAAGCAACAACGACGGAGAAGAGAATATTTACTATATCTGACTGATAATTATTATTAATGATCCGTAGCACAAATAAGCAGCAAAAATATAAGAAATAAATTTACTTCAACGAGTCATTATGTTACGCATCTATACGAACATACATTAGGGTGTGCCAAAAACAGACGGAGATAAATTATTTGCGAATGTTATCCCTCTATATTGTGCCATCAAAAATGTATACATTTAAGATGTCATATTGTCACAATTTCATAAACTGTATAAAGGTTAAAAAATCGTTTAGAGGGATTCACAACAACACCACAACCATTTTGAAATTTGTGACTTAATGACAACAATACTGTTATTAAACCTTGTGAATCCCCTACTTAATTTTTTTTACTGAAGTACAACTTGAAATTAAAACATTTAACAATTAATTTTTAAGCAAACAACAAAATCGGCTTCAATTCTCATATAAAAATTTAAGAGTACCGTTAATTTCTTTGTGATCCAATCATCGGATCTAAACCAAACTAGTACCACCTCTACAGTACCACCTTTCCTTTAAAAAAAAAGAATTATAGGAATCGGTTTACGTTGTCCAAAGTTATGCGGTTACATACATAAAAAAATAAAAAAATATTCCGACGAATTGCAAACCTCCTCCTTTTTTGAAGTCGGTTAAAAATTTGGAAATACGACATTTTTTCAATTACATAAATTTCACGAGTTTTTTTTACATATTATGCGTTAAAAATCAGAAAATTTGATTTTTAGGGGCACTCAATGCGTATATCAAAAAAATAGTGGTATCATCGCTCAGTCTGTGCAGTCCCTTGCCTCACTGACTTGCCTTGCATTAGTTTTACATAATTCTTACATGAGCTCTGTTTAACGCCTTCCGACAATATACGTACATATGTATATCTTTGGGTGTCATGGTTTGGTTAGTTTTAAAGATTTTTTTTAACCATATCTTCATTTTCGCTTTTGAACATATGTACATTAGACTGCATCACCAAAAAAAGTTGCGATTTTTTCGCCGGGATTACAAAATTTATTATATTTTAGTTTAAAATTTATTTATTTATTTTTTGTCATTTGAGGGGATTTTTTCAAAAAAAACTTTAAGAAACTATTTTTATTCATAAAAACTCCATTTTTGGAGGTATTTTCAAAACGGTCCAGCTCACGCAAATCTTAATATTTCTCCAAAATATTTTGGTGGACGTCTTAAAATAGAATAGATTTTATAATTCTAATGTAAACACAGTACCGATTTTTTTTTATGTATGTAGAGTGATGCAGTCTAATGTACATATGCATGCACAAGTATGTGTCTCCGTTTTTTCCTATAGTATATTCGCTATTTTGCAAATTTTTGCTAACTTTCGCTATGTACATATGTATGTACATATGTACATCAATATATGTATGTGATTGCTATGATTTATTGCCCTGCTGACAACGATTAGTTTATTAACCATCCTGACCTTGAAAAGTTAATTGAAATTATCAAAAGTTTTCATTTTTTAACTTATTGCTTATACCAGATTTGCACTGACCATTAAATGACGAAAATTTTAATGACCAAATGGGTAACTACAAAAAGGTCGTGGTATTACGTTTCCGAAATCAGTCATTAATATCGTCACCCGCATGCCCGAAAATGTTTCATTTTTACACTTTCACGTTTCTAGCATACGGGCGACGATAACGTTTCCACGTATTATTTCAATGTCCTATGGAAATTCGGCATTAGAAGGAACTACTTTTACACATTACAATACAAGTTATGAATCAAACTAAATTCTGTTAAAATATAGAACAAATAACTGAAATAATTACCTTTTCGGTGACCTTATTTTCTCCCAACCGTGTCTGTTTATGTGTTATTAAGGTAAAGATAAAACTTAACGGGTAGCTTTTTAGTTTCTAGCATAAAGTAATGTACATCGAAAGTTTTAGGGACCGCGAATCAAAAAAAAAATAGATTTTTTGCAGAACTGCCAACTGTTCGAAAATTCAAGGATGTGTAGATAACTGAGTGTATTTCGGACTGCGTAGATAATTGAAACATAAAATCCAGAATTAATCCCGAAAATTCGGAAATAATTCCAAAACTGCGCCAAGTCCCGCGAAATCCAAAAAATAACCTTGTAAAAATGCTAGACGTTAAATGCAGTTGTAATCTCGACTCAGTCCCTGTTTTCTTCCGCCATTATCCCAAAAAATCTCGAAACTCCCGCAAAACCCTTGAACGAATTCCAGACGCTCACGAAAAAATTCAGAAATGCGGAATACTTAATTGGGGGAATATAGCGAATAGTACCCAAAAAAGAACCCAAAGTGCCCACAAATAAATTTTAATTGTCCAGTATAAATCTCGTAAAAAACCGGGGATTTCTCGAAAACCAATTTCGAAAAACCCGGAAAAATACACAACCCCCTCCTAAGGTGAGCTAAAGTGAGCAACATAACATAACTTTATCTTTGTCAAGATCAAGATCAAGCTTTATCTTTTTGCTTATCTTTCTATTTATCCTCACCTTTATCGATATGTTTATTTTTATCCTTATCTTCATCTTTATCTTTTCCTCCCCTTCACCTTTGTCTTGATATTGAGTATTTCATTTTACCACCTCTTCATCTTTTTCTTTATCCTTTTCTTTATCAACATACCAATTCATCTTTTTCTTCGTTCTTCGTGTATTAATCTTACATAACATAACGGAACTTAATGAATTACTGCTTTGAAGAGAAAATTACCTCACTCGAGAGAAGTTATTTTGTCAAATGTGCGCCGATATGGAAACCTATCCAAAAATTTTAAAAAGGATATGTTTGAAGAACATCCTATTTACGATGAAACAGCACTGAATTTGTAATTTTATTCCTGCTGAACTAAGTACGGATGCCTCCTCTAATAGCAGCTTTTATATCGTAAGGCAAGGACATATCGAGTAGCAGGCGGTCTCTGGAAAATAAATACTCTTTTGCACCTCAAGACCTTTGTTATGTATACTTTAGTAGCAAATGCCATTTAAGAACTAAACAGTTTCTTTGTATGTAATGTATATGTATGTATATTATATAAGCACACAAGCACCATTCTCATGCTCACGGACGTGCTATTGTTTGCTATAGCGCTTAACTTGCTTTTTCGGCAGGTGAGCTCAAACTATATACATACGTATGTATGTACAGTTAGTACTTCGAGTTGGCTCAAAGCGACCACACTGACAGACACTTAAGAGCTGGCACATATGCTTTGTAAATTTATGCAATTGTTCCCACTTATCCATATACAAAAGGGTGCACACACCTTCAATATGCATATGTATGTATGTATATACATTAGATCAGATCACGGTGTATGTAACAAAATATACGAACAAAATATTCAACTAGATTTTTTTTATTTATTTATTTATTTATTTTAACGCCTACTCACTATAAGAGTATGTATGTATTTCAATTATATAAAAAAAAAACATTTATTTTGGGCACCCTGTAAAAATAGCCAAACCAGGTTTGTATCACAACTCTTTTGTTATAAATAAGATATTTTTATATATATATTTTTTTACTTGCTCAAAACAAAATCTGTGATACGGTCTAATGTTCGAGTAGCAGTACATCTACTTGGTAACAACGACACGAAAAAGGAAATGATAAAACTCATCGATCCGTCTCATAAAACGCTGCAAGCAAAGTATGTTTGTACGTGTGCGTTGGGTTACTGGCATAGTGTGATGCTGCATGCCACAACTGGATATTGCACTTGCCACGCGCATACGTGGTGTACAGGTTCCTTTTTTTGCCTTCGTTTCCTCGTTTTCTCTTTCTCTCCGTCTCACACAAAGCTGTGACATGCACGTATCCATAGCCGGTTACGTATTTCCTGTTTTCCTGGCACATCTTTTGCTACTCCACTACAATTGATTCATCTCTGTTTGTTTTTTTTTTTTTAATTTTTCCATTTTTTGGTGCAATTTCGCTTTCGGCAAACCTGACCTAAATTCAATGAGATGCATTAATCTCGCTTAGTGTGCATTTTTTGTGACAGCCAAGAGAGCAAGCAGGCGAGTGATATGAAGTTGTACAGTGAACTACTTTTTGGCTGGCTAACAAGGTCAACGTGAATTCAAAGTCATCTTCCTGACCACTCTGGCCGTCCGTCCATTCACCGTGAGGAAGTACATATGAATGTACAAACTTATGTACATATGTATGTATGTATGCATGTAGATGAGTGTATGCCTCCTAATTGTAAGCTCATAAATCTTACACACATACAAAACTTAAGCATTATGTGTAACTAATAATAGCTCCATCGCTCAAACACTTAATCGGTATTTTAGTTGGTCACTTTGTCTTTCTTTTCATTTAATCTACTGCTATTTATTAACAATTTATGCAAATCTATGTAATTATTTAAATTTGTTAAATGCTTAACAGTGATGAATGAATAAAAGACGCCAAGTTATTTTTGGCATAATTGATTACATTTTTCAGAATATCCAACGTCAAAAAGCGCCACTCTCTAATTAGTTAATTTTTTTTTTTTTTTTTTTTTTTTTTTTTTTTTTTTTTTTTTTTTTTTTTTTTTNCATCTTTTTAGGCCATTTAACAATCGTCTCTTCAGCTGTTGCTTTGACATCTGCTTGTGTTGCCATCATTGATGCTCCATTTGTGTCAATTTGTTCATTTCTGTCATAAATTGGCCATTCGGTTATGCTTTGACTTTGGCGGTTGAAGTTGTTGCTATCGCTAATATTTTACACTCTATGGCAAGCGAAGAAAGAAAAACTAAGATAATAAATACTTAGAAACACACATCACTTTCGATTTCTTTTGAAATGAATTCATGTGTTTGTGTGTGTTTTTTTTTATTGTACAAGGTACAAGTAGATGCGTGTTAACGCAGCCTTTGTTCTTGCTAGAGGCCTAAGCTTTTGAAATCATTTTTAAATTTAAGACAAATTTAATTAAGTTAGACATATCGTATGAAGTGTTGATTAGTGCAATAAATATTACTCTCTAGTGGAAGGCTTGACTTAAAAAAAAATAAATAAAATAAAAATTTGAGAAAAATTTGTATAGTTACTTTGTTAGATCTTTCGCATTGAAAATAATAAATAGTTAGTAAAAAATCCTATATGTATAACCTTAAATGAAATTTTTAAAATCACCTGCATATTATGTACATTAGGGTGCATCACTTCGCACACTAAAAAAACGGTACCTGTACCATTGGAACTACGCAATTTATTATATTTTAACAGGGCTATTCTGACAACTGTCTTTCAGCTCAACACAGTCTTTCAAAATACAAAAGTCTAACGTAAGACAACTGTCAATTCTATAATTGAAAAATGAAATAAATTCCTAAAAATTAAAGAACTTGACAAAAAATATTTTTGTTTTTAAAATAATATAATTTAAAAACTAAAAGAAAAAGAAATAAATCAAAAAACGAAAAACTTAAATAAGTTCCTAAAAATTAAATGAAATTAACAAAAACAACAAACAATAAACTCTAAAAATTTTATAAAAAAGTAACAAAAAATGTTTTTCCAAAAAGAAGAAAGAAACAAAAGTTTATAAAAATTAAATTTAATTTAAAAAAATATTTTTAAACGAATAAAATCTAAACATTAAATTGAAAAAATAAAATAAAATAAATAAAAACATATTTTTCAAACAATCGTTTTTAATGTCGGCATGTTTATATATTAGTGTAATAAAAGATTATTTAATCAGAATCAAATGGTCACTGAAAAAACAGATATTCATATTTTTTTTTAACTATAAAATCTAAAAATTTAAATTTAATTTAATTAAAAAAGAAAAAAATTTATTGAAAAAACAATTTGGCTGCCCGCAGACCCAATCTCGGATCTCTCGAATGCCAAGCTTTGTTCACTCGGCTTTTCACCATGCGAATTGCCAGTGGAGCTTTTTTTTGTAAGACTTTCGTGCCAGAATAAACCAAATCTTTCAACCTAAGGCAATATAATCTTTCAATTTTCTTACAAAACATTTTCATCTATCTTAGCCAGAATTGCCTCTTAAGCCTACCGCCAAAATATTTCGCTAAAATATTAAGATTTACTTGAACTAAACCAATTTTGAAATACCTCACAAATTCAGATTTTTATTAGTTTCCAAAGTAATTTTTCTAAAAAATAACCTCAGATGATTTTAAAAGGGTTACATTAAAATTTTAGCATGGGTAACAAAATAATGAGATTTTGTGGGTATTTTAAAATCGATCCAGCTAACATAAATTTTAGAATTTTTCCGAAATATTTCAGCGGAAACCTTAAAATATAAATTTCGGTGGAAAAACCGCAACTATTTTTTGCAAGGCTCCCCAATATACACATACTTAGATATTTGTTTTAATGCATAAATGAAAAATTGTATATTTTACGGATTCGTGCGACGAGTATAAAAAAATCAATTAGCCCAAACTGGGACTTTTTTATTTTTAGTTTTTAATAAGTTGACCTTTTAAAAGAAATAAAAAATGTATGTATTTTATTGTAAGATAATTTTTCCCCTGCGAAGACAAATTACTTGCCATTCGTACACACCTTCCCACCTTATTTCAATAAGCAATGTGCCGCCGGCAATCTCTAACGACGCAACTTTTGCTCGTATGTATGTGTGTAGTTAGCTCAAAAATATTTATAACTAAACCCTTTGTTAAATTTAATTTTAATCAATTAGCAGGTCAACTGTAAGTACTGCCGAGGTTAGGCATCTAAAATGTAGAAACGCCCTTTGACAAACTAACGCTGCGTATGGCTGCTAATGGGAACCGTCATAAAATGCTCCGGATTTTTTTTTTTAGGTTACTAGAAAAATAATAAAATTGAAATAACGGTACAAAATTATCGAAAAACTTTAAATCCAAGCATCGTAATTATTCTTACTGGAAAAAAGAAAACCATTAAAAAAATATTAAATATCATCGAAAAAATATAAAACAAAATAATTCAAAAAACCCGAAACAATCAGTATATTTACAGTGGCGGTCAAAAATGAATGAATGGTGTTTCGTTTTTAATATTTACAATGCTTTTAAAGCTACATTTTTTTAATATTTTTTTGTAAACTTCATACTGAATTTAGAAAAATTCCACAAATTTTTATCTAAATTTCGAGCTTTTTTACCAGAATTTTTAGAAATTTTTTCGGGTATGCAGTTAACAGGCTTATTAAATTTTAGTAAAGTTTGAGCGCTTAAAAAATCGCATTGATTTTTGATAATTTTTTTTTTTTTTTTGCTGACGGCTTTTGCGGTTTTTCATATAAAAAACGAAATATAGGAAAACTGGCGTTGACTTTTTTTATTTTTTTTCACAAACGGTCTTGCGCATATTCTTCCACAAGAAATGCATGGTTGTATGGAAAAATGTGCAAGACGCCCTGCCCCCATATAGTCGAAACACTGTGCGCCGTCAACAAAAAAAAAAAAGTATTAAAAATTAATGCGACTTTTTAGCCACTCAAAACTTGCCCTCCTTTTACTATAATTTTATAAGTTTGTTAAAATTCTGGTGAAAAAGCTCGAAGTTTATATAAAAATTTGTAGAATTTTTCTAAATTCTGTATAAAGTTTAAAAGTGTGATTTATACAGTTTTTGTTAAAGAATAAGCCATATTTTTATAAAGAAATATCAAATATCAATATCTTAGCATGAAAATATTAAAAACGAAACCAAATTAAATCATTTTTGACCGCCATTGTACGTTACTAGGCATAAAATATAGTAAAACTGGGTTTTTAGTTTTTCTCTCTGACGTCAGAATTTTTTTAAGGCAAATGAAAAAAAATAATAATTTTTTCAAAAACAAATATTGGAGATTTTCAGGGGTATTAAAGGATAAAATTTTAAGAGGATATTTTCAATACGTATTAGTACTTGTGCACCAAAAACATATATTCGGTCTTATATTTTGTGGAAGCAAGAGATTGAAGAATTAAAATAGATAGATCCAAATACATACTTACCACCTCTTTTCCAGAAAGCTGCTCGCGCAAGGTTGAAATAGTCAGTTTTTCCTAAAGGGATGCTCGCTGCACGCACGACATTTATGCTTAGGAACCACTTTTTTATGAGTTCAAATTAAAAGCTCAACATTGAGAAGGTGTCACTTGTTAAACAAAAAAATAAATAAACTTCGAAAACTAACTGAATTAAGCTAAAAAAATATAAAATATTTCACCAATTTTTAACTCGCAAATAAGCAATAAAGAAGATTAAAAAAGAAGCACCAATATGTAAATTTTAGGCAATTTAGGAAATTAAAATGAGCCACAATGGAAGGCACTGTGCAATTTTTTTTTTTTTTTTGCTTTAATTTTATTTTATTCAACTTTTGGCAATTCTCGTATTTCTTCTCCTGAAAGGTACCGGCAGGTTCACTACATTACTCACTGGATTACTACAAAATGAAGCAGCAGATGTCAACTATTCGCTACTATAAAAGCATCAGTGGACACTTGGACACTTACGCATTCACGTGTGCTCACTCGAGGCAGAAAGAAGCATTCAATTCAGCAACAAATAACACCGGACAACAACAACGCAATGTATAAAACAGTAAGTGACAGCCAGTGTTCCACACACACACCCACACACCCACACACACCCACACACACCCACACACACACATAGGTACTTTCATTTTTCTCAAGGATAAAACACAATGCCATCTCTCAATTATTTGCAGACCACCACATCACCACTCGCAATCGCACTCATCTTTGCCATTGTACTTTGCAGCTGCCACAATTTCGTAGAAGCGCGTCCTGATCAATATGATGCCGCTGCAGAGACGCGTAATTTCAAGAGCGAAGTGAAAGAGGATGGCAGCTATCAGTATCAGTATGAAACGTCGAATGGCATTGCTGCTGGCGAATCGGGTGTTGGCGGTTATTATGCAAGTGGCTCGGCCGCCTATTATGCGCCAGATGGACAACTCATTCAACTGAGCTATACTGCCGATGAGAATGGCTTCCATCCGGCTGGCGAACACTTACCAACGCCACCACCAATTCCAGAGGCTATTCTAAAGTCACTTGAATACATTCGCACGCATCCCCAGCAGGAGGATCGCAAAGGTGCTAGCGGACAGGCTCAACCTTCCTTTCAGTTTAATAAGAAGTTCTAAGTCAATTGGCGAATAAGTTGAAATGTGGATCTATGAAAGATATCACTTGCTGTTCGTCGCGTTTTAATGACCAACGGTTTTTTTTTTGTGTTGATGATTTTTGAAAAAAAGCGCCTGTTGTAACTATGTATAACTTTAAGCGAAAACTTTATAAACGTAGATAAGTTTTCCTCAAGTAAATCCAAGTAATGTTTTAAATTTCTTAATCTTTATTCGTTGTTGGTAAGCAGAAAGGATAAACCCTTTCGAGACATCTATAAGTTAGTTTTTTTGCTGAGACAATGATCGAATGGGATTTTTATATTTCTCGCTGCCAAACTAATGGTACCAAAGCAGACTTTGACAAGCTGGAATTTTAACAGCCTATTGGAGAACACGCTTGGCTGCGTGAAATTAAGTGCAAAAAGGTTTAATTTGGCGTGGGTTAAGTTTGCTATTACTTCAGTCTGGAACACCGCGGGTAATCTACTCATTGGAATTGATAGTTTGGTCCATTATTGAACCATCTGTGTACTCCCTTCCATATCTGGGATTAAGAGATGAGCGACGGTTTGTCCAGTCTTAAAGATCTGGGATTTTCCCAAGAACTTTCAGGCAAGGGCGATCTCCATGGTTACAGACTCAGAAAGCCCACATACTATTTCCAACCCACGTATCTTTTCAAGAATACCTGTATGAAGATTCCTTATAGATAAAATATGACTTTTTAGACGCTGCTGTTGCTCGATCTTAGAAGCGACTCTAAAGCCGCATTTTAATCCACCGAGCGAGAGACAAGTCAACTTTTTTAATTTAATGGTACAGTATGGCCGTTTCTGCAACCAAATAACGAATGCTTACGACACAATCGAATAGAGGATCATTCGGTTAAGCCACTTTATTATGTCTGTGAAGTTGGCATACGATATGACGCAAAAAGCCAAAAAAAATCTGTCTGAGTACCTTTCCAGTAGTTCTAGAGTTCTTGAAAAGGAAAAAAAAAAGTTCTGCAAAATTTAGCCGAAAAAAAATTTTTTCTAAAAAGTCGAAAAAGTGTAATGTTTGAAAAAGATAAAAATTCTGTGTAGCTCTTCAATAAGTCTAGACGTCCTTAGAAGGAAAAAGAGAGTTCTACAAAATTACGCAGAAAAAAACATTTTTTTCGAAATAGTCGAAAGAAAGAAAGAGTTAAATTTTTGAAAAAATAAAAATAAAAATTAAAGCTGTTCTGAGTAGCTCTTCAATAGTTCTAGAGTTTCTGAGAAGGAAAAAGAAAGTTCTTCAAAATTACGCTTGATACCATGGCAACCGTCTAAACTTTATTGTTGTGGATTTATAAAAAAAAAATGTTCGGCATAATTTTGCAGAACTATGTTTTCCTTCTCAGGAACTCTAGAACTTTTGAAACGCTACTCAGAACAGTTAAAGTTTCCTTACTTACTTTTTCGACTTTGAAAAAAAAAATGTTTTTTTCTGCGTAATTTTGCAGAACTGAAGAAGAAATTGACTCTTAAATTTGTATATGAGAATTGAAGTTGTTTTTGTTTTTGCTTACAAATTATAATTTTTTTTTTAACATTAAATTTTTTAGACTTTTTTGATTTTTTTTTTCGGCGTAATTTTTCAGAACTTTTTTCCCTATTCAGGAACTCTAGAACTATTGAAAAGCTACTACGAAAAATTTTTAATTTGTCTTTTTGCTACATGTCGTATGCTGCGAGAATCTGGCATACACAATTTTTAAAGCAATTTTTTTTGTCAAAATGTCCAGAACTTTTTTTCCTTTTCAATAACTCTAGAACTATTGGAGAGCTACTCAGAACTATTTTTGTGTCATACCATATGGCAACTCCCCAGACATCACTCTATTAGCCTTGATTTTAGACCTAATGCCCCGCCGGTTGACCGAGGTTAGATTTATATTAGTACTGCTGAATTTTTTCGAAACAATAATTGCCTGCGCACTCATGATTAACAAATGAGGGAAAACATTTGAGTCAAAATCATTAAAGTTTACCAGTATTTTTTTTTTGAAGGTCCAGCTTTTTAGTGGAATATATTTTTTCTGGTTCACAATGATAAAGAAATATAAATTCGAAATTTTTTTCGAAATTCGAATTATTTACGAAGTCATAGCTATTAACTTTTTTTTGAAAAGGTTTGGATTCTCTTTCTTTTCTCGCGATTGGTAATACCAGTTAAAAATTATGATTTTTTCGCCAATTTTTATTTTATATTTTGGCCTACAATTTTTTTTGTAAAAGTTATTAGCAACTTGGAAACCTTAGTGAGTTGCTGCAGATAACTTAACTGGACGGCAGAGCAGGTCACTCTTCACCTGGTATCTGTGCCGAGCCGCACTTATACCCGACAATGAGATGGCTGATGAGGTTGCAAGAAAAGGCACTTCCCTTCCACTTCGCCGTCAAGCAAGTTCAATATGCAGCTATTCTTCTACTCCGAAGCAGGCGAAAGCTAGAAACCTGCAACACGGTAATGCTTACGTGGCCGGAACGGTATGTGAAAAGATCGAGGGAGCTGCTTATGTTGAGCAGAGGAGAAATCTCTTCGGCTGCGAGGAAGAATTAGTAAGGCAACCACTTTGCTAATGTCCAGCACTGAAAAGGAGCAGGCCATTGGAAAGCTGAGCGATTTGGCGGTCATAAAGATATGACGATTACTCCACATTATGATTTGTACAGAAGGGTGCTTGACGGGGTACCACAACGGGCCGAATCCCAGGTGGCTACTGTAATTTTATTACTCGATCCATTGACATAGCATCCAGTAGATCTAAATTCGCATTTGAAAGGAAACAAGTTATCTGTTCGCAAATATCCATTTCTAAAACGTAAGCAAAATTTTTGAGACACCCTTTATTTTAGCTAGTGATTTTGAACACCTACAAATCATTTTGCTATTTATGAAGTCGAATTATTTGACATTTGTTTATGAATAATTTAAAATGCGAAAATAGCGGTAAGAAAGAAACGCAACCACACCTTCGGCGATGGTGTTCAGCAAGGCGATGACTCTTGTTATGTGAGCGGTACATACATATGCATGCATGTATGTGTGCAAGTTTTCACACACAATTTTATAAATCCATGATTATAATAATGAAGATTTTGGTAAATCTACTATATATATACATATGTATGTAGTCAAGCGTAAGATTATTAATAATAAAAATTTATTATGTACATTAGGGTAGTCCAAAATAAGTAAAGTTGGAATTTTAATGCTCTCACCCCTAGGATGATTCTATACGAAAAAAATGTACACCTATTTTTTTATTTTGGAATAAAAAATATTTAGAGGTCGCTCATAACAATCAACATTTTCCATGTATTTTGTATGGTAAAACCCCACTTTTCGTAGAAATGGTATGGAATTCTTAAAAATAAATATTTTTCGATCGGAAAACTTTGCTTCTCTTCAGGAGATTTCCAATAATAATACCCAATCATTTATTTAAAAAAAAAGTTGTTTTTCCCATATAAAACACACGGCACACAGATAGTTTAAAATCTGTACAAGCATATGGAATACTTTTTGAAGAGAGCGGCCACCTTTTTCAAAGGTTAAAATCAATCATTTAATACGTTAAATACAATTTTGTAGCATGTGGGTGTTAAACTAACGGTACTCAAAAACGATTTATTTTGAAAATAGTTTTGAAGCGAGTTGCCACCTATTCAGTATAAATCAATTTAATTAACCACTTAAATCAAATATATTAATACGAATATCAAACGAGAGAGGTTAAAGAAACTTTATTCTGAAAACATTTGCGAAGAGGGCTGCCACCTACCTATTCAGGAGTTCAAGACAAAATTAATTAACAAGTTAAATAAAATTTTTTACTGCGTGCATTAAGCGAGAGAGGTTTGAGAAAGCTTTATTTCGAAAATATTTTTATGAAGGGTTACCACCTGTTTAGAAATTCAAAATCGCTTTAATTGATAAATTATATATTTCAGTATGTGTGTCAAACGAGAGAGGTTTTAAGTAAGCTTTATTTACACCAAATTATTTTGAAAGCATTTTATTAGAGAGTTGCCACATTTCCAAGACTTATGTAAATCAATTTCTTCCGTTTGTGTTGAATACAGTATGACAAATTAGTATTGATTTGAAATTAAAGACTATATAAGGAAGATAAATTTTTCTTCATATTGAAGGGGCTAATTTAATTAAAATTTATAACCCAGAACTGGAACTTAACATACCTACATACTTGAATACATTCCGCAGCAAATTCAATTGAAAATAAATTTAACAGCGTCGCTGTGTGAACACTTTTGTAGCAAAGTGTATGTCTTTTCATAAAAAACCAAAACTAATAACACCGAACAAAGGAAGCTAGCCACTCGTTGCTTATTTTAATTAGTTTTAAGTTTCTTTCATTTGTTAATTTCCTTTATTGACATCCAAATTCGCTGATTATTTGGCCGCATAGATGCGGGTCAATTGTCTAATTGAAAGCCAAGTTTTGAGTACCAAACCTCTAAGCCAAAATTGGTGAATGTGAGTGAAGCCTCTAACCGCTGATGTATCTACATAACAAAGGCCGAACTTGACAGCGTTTTAAATCAGACTTTCAGTTGACAAATGATCTCTCGTATAAAACTAGTGCAGATTTAGCTAATCAACATCAAATCAATCCAGTGTCTTCGACAGCAAACAACTCCGCCCCGAAGAGTTGCCCAAAAAATACAATCAAACAGCTTTAAAATGAACAAATTCGTAAGTAAATATCAATCAATTGTACAACACAAGAACTCGCTCAAAATAAGTTACTTATTGTATTTTCCTCAAATTTCCCAGATCCTTTTTGCCACCATCGCTTCATTGGCCTGCGTCGCTCATGCGGTGCATCCTCAAAGCGCTCATGCAGAAACGCTCAAACACAACAACCAACTAAGTCAAGATGGCAGCTATAAATTGGATTACTCAACCTCGAATGGCATAAGCGCTCAAGAGGAGGGCTATGGTGGTCATCATGCTAGCGGTGGTTTCTCTTATTACTCGCCAGAAGGTGAACTGATTCAGCTTTCGTATTTGGCCGATGAGAATGGATTCCAACCGCAAGGCAATCACTTGCCAACTCCACCACCAATTCCACCACAGATCCTCAAGTCATTGGAATATATTCGTGCGCACCCATACGATGAGAATGCCGCACATCGACGTCAGCAGCAAGCCCAACAGCAATCTCGGCCACAACAGCAACTTCGTCACCAACAATTTCATCATGTTGCCGCCCCTAGTCATCAAGTGAATAGCTTCCGTTATCCAGCGAAACATAGACACTTTTGAATGCAATCTATGTAACTCGAATAAAAGTCCTTACGATTAAATGCAAAATTATTCACTCAGCATTAATATTGTACATAAATCTTTTCTGTTCAAATCTATATATTAATTTAGCGATTGTATCGAACCGATTTCAATTCCAAGAACACCATTGGAAGGGTATTTTTCTATAGATGAGGAGAGTTTTTATAGTTTTAAAATTGGTTAATCCGGATCAACTGCAGTTAATTCCCGAATTGATCCGGATCAACGCTGACGTCTGTTTATGCTTTTAGGCTCCTTGCAGTGAAGAAGTGCGAACCGTCTGGAATCGCGCTGTAATGCAATTGCATTATTTGTGATGTAAAATAACCGTGGAATAATATTCCAAAACGCACTACACAATTTTCAATTACAAAATAAAAATGTTTACTACTCTTTAGTCTAATTTTGACAGTAATTTTGATGTCCCCCGATGAAAATCTGCAAGAAAAGTCCATAAAACGGCAAACAAATCTTTTTTTTTAGAGGTAGCCATTTTTTTTTTCTTTCAAGAATTCATTTTTCAACCTAAGTTTTGGGTGGTTGGATATTGTTATTTATAATGAGGTTATTCACGCTTTCCTGGTTATCAGGTTATCTGGTTAAAAATTATTATTGTGTAGAGTATTTTATTGTTGTAAACTGAGTAAAGTGAGTTATATTTAACTAAATAACCACATAAGCTGATAACCAGGCGTGCGTGAACAACCTCAATGGCAATTATGTTAGCTTTCAAACCCAATTTTTTTTCGTTTGTCATCTTATTTCTATCGAGAGTTCTACGATTTTGGCCATCGACTCTCCCAAATCGTACACTGTGCGCCATCGACCTAATTCCCAACAGCAGCCTAGTAGAGGTGAATAATAATGCTAGATCGGAGAGAAACCCATTATATAGTCGTAAGTTGCATACCTATCATTTCACTTTTTCACTAGTGAATCTAAACTAAGTGCAAATGTATGTTTTTTCTTTTCATATAGCATATAAGTTGGTCATCATAATTTTTGTTTACGCCGTTTTACTAGTATTTGGCGCAAAATATTGATTATTTCAAATGTTCAACGACATTCTCAACAATAGCAAATAGTTAATACAATGCTGCTAATTAAAAAATCATAATTAATATGTAAATGCAACAAGAAAATAAATATTCAATGCGAAAGCTACACATCTGGCATGTACAACTTAAAAATACCTATGTAAATTAGACTGCATCACTCCCCATACAAAAAAAATCGGTACTATTTTTCCATTGGAATTATAAAATCTATTATATTTTAAGACGTCCACCCAAATAGTTCGGAAAAATATTAAGATTTAAGTGAGCTGGACCGATTTGAAAATACTTCCAAAAATGGAGTTTTTTATGAATAAAAATAGTTTCTTAAAGAGCTTTTTGAAAAAATCCCCTCAAATGACAAAACGGTTTAAGCTTAAAATATTTGTATAAAAATATTAAAAAAAAAAATAAAAAAAAATTTTGAACGGAATCGTAATGATGGGATTTTTGATGTTGTTTTTTAACTTTTTTCAAATATTGGTATAAGAAAAACTTGAATAACTGAACCTAAACTCTTCCGATTTAGACTTAAGAGGTGTCATTGGAAAGGTACTTTTACACCCTTTTTATTTCTTTGCTAATAAACTCATTCAAAGGATGGAAGAGAAAGGTAGGATGAACGAACGTCATTCAAAGTTGAATTAAGATGTGTTGGTATTCGAAAAAACAAGATGGGACACGAATGACGTTTTTTTGGCCAGAAATAAAAACAGTGTGAAAATACCTTTCTACTGAGATCCCATAAGTCTAAATCAGAACATTTTTGGCCCAGTTATTCAAGTTTTTCGTAAACCAATCTTTGAAAAAAGTAAAAAAAACAGCATCAAAAATCTTATTCTTACGATTCCGTTGAAAAAATGTTTAAATATTTTTATGCAGGTTTTTTAAGCTTAATCTAATTTGTCATCGGAGGGGACTTTTTTCAAAAAGTTCTTTAAGAAACTATTTTTATTAATAAAAAACTTCATTTTTCCATTTTTCAAATCGGTCCAGCTCGCTTAAATCTTAATATTTTTCCGAAATATTTTGGGGGACGTCTTAAAATATAATAAATTTTGTAATCCCGGCGACAAAAACCGCAACTTTTTTTGGTGATGCAGTCTAATGTACATACCTCTGCATTTAGTATATTGAAGAGTACTATTTAAAAAAATTTCTTACATATTTTATGATTATAACCTGACATTTTAGGAGTGCTCTGCGGAGACAATGACGCCCTGTGTTGTTAAACTTGATAAATTAATTAAAATAATCTGACACTTATCTGTTTATATGCGTATCATCCGATATACATATGTACATATTTGCATTTAGTTTAGTATACACTATCTTACACTACTGTATTTCTTGTTGTTTATCTTACCTACCTACCTGCAATAACAGTAGAGCAACGAGCTTTTGAGAGTTCACAAAACCCGGTCAGATTAAAATTGGCGAACTGATAAGCACTTTAAGTGAGACTATATTATATAAAAATTTTGCCTAAAAACTGTTAATAATCAATCGGTTTAAGCTTAAAATTAAGTATTTGCATATGATTGGCGATATTTCATTTTTCTATTAATAGAAGCTTATAATGTGTGTTGTATAAATGATTTGCGCTCGAACGCTGGTGGGTGCAGCAGTCAAAATATTTGAGCTTGTGGTTAAAATACACACCAGGGGGTTACTTTTGCTAAATACTATATAAAAATGTTTTAAGGCGCATCTCAAATCAGTTACAAAATTAGCGCCATACATAGCGTAAGCAGCCACAAATAAGTGAACAAAATCGCATTTAAAAATTCATAACTGCGCAAAGAAAATGTTTAAAGTAGTAAGTTTAAAAAACTAAACAGTTTTCTATATATTATTTCTTCTATATATTCTAAATTTACCTCTCACTCGCAGCTCATCCTTGCCACCACCTTATTTGCTCTCACCAACGCTGATGGCAATCCTGCCGATGTTCAAGCGTCGATATTAAGGTATGATAATGACTTGCGACCCGACGGTAGCTACAACTATGCATACGAAACATCGAATAGGATTCAGGCGGAGGAGAGCGGCGTTGGCAGTTCCTATGCATCCGGCTCTTATTCATACATCTCACCTGAAGGACAACCCATACAATTATCCTATACAGCCAATGAAAATGGATACCAGCCCAGGGGTGATCATTTGCCAACGCCACCACCAATTCCAGATTACATCCTTAAAGCATTAGCTTACATCGAAGCACATCCATTTGAAAAAATTCAGCTGAAAAAGAGAAGGTAAACGTTGAATATAAACTCGAAAGCGCCCTAATTTAGAAAAATTCATTAGTTTTAAAAAAATTTAGTCAAATTCATTATGTAGCATCTAATGCGCTAATCATAGTTACAGCCATTTACATACATACATACATACATATGTACATATGTAATAGCTTTTATGCCATTTTCTTGTCCGCAAAGAAAACATTAATGTTTAAATAAACGAACAATTGGTAAAAAAAAACTAATATTCTAAGGCATTTGGAGATTAACTTTTCGAAGGCTTGTCTTACTAAAATACATATCGTCGTTTACAAGTACAAAACCGCGTATGTGAGGTTGCATAAATTATTTTCTAGAGATATATTTCAAAATGGTGCTCATTTTTACAAAGCAATCGCATTTCTGGCTAGTATATTTCAGGACGAATGGATAAGGCTTGAGCCAAGAGCTCATGTGAGCAAGTCCAATTTTTGGCAAAAAATGTCACTTACGCGGTTTTGCAGAACGACGATACGCGGTTTTATACTCTAAACGACGATATGTAGCCTATTACGAAAATTCTTCAGTACAAAGAAACCAGGTTAGACCAATTTCGACGCAAAATGGACTCCAATTTGTCATGAGTTACCTTTGATAGAGATAGCATTAGAATTTACGTATAATGAAGTTTGATTACCTCTTGGGTTGGTTTCATTTGAGGCCAGTTCATATTCAGTCAAGCGCAGAATTGTGACATTATGTGTGAAACTTCCTCCAAAGAATTCGCGATGCCCGGAACAATAGTTTCCGAACATTCTTTTCTACATACATTTTACACAACTTGAATGCAATAATGTAGATAATCCACTAATTTTGGACGGAAATTTGGTGCTGTGAATTGCCTTTTATTTCCATTTCCGTTCCTTTCCGTTTTTTGAGCTAAAAAGT
The DNA here is from genome assembly GCF_001687245.7 of Rhagoletis zephyria. Classification (NCBI taxonomy): domain Eukaryota; kingdom Metazoa; phylum Arthropoda; class Insecta; order Diptera; family Tephritidae; genus Rhagoletis; species Rhagoletis zephyria. The sequence goes on from NW_016157101.1 coordinate 413,387, forward strand.
TGTTCCGCACTCCAAAGAGTTGTCTGAGTTTATATTTCACAAACAAAAACAAAACTAATGAACATTTGTTACTAAAGAAACTTATTTCAATTTAAAGGAAGCAGGGGCTACTCGAATTATGAAGTTAGTGCCGAGCTACTGCCGACCTACCTAAATAAAAATACTACTGGCCATACATTTTTAACTTCCTCAACAAATACTGAATTTGTTTGCTTGCGCCCTGTGTTGTTTCAGTGAACAACAAGGTGTAAGCAATTTTATTTGCGTAGCCCGTCACCCTGTGCTTTTTCCCTGCAAACTCGTTGCTCGTTCAAGTAAACGTCATTTAAATCGAGTAACAGTGTTGCAATATCAAAACCGATTAACTGGGTAAAAACGAATATTAATTGTCATATATAAACTTTTCTTTTCATAATAGTTTGCCTAGGATATGAAAATTAAGCTATATTTGCACAAGCTCTTTCACTCATATGTAATAAATATATTAATTTAGTCCAATCAACTACTTTGTTGTTTGTGTTAATATTATCCCCTTTCTCCAAAATCTGAAACATTTCCACCCTGTTTCACAATAGCTATGGCAACACTCGAATGTTCTGAGCATTTTTATTTTCATGCGGAGAATCAATGCGAAACCGTTTTTTTGTTGTGATATTTTGTGTTTTGAGAAAAATTATTACAGGAAAATTGAAAATTAACGTGAACATATTTAATAAAACAATAACACATAAGCGCGGAAGTGCAAGAACAAAAGCAATTGGTGACAGCGAGAACTGTGGGCACATTTTTTTTTTCCGGTCAAGAGGTGCTAGACGAGCGCTTGCCAAAACGACAAAAGCTCAAGCGATAGCGGCTGGCACGCATTGAAATCGGGAAACATTTTGCTTGGATATTGTGTAGATCTTATTGTACAAATAAAAAAAATTGGATATTTATAGTAGTGAATCACGCAGTAACAATAACAGTGTGCAAGAAGACAAGCGTTATAAATCACCGTACTACACATTTTGTTGGTCATCCAGCATAGAGGCTGGTGATTCAATACTATCAAACGGACATAAAGGAAAATTTCTAGCGTACAGTAGCTTTAAGTGTAAACAGCGCATTTAGCGCCAACCAATTCTCCGACTACTGGAGTGCCATAGGGCTGAAAGTCCAACATTTGCGGTCACAGCAAATCAGTCAGTCAGGTGAGTAAGCGTTTTGATTTTATTATGTACAAATGCAACACGTCTGATTGCCACCCGATATCAACACAATTGAATGCGTTTGTTTTTTTATGTATTTTACTGATACTGCTTTGTATTTTCGCATGTAAGCTAATAATCTAAGTAAATACATACTATATATATTTGTAGGAACCTTCATTGCAAATACTAATGGAATTGTTTGTTCCAAATTTTATTGCCAAGACGCAAATTCTTTGGTTTATAATCGAAATTGATTTCTTCAAAATTTCCATGATAGCCGCTAGCGAGCACGTGTATGCCAACACGACTTATTCATCATCCCTATTTCATATTTGATGCGCGTAATCAACATTCGTTAGCCTGAAGACGGATAAATGGAATAACAGCAAAAGACAATTTGTTACCAAGACAATTTGCATACAACTGATGGACTTTTCCTTCATACCTATGAATGTACGTAACTACATACCTACTCGAATAGCAGATGTAACCGTCATCTGTTTGTATAAACTATTTAAAGTAATTCTCTATCTGCAATTTTTTTTATTATAATATCTGCAATTTTCACAAATATGAGCTTTAGATTTAAAAAGAAAGCCACATAAGATTTAAAAGTATAGAATCTAACAATGGATTGCATAGTTAGAACTAGCATCAGTGATTACAGTTAGGTTTCAGATAGATACTAACATCAGAAACTATTTTTCGGGAAAATTGTAAATAAATGTTAGGTATGGAATATAAGCCCTCGACTTACATATATACATACACTACAATCTTTGTTTTAAGAAGATAAATAACTGCTCCAGGTGGTTCAGAAACCGACATTACATGCATATCGTCACCTAAATATATAAAGGTCCTATGTCACATGTCACTTAGTTGCAAAAAAAAACGTAACTAACTATAACTTTGTATTGCATAAGCGATGTGGGTGAAATACATCATAATCAAACAAAAAGTGAATTGTGGCTTTTTAGTTGTTATGGTTTTTTGTATTTCATTGACGGGATGAGATAGGGCCTTTCTATATATGGAAACTTGGCTTGAACCTGGCCTGTGTGGAATGGTAGCGCGCACTGCTAACCAGTACAGCACAGCAGCCGCTAGTTTTTATTTATGTAAAGACATGTGCTCACATCAAACAGCTCAAAGGACTGTGCAGCGTTCCCATGGCAGTCGGGTCTACGTAACCGGAACGACCCAGATTTATATCTGGCAAAGGACTGTCACTCCAGCAACACTCCTTAAAAACTCTTTTGGGGGAGTTTGTATGCTGCTACAACAACAAAAACAATGACTGTACAGTGCTAGCAATATTGTGAACATATAAGGGCTGTTCGGGATATTGTGCAAATGGTATCGGATTTCCATTTACAATTTTATGATTGCTACCATGGAAACCGTTTGTATTTTATTGTTGTGAATTAAAAAAAGCACCGAAAAGCATGGAATATACACCATTGACCTACTGAACGATATTCACGGAACTTCAGATGACAACTCCCGCTAATGTCCCTATGGTCGACATTGCGCAAGCCAACTGAAAATTAATAAGATATTATTTGGTGTGTATAAAGGCCTGTGAAAACAGAGCAATCTCTTAAAATATACGGTGTTTAATAGCATAGCTGTATTTGTACAGGTTATCATACACAATTGCCCCTTATAATAAATTTATAAATATTACTTGCCTATTGTCGGATCGGAATTTTCCCTTGCCGGTATACTTGTAGGAGGTCTGTATTTATATAAAGAAAAATAAGTACAAAGGCGTATATACATACATATGTATGTACATACATACTATATGCACAAAGTCAGATAATTCGTAAGTATTGTCAGCACAAATCTTATCTGTAAATAATGCAATTTATTGTAAAATTAATCGTTACTTCCAAGTTTTTTTCCGATGTATGTACGAACGTGGTTATCTAATCAAATCAGTTGAATATGTAGTGAAAAAGATAAGAACTACATACATACATACACACAAATGTATGTTTGTATTTATACGAGTATATACATATGTATGTACATACGTGCTCTATAATAACATAGTACTGAATATAAAGATTTTTCTAATAATATATGTATTTTCATTAAGAAAAATTTAGCGAAAAATATAAAAGCAATCATTGGGCACAATCCCTAGGTAATAACACTCGATTACAATAAATTTGCATTCCATGTCCATGTGTTGTTTATTATCTAAGTAATAAGTTAATTGTAAAAACAAATATTTTTAAAGCAAGCTTTCTAAATACATATGAACGAAATTGGACCATAAATACTGGTTTACCAAATACATATATCGACTCGGGGGCCACCTATCGGCAAAATTTTTATTGGGGCTATTCCTTTTCATGTAAATAATCTCGACTCCTGCGCCACCTATCGGCTTAACTCGTTTTTCGTATTGCACTGTCATCGGGTTCTGAGCCAACTGTGAAATTTCAAGTCTAGTCAAGTCTTTTGTATATTTTGTAGTCGAGATTTAGAGTGCAAATGCTGTACATCCATACATCCAGTACTTTTGACGACCATTGATGAACGTATTCAATGTATCCTTCCTTGATGAATAGTGCCGTTGGTGTTGACAGTCAAGCGATAATTTCTGCGATTTTATTTACATAGTAGGTAATCTAGCAATTTCCAAAATCTTATCATTTCATTCTTGGATGGGAAGTGGAAAAAGTGAAAAAGAAGCTTCAAGCTATGTAGATAAGTTACTACATAGTTCGCAACGCAGTTGGTTTAAAGCCTTATGACATATTTATTTTCATTACATACTTTCGTTACCATGACTTTTGCTTCACAATTTTTATCTTTTACCATATACATATGTACATTAGACTGCATCACTCCCCATGCAAAAAAAAAATCAGTACTGTTTTTCCACTGGAATTATAAAATTTATTATATTTTAAGACTTGCACCAAAATATTTCGGAAAAATGTAAAGATTTACGTGAGCTGGACTGATTTGAAAATACCTCCAAAAATTTAGTTTTTTAAAGTATCTTTTTTTTAGCTTCGCATAACAATATTTAAAAAAAAAAATCAACTTAATCATAATAATGACATGTTTGATGTTGTTTTTGTATATTTTTCAAATGTAGGTAAACGAAAAACTTGAATAACTCAGCCAAAGCTTTACCGATTGAAGCTTATGAGGTACCATTGGAAAAGTATTTTCATACTCTTTATATTTCTTTGCAAATAGGTTCATTCAAAGTATGAGCGTCATGCCAAGTTGAATTAAGATGTGTTGATATTTGAAAAAGGAAAAATAGGGACGTGCAAAGACACAAAAAGGGCGAGAAAGTACATTTCCATTGATACCTCATAAGCCTAAATCGGTATAGTTTTGGACCAGTTATTCAAGTTTTTCCAAAACCAAAGGTAAAAAAAACATCAAAAATTGTATTATTGTGATTCCGTTGAAAATTTTCTTTTACTATTTTAATGCAGATGTTTTAAGCTTAAGCTGTTTTTGGGATTTTTTTCAAAAACTATCTTTATTCATAAAAATCTCCATTTTCGGAGGTATTTTCAGATCGGTCAAGCTCACGTAAATCGTAATATTTTTCCGAAATATTTTGATAAAAGTCTTCAAATACAACAGATTTTGCAATCCCGGCGGCAAAAACCGTAACCATTTTTGGTGATACAGTCTAATGTACATACATACATACATAATCCATATACATATGTATGTATTTTTAAACTGATATCGCTATCTGTAAAGCGATAAAATCCGTAGGCCTTTACTTGTCAGCATGTATTTTCGTTTTTCATTCATTTCTCTTTTGAAATGTATGTAAAATATAAAAATATATAAGATTTTAACGATCTTTTACTTTCTGGGGTAGTGTTTTGTTGTTACAACAATATGACTATATATATATTAGAAGCCTTAAAGCGTTTCGTTCCGACAACTGTCGGGTCTACGTAACTCGAACGACCCAGATTGAGATCTGGACAAGAACTGGCACTCCAGCATGATTTTGAAGAACAACAGAAGATTTAAATTGAACTACATTCAATCTCTCTTTTCTACCTCTGCAATCTAAATTTACGTTTAGTCGGATGGAAAATCAGTAGACACATTTGGAGAGCGTAGGATTATTATTTATATATGTACATACATATATCAAAAGCTGCGCAAGTGCTTAAATTAATTTATTCATATTTATGTACATACTCACGTTTTTTTGACGTTAACAAGCGACTAAATTTGGTCAATTGTTTTCCTGGTACATACATATTTACAACTACATGTCTATGGAACACAAAAAATTATCGATACATTTGGCGACGTAGAAAAATTTATGCTTTGAAGTAATTGTACTTTTCATGAGTGCAAAATAATAAAATCCTAATGATTCCAAACCCCATGGCACACTTTTTTTCGTACGGTCTAATGTGCATACATATGTACATATGCACATAGTACATACTGGGTACCTACCATTAAGACCACTTTAAGTAGGAACTTCAAATCACAGAGAGTCACAAAAGAACTACTTAGTGACAGGCAACACTCATCAAAGGAGATTATTAATGAAATAAAAACCCACCGAGTACTTGACACATAAATAAGAGAAAGTTCTAAAAAGCTTCTATTGATAAAAAATAATCCATTTCGATATGTCTTTATTTAACTACAAAAAACCAACTTTAAACTAGTTGAAAAGTAATGCTGGAGTCATGAAGACATCAGTGGGAGTTTGTTTTCTTTAAGCTAGTATACTATTTAAATTTCCTCATACAAATTATTCTTTGAATACACTTTGTTTCTGCACTTCACAAATACTTTTTCGAATCGGGGACAAATAAAATGAATATCGAAATTATATATCATCATTTTTAAGTTACATCTGACGGAATTCAAATATGGGGCCACCTACAGCAGAATATGTAAAGAAATATGTAATGTAAATAAAGTAAAAAAATTTAAAAAAATATTATGTTTTTCTTGTTGATATTTTATGTTCAAAAGTAGTTAGTTACAAGTTAGTCTACTGCCTAGAATCGAGCAACGTTTGATGGATTTCGCCGACCTAAACGGGGTTAAATCGCCGAATAGTTTACTGCCTCGTGGCCATCGTCATACAAATACAGTTAGCTTTCCGCAATGAAAATATACATTATCTATGGCCTTTAGTTCCTCCCTAATCAACTTCAAGTTAACTCATAGATGCATTTCCTGCAGGATATAAAAAGGCGATATTTTCCTTGAATAAAATAACGATTGATAAGCACTTGAAAGTCTCCCTTAACCAGCGAATAATCAAAGTCATAAATCGGTTTTTTTTATAAAATGACGTAATACTTATGTATGTAAGTACGTAACTACAATAATAATAGGAGTGTTCGCTATGCAAAATATTTGTACAAGTTGGTACCAATTGTTACCAAATCGTGTTCGTTTAGCCAAAAACTCAGTAAAACTTGCAAGGAGAGAGCACAATTTTGACATTTCATTTGGAGGGGAAGTTGCAAATTCGTGCTGGGAAAATATTTGCCAGTAAGAATTTGCAAGCAGGATTGTGGCACACGGTTCCATTTTTGTCAACATTAATTTGAATCAACGACTTCGTTAAATTTAAAAATGAACAATCTTGTTGCGATTTACTAATGAAAGAAGTATGTAAATATTCGTTTATTCAATTATTTTAATTAATTCCAAACATTTGTACTCGGTACCCGGCTGAACGCACTCGACACCGTTGTCGATATAGGAAATCCGACAGTGACTTCCACAATGAAATTGGAGCGTATGTTGAAGAAAGTCAGAATAAGGAGAAATGTACGTATAGGTCCTGTTTTGGTTTCCACCTGAAATAATTTAAAAAATGTATTATGCTCGAAATGCAACCGTGGACCCCAGCTGGCAGTGAAGCTTGCTAATGTTTGCTAATTCCTGTTCGCGCAAAACTCAGTAAGTTTCTCTCTTTGGGAGAATAAGATACCTTATTCTCTGAATTTTGTTACTGGCTAATTCTTATAGCTAATTGCGTAGCGAACACTCCTAATAACAAAAATAGAAACCATATTGAAAATAACTGAAGCTTTAAGTAGCATTTTCTGAATCTTTGCTGCTACATATTTATTAGATTTGTTTGGCTAATAAGCTGAAATGATGCTAATTTGCTTACGAATATATGTATTTCTAAATGCAGGTTATGCATTGAAATATACACAAACAAACATACGTAGTATGGACATATACATTTCATTCAATATATGTATATGTACATAGGTGTATTCTTTGCGCGCAAACGAAAGCGGCGCTACAAAACAGATCTTTCGCGTTACTTTACATATGCATACATACATAAATACGGATTCTTATATTCATGCATGTAAGTACATACATACATATGTATGTATGCATTGTATTGTTGGTAAAAATGGCAAATAAAGACTTCAGATAAAATTATTAAAATTTCAGCAGTAAGTTAATATACGCAGTTACATATAAAAATAAGCACAAAATACACTGAGGAGCAAAACTGGAACAACAATACAGAATGTGAATTTGCTTGCGATATATGTATTTGCAATATTTTAAGTCTTTTTTGTACTCTATTTTCTGATTTCACATTTAAATGATGATAAAATAAAACTTGGAATGTTTTCCAATTTTCCCCAGTTTTGCAGAATGTTTCCGATTATTATGCTGTTGAAATTGATAAAAGCCCATCGAAAAAAATCCACAAATTGCCATATTCGTGTAAATGCCCATTTATTGTAATTTTCGCTTTCCCATCGATTTTTACCCCCGAAGTCGTATTATAGCCCCACATCATAAAACATACACATGCAAAGGTAATGGTTTAAATAGTTTGGCCGGTTAGCAGTATCCCTGAAGCATTTCTTCAGTATCTGAACCACTCTTCTGTTTCAAAACGTTTATTTTTAGTTTATGCAAGTTAAAATTTTCATTTAAAAATAAATTTTGTTGGCAGGGTATTCCCATTTAAGAATAATTTTCAGTCACCAGTTCAATATGCTTTTCTTTGTAAAAATGCGTTTTTAACTAAAATAACTTATATTGTCAAGGCTGCCTTCCGCTTTTTATCTTTGCACTGTAACGACTTGTTTCAACCTCTGACATAAGATGTGTTTTCGTATTCTCCAGCAAAAAATATCCAGTAACTTGCCAGTAAGTCTGCGTTCAAACACGGAAACTCGAGTTTCTTATTATCGGCGATTTCTCTTTTGGTGTTGCCCTTTGCATTCACACACAGAAACTTTTGTACGCAATTGTTGTTGCCAGCTGTGAATCGCCAACTTGAATTACTCAGACGAACGAGAGCACAAAGCGTGTTTCCCGAGTACGGGCGACTCGGTACCCGTCCCCTTTCCTCGTCGCTCTCTCCCGTACAAGCTTCGAGTTTCCGCAACAAAAGTTTTCGTGTCTGAACGTCGACTAACCAAATTTCGGAGAGTAAGTCAATATTTACTCCCAATGAGTGAAATATGCAAGAAAGTACCAAAACGCAAAACCAGCAAGAAGTTGCTAGTTTTATGAACAGCTGATTTATTTGTTATTTTCCGATGCAATTTTCTTAGAAAACATTCCATTGGGTTTATTTTGTCAATTGCAACTCTAAAAGGACCACAAACAATTATTTTGTTAATGTGAATTACATTAAGCATCATGCCATCAGCTGTTTTTCTTACTAGCAAATAGTTGCTAGTAAAAATTTATCCAGTAAAAATCCAGTAAAACTTGCAAGTTCAGCTGTCATTTTTGCTCTCTCAATTTCCCCTCTTTTGCTAGTTTCTTGCAAGTTTTTGCGTACGAAAACGACATCCAGTAAAAAACCAGTAAAATTAGTACTGGATTTACTGGATAGTGCGTACGCGAACAGGGCTATAATGTCCACTCTGGTGAAGAAGCATTAATTTTTCTCTTGGTATCGAAAGGTTTTTGAAATTCAGAAACCCTCTTACATATGTACCTAGCCTAGCGAATAACAATTTTATTTGGCCCCTTGCCCTTGCAGATTTAATTAAACATTTTCAGGAAATGAGCGAAAACTTTTTCTTGAATTAAATACATAATTCAGCGATTACTAAGACAGTGTAAAACTGTATCAATGCAATTTATGTTTAAATTTTTACTGTCAAACGTTAGGTTAAACATCGGAAAGGCGAACGAATACACTACCACCAACTTAACTTTCCGTTTTGTTGTTCCAGTTTTGCTCTTCAGTGTATACATACATATGTATATATGCATCTATGGTACATGCATAAATTCATGTTTTCACAGCCCATCCAAGGGAAGTATCGAGAAGAAGGTGTCGACAGGTTCGCAATGTATTTACCCCTCGGCTGTGAGCGCAATGATAAGCGCAAGAGCTAATCTAAATACATACATACTTATTTGCACACAATATGTACATAATAAATATTAAGGTATTCACTTTTTGCTGAAGTACATGTTGAACAAAAAAAGTTTTCTGTGTTTTAAACCGACATCTGCTGAAAAACTTTTCAAGAACGCTCTATCTCAGAATTTTGTTGAAGAACGCCCTATCTGACTTCAAAATGTATTGAAAATGTGCTGAAATTGGGCGTTTTTGAATCGGAAGCTGAGATAGGGCGTTCTTGAAAAGTTTTTTGAGATAGGGCGTTTTCGAACTAGCTGCCGAGATAGGTCGATCTTCCACTCAGCTATCGATATCCAGATAGAAGAAGTACTTAGTAAAACAAAAATAAATTACTTTCTTAACAAAATCAAGTCAATTTTTATTTTTAACAAAGCGTCACCACCCAACACAGTCCGTTCCCACGACAGTCGGGTCTACGTAACCGGAACGACCCAGATTTATATCTGGCCAAGGACTGTCACTCCAGCAACACTCCCCAAAAAGTCTTTGGGGAATTTGTATGCTGCTACAACAACAACAACCCAACACAGTCTTCATAACTTTCACAACTGAATACCAAAGGCGTATTTTTAAAAGAGGACAAGATGTCGAACTTTTTATATCCAAATATTGGTTGCCGTAACTGTATGATTAGAAGCGTGTTATTGTTGTTGTAGCAGCTACTGTTGCAAGAACATTTTTTTTTTTTTTTTTTTTTTACAGTAAAGTTTTAAGTTTCCAATAATTTTTAATTGTGGTACAAAGACGCGAATTTCTTCCAAATCTCTAAAATTGAATTAATCATTTCTTTAATTTTCATCGTCTAAGTAAAAAAGCAATTTGTGCCAGACTATTCGATATTGGGCCTCAAGAATTATTTCTCTGGGTGAGAACAAAAAGTATATCATTTATTTGATAATCACGCTTCGCAAAATGGATAAATAATTGCGCAACACCTCTTTCTAACTCAACATTTCTTTCTCTATACAAAGTATACATAGAGGCCAAAGCAATGGACTTTGCCAGCTTTTATTGTTTAAGTAAATTGTTATCGCAGAATATTGTTATCGCCTTTTTTTTAATTCAACAATGCTGACGGCATTTTTATTACTGTAGTTTAATAAGATCTTGATTACAATATTTATCGCATGCGATATATTTGCATAGCTTTTGATTTCCTACTGTATGTACTCGTATGAAGCAACTAGATACTACATATATATTGAAGATGTTTTATAAATACTTTATTTCATAAAATTAGTTTCATCAAAAGGTATTTAGTCCACTGCTCAGTTTTTTCCCCTTTTTCCTCTGCCAAAAACAAGTGCGAACACTTTCCGGCTTACCCGATGCGTACGCTGCTAAAGGCATAAAAATAAATTTTCTTCCCTGCGTTTATATTTTTAGATTTAAACTTGCAAACAAAAAAGTGGAATCGCAAATATGCAAACACAAAATTAGCCGCGACGTCCATAGCTATGCAATTTCTGTCTACTACTTAGTATAATGTGAGGCTTTCCTTCATTATTCCCCTTAAAAGTAATGGCAGCATTAAGTATCTTCAATTTGCCGTCATCGCACTCGTTAAGAATTTATTTGTTATTGTTTTTTTTTTACCTAATACTAAGTATGTATGTATGTAGGCAATAATTATTTCGATGCTGAAGTGGTGTGAGGAAGAATTCTTTTTTCTTAGCATCGCGTCTACTAAATATTTTATACAAACGCTTTTAAATATTAAATTATGTATGTATGTAGGTATGTATATATGTGAATTAACATGCTGCATACAAATTTTGAATACATTCATTCAAAATGTTTTTTTTTTATTATTTAGTGCTTTGCTCTCATCTGTATCAATGAACGTTTCATCACAATGAGCACCCAAGCATCAATCACAGAGTTTGAGTGTATACATACATATACATACGTATCAGGGATGGAAGATCATATTTTCAAATTGTGCTTAATTTTAGGAAAAAATTTTACCTAAAAAATTTGTATGTACATTTAGTTACACATTTCATATCCGGTCAAATCTGTTCAACAGTATGAAATATATATAGAGAAAATCTGCCATGCCTGATAAAAGTAAAGAGTAAAGTCGGAATGTTTATGCTCTCACCCCTAGGATTATTCTATACCCCTATTTTTTTTTTTTAATCAAAAAATATTTAGAGCTCGCTCAAAGCGCTCAAAGTTTTCCATGTATTTTATATGGAAAAAAAAACTTTTGTAGAAGTGGCTTAAAAATCAATATCTATCGATCGGAAAACTCTGTTTCTCTTCATAATAATACCCAATTATTTATTTAACCATTTTTTCATAGCAACTATAATTTATTGGTCCGCCAAAACCGCCATAAAATACAATGGGTGGATATATAAAAAATCTTTAGTATTAAAAAATGGTTAAGTAAACTATGGGGTATTGTTACTAGAAGTCTCCTGAAGAGAACCAGAGTTTTCCGATCGAAAAATATTGATTTTCAATAATTCTATACCACTTCTACGAAAAGCTGTTTTTCCCCATATAAAATACATGGAAAATTTTGAGCGCTCTGAGCGAACTCTAAATATTTTTTTAATTTAAAATAAAAAATAGGGGTATATTTTTTCGATATAGAACAATCCTAGGAGGTGAGAGCCTTAAAATTCCGACTTTACTTATTTTGGACCACCCTAGTGTACATACATATATATGTAGTTTATGAAAAATTCCATGTCCATAATATTTGTTTTCTTTTTCGTCAACATTTAGATTTTCTGCGGATTTTTTCTTGAAATCGATATTTTATTTTTATTTCCAAGAATAAAGAAAATCTTTTGAAATTTATTTGTTAACTTTAAATTCCATTATGAGTTAATAGTTCTCGTGATTAAGAGGTTTTATTTTTAGTCAGAACAGAGTCAGTAGATATTCAATTGTGTCTTCTTCAAGTCGAGCGATGCATCTTTTCAATGAACAATCCCACTATTAGGGGAAGGCAATCAGTTCAGTGATAAAACCATAGATACAGATAAAGGTTAAGATGAAGATAAAAATTAGGATACAGATAACGGTACAGATACAGATAAGGATAAATAGAGAATTATGAAAATAAAAATTAAGATAAAGAAAAAAAATCAATAAAAGATAAAGATGGCGATGAAGAAGAAGATGGTGTTAAGGAAGATGAAGATAACGATTATGACTATGATCTTAGAGGATGAAGATCAAGATTAAGATGAAGAAGATAAAGGCAAAGACAAAGAGACAAAGACACTGCTAAAGAAATAGACAAAGGCAAAGACAAAGAGACAAAGACGCTGATAAAGAAATAGACAAAGGCAAAGACAAAGGCAAATATTTTTTTGTTAAAGAAACAGACAAAGGCAAAGACAAAGACAAATATTTTATAAAATATATTGCAAAATTTTGTATGCCATGAATTTTCACTTTTTTCGCGCGTAGGTACCTCATATACTCAGTTTTTTTCCAGAAACAAACACTAATGCTACTCAACTTTTGATAACTTTTTTGTGCACTTTAATTTATCCTACTTGAAAAACAACAACAAATCAGGTTATTTTTATTGTTATACCATCGTCGACTATCTATGTATATATGTATGTATGTATGTACAGTTGTCCACAAAATAATAGGAGTGCGATATTTTCACCAGTTTTGGCTATTTGTCTTCTGTTTATTTAATGTTTATTACTTTTTTATAAAAGTCTAGCTTATACGACAAACGCCATGTAAATTCAGATTTTAAACTATGTACCAAAAGATTTCGCAAATTTTCACCTCAAACTTAAACTTTAATCAGAATCTTTAGAAAAAATTGTGGTATGCAGTTTTGTAGCCCATTCAATTCTAGTATAATAGAGTATAAGTTTCAATTTGCTAAAAAATCCCGTTGATTTTTGAGAATTTTTTTGGTTGAAGGTGTTTCACCTTTTTTCCATACAAAGTACGTACAATTTTCTGTTAGTTACATACATATATGGATGCCAGCAAAAAAAATTGCCAAAAATCAACAGAATCTTTTAGCATTAACTTACTAGAATTAAATGGGCTACTAAACTGTGGTTCTGATTAAAAAGTTTGAAATTTGGGTGGAAATTTGCGAAGTTTTTAGATTTTTAGTACAAAGCTTGAAATCATGGTGTTAGTTGTATAACCAGCTAGAATTTTATAAAAAATGATAAACTTTAAATAAAAAAAAAGACAAAGCTGGTAAAAATATCGCACTCCTATTATTTTGTGTACAACTGTACATATGCACATACATACATCAAATACTACACGTAATAAAGCGTAGATAAGATTCGCTAGCATCTGCTTGTTGTTAACACAATGTTTTTAGAGGTCACGTGTTAAGTAAAACAAGTTAGGAAACCGAAAACATACAATAGTATTTAAAAAAAAAAAAAAACGAAACAAAAAAAAACAATTTCTGCTGCTATGAATCAAAGATGCTAAAGAAAGGTTTACTAGCTATGAGGTAATCAATCGCTGCTGCATATTTATATATGAATATATGTAACTACATACATATGCACATGTATATCTGTGTATATACATCTATTTACTTGCAATGATTCTATTTCTTGAAACAAAGCTTTGATTCAGCGTCAATATTTAGCTGAAGACTCAGAGATAATTACTATACAAATTTACGCTCGCGCAAACTTGCATGCGTACATACATATGTACATATGCATATACTTATTTAATTAAAATTTGGATGAAAACTTAAGTAGTTGATTTTTTACCATGATGTAATCGTGAAACCTGCGCGCACGACTCATTGGTCTGCTTAGTCATCGGTTGGGTGCGGGCGGTAAACGGAGAGAACAGCCAGCCAGTTAGGCAGCCAATTATAGCTTAACGCATGCGAATTATTCAAATGCATCTTCCAGATATCCGGCTGTACTTAACCAACCATTTCCCCATTGTTGTTTATTTTCTGATACGCTTCGTAGTTTTCATAGAACTTTTTGTACTTTCCATTTGACGCTTGGCTGGCATGCATTTGGGTGTGTGTGGTAATTTGCTCACTGTCATTTGTGTTTTTACTTTGCGACATCACTTCCTTTTTTCATTTGTGTTTTGTTCCATCATTTTAAACATTTCTGGAGTAACTTAAATACAAAAAAAAAAAATAGAATACAAAATTTTACATTTAGTAAAGCTTTTGAGCGTGAATTTCAAGTTTATGATAGGTTATGTCAAACGCGTTGATCCTGTAAATGTTTGCCGTACCGCATTGGTATGAATCGCGGGAAATTGAGGTAAAAATCAAAAAAAAAAAATTGTAACGCATACTTGTGTTTTGTTGCCTGCGATAAATCAGATGCATTCTTCTCCACAAAATTATGTTAAAAATCTAGTAACAATATTAATTTTAATCAGCTTGTTTTCTGTTTGTTGTATTCCAGTTTCGCGAGCAAAGTTTGGCCTGCAATTTGCTAATTAAGTAAATTTTTACTATCCCAACGGAAATAGTGAGTAGTTGGTAAAAGAAAGGATAATACTAGTCGCCATAGACTCCCAAGTAATTGCACTTGCTACAACAACAACAACAACACCACCTGCACTTGCTACACACACAAACACTCCATCAATAAAATGGGTCAAACACTTTCCGAACCAGTCACAGCCAAAGAGTCTGCATATTGCCAAAATGAATTGTACCGCGTCGGTTCGAGTTGCATGCAAGGTTGGCGCATCAACATGGAAGATTCGCATACACACATACTTTCGTTGCCTGATGATCCGGGCACGTCCTTTTTTGCGGTCTACGATGGTCATGGTGGTGCCACAGTTGCCCAATATGCTGGCAAGCATCTACACAAATTCATATTAAAACGTCCCGAGTACAGAGAAAACGTCGAAAGGGCGTTAAAACAGGTAAGATGATGCAACATACAGCCATATTAAATGTAAATGTACTAATCTTTGTTGGTTTTTTGTTTCCGCAGGCATTTCTTGACATCGACTATGAGATGCTCTACAATGAGTCATGGGGCGAACAAATGGCCGGCTCAACAGCCGTCGTTGTTCTTATTAAAGATAACCGTTTGTATTGTGCCAATGCTGGTGATTCGCGTGCAATTGCCTGCATCAATGGAGAGGTAGAGACTTTGTCTATGGACCATAAGCCAAATAATGAGGTGGAAACCAAACGCATCCACGAGGGTGGCGGCTATGTGGAATTCAATCGTGTAAATGGCAATTTAGCGCTTTCACGCGCTCTAGGCGATTTCATATTCAAGCGCAATGCCAATAAGAAACCCGAGGAACAGATCGTAACCGGTATGTACATGTGTATGTAGTTTAGTAAAAGAAAAGTTATGTTATAGAACCATTTTTGCTGCTGCTCCGTACATAGTGATAGTGAAAATACGCTTAGCTAATTCATTTGTTGTCACTCATGGCAAATCTGCATTAAGGACATGAACGGTTATTAAAATAATAGTGAATACATGCACTATTCATTAAAGTATAATATACCACGACAGTAGCGTCTACGTAACCGGACTGCGACTACAGCAGCATTCTCCAAATACTTTCATGCTCTTACAATAAGGGAAAATAATATGTAGAATGCGAATTCAATGACAAATTAACAACAACTGCAACAAAATTATATGCAATTTGTACGAGGTCATGACCATATATATACATAGGTAATTCGGGCTGCAACTTACTAAATAATAAAAAGAATACCTCATAATTATAACATGAATATTAACAACGAAAGTAGAGGAATAATCTAATGTTACATGAACCTAAGCGAAGAAACCACTAAATTTAGATCTCAGAAATAAAAATAAACGAACCTGCTACCCTTAAAACAACGTTCAAAAATAGTGTTTTTTCACAGCACTTAAAGCTGTCCGATGTAGTTGATTTTCTGGTGAGGAAATTAAATTAAAGTCAAATTTTCAAATGCTTCTAACAACTGCCAAATTGTTGCGCATTAATCTCAAGTAAAATCATTTTTCACTTTTCGATATGTAGCAGATTTTCTCAGAATTTTTTAATTTCAAGAATGCAATGTTCCATTGTGTTTAGCAGTACATTATCTGCTGTACCGAATGACCATATTCACATTTCGCAAGTAAACACAATAGATACAATCATATCAGCACTCGAGTAGCAAAGGCACTTAATTGCCTATAAACAAAAACGTAATGTAAATTTCATTATACCTCTGTATGAGTGTAGATTTAATACTTCTGATGTATGTGTTTATTTTTGCATACTTGAATCTTTGCTTTGTATTTCCAAATGTCTGTTCCATTAAAGTTTGCTTGTTTTGCTTACCTGTCGCTCAATAGCTTGCGCGCTACAATGGTACAATTTAACAATTTGGAAATTTTTTTTTCATATACATATGTATGTATTCCTTATTGCAAGTCACATTTTTGAAAATGATTTCATAGTTCCAATATATGCATGTACTTCAGCTAAAGGTTTTGCCTTGAAATACTTATGCAATAATTGTACCAAAAGGTCAATTTCGCCACATTTTTCATTATATTTCTGAAAAAGTGCAGTGCAGCCTTATTGAAATATATATTGGCGAGTGCTTGTTTGAACGCTTTTGTCAAACATTTTGCCCCGGAAATTTTGATGGTTAGAGGTGTCCTTGTTCCTTTCAAAAGAGTCGATAAAAAAAGACGAAGTAGACTGGATACCCAAGGAAGATCGATATTTAGGTTCCACGCGATTTAAAAGTGAAAGTTTTAATGAACACAGTTTCTCCACATGAAGCAAAACTAAGTCGTGCAATTTTCGAAATGAAGCACTACGGGCGTTGAACAGTCGATCGGCTACGACTATTATTTAAAAAAAAAAGATTGTGGTCTAATGACGAATAATCTTCATAAATGGTGGCGCAGCCCGGATTGATGAGACGGAGGGTGCAACAAGTAGTACAGTGATCCATGCGGTTGGAAAAAAAATAGATTACCCTGCGGGAATTCAACAACTAACGCGATTGGAGCAGGCGATTTCCACCAAACGGTCGGAATGAGTAAAAAGGAAAGACATTGACTGACTTCCATCACCACGGCGAAATTTGAGGGAGTTTATTTAGATGGGTCAAAATAACCGTAAAGCCTGAAAGTAGTTTTGTACGAAAAATGTGGCTTATAAAATTCACTTGGTTCAGTTATTTAACAAGAAACCCCAGAGGCTCTATAGGGTTGCCTGCAAGTTGAAATAGTTCGTCGATCATAATTTGGTTTGGAAACAAACCGGGTTCCTTGTTGCCCAAAAATACATTAAGACTAGATAAAAAAAATTAGAACTCAGGCTCGACCTTAGCCTATGCATGTGTGTAAAAGTATGATGCTAGTTTTTGTGCAATATATTGAAGCGTAGTTTACAAAGCGCAGTTGCTGATTCATTAGTTTGAGTACGTTGAGTATCTTTACAAATGGCACACACGTAAAATCACTTATGTTTGTATGTATGTATATCTAGTATATATGTAACTGAAATTATCACACTACGATGTTATTAAATTTATTGTAATTTTTGCTGCTGTCGATCCCACTGTATGATCTAACAATAGCACCCACGCGAAACAATTGCTAGCAGCAGCAGCGCAACAACAATGTGTGAACTACGAAGAAGAGCGCAAGAATGTGATGAACATTTAATTTATAAAGTGAAGGCAATTGCTTTCATCACCGCAACGTGTTGATCTATATTTATAGCTTCAAATATACGTAATTACGCACTTTGGCCCCTTTTCGCGCCACCGATTTTCGTTGTTTATTTTCGATGGCTATTTTTCGTTTCCTTTTTTTTTTTTGGGGGCAACCAACCAAATGTGCTTGCTTAATGAAAATATTTATACTATTTGATTGTTGTTTTTTGACTTATTAATTTAACTTATTAATTTTTAATTAACTTTTATACTTATATGTGTATGTTTGTATATTTTTTATATTCTTTTCCGCACCCATTCATCTTCAACCCATTATGTACTCGTTGCTGACGCCACCGCTGTCGCTCTCATTAATTGTTGCAGCCTATCCCGATGTGGAGACACGTGAAATCACAGCCGATTGGGAATTCATTGTGTTGGCATGCGATGGCATTTGGGATGTTATGAGCAACAAAGAAGTCGTCGACTTCTGTCGAAAGCGTATCGGAATGGGCATGTATCCGGAAGAAATTTGCGAAGAATTGATGAATCACTGTCTCGCGCCCGATTGTCAAATGGGCGGCCTGGGTGGCGACAATATGACTGTTGTGCTTGTTTGCTTTCTACACAATAAACCATACGAAGAGCTGATAGCACGCTGCGCCAAAAATACTAATATCAATGGTGGCAGCGGCAACATAACTACGTCATCGTCCACAGAGGAAGATCTCGATCTAAAATAACAAAACTTCATTTTCAAATTATTCAACGCTAGTAGAACAACAGTAGCAGCGACCACAGCAGAAGCAGCAGCAGCAATGGCAGGCAGTTCGACAGCAGGCAATGTAATGAACACCACCACAATGACTCTGACTACTAGTACGCGCGTTAGGAATATTGCTAATGGTAATACTAAGAAAATTCCCAGCCAGCTAAAAATTGCGACAAGCATCTTTAAGAACAGTAATTATATTTTTCGTAAAATGTACAGGTTGCGTTACTTAATAATTGTGTTCCTTGTGTTTATGACCTATGCATATCTATATTTTTGTATTTGAAAAATTTGCGCCTTTGCTCTTGTTGCAACACTAAAAACAGCACACGACATATTGTCTGCAGCTAAATTAACAAACAAAAATGTAACTCTTTTCAATGAACAAATATGTATCATCGTGTAAAATTTCCAATTAAAATATTTAACGATTTCACGAATGTTTTTAAATTACAGACAATTACACCTATACATACACATACACACGTGAAACACTTAACATAGTTAATGCAACATATATGGACGATAGTATTGAATGTTTTTTATTGTTTTTGTTTTTGGCATAAATTTCGAAAATTAAAAAAAAAATTTAAAAAATTATTGTTTTATTAATGATATTGAGCGAGTATTGTAAAACTCTTAAACTAAAACTAAATTAAAAGCGTAGTCAAACCTTTTTATGCGTAAGAGTTAGTCAACATTAATAACGATGTAATCATCAAATATACAACTATAAACACATGTACACCTACATATGCTGGCATACTAGCAATAGTTATTACCTAACTGTATGGTTCAAATAAGATATTATTTCGTTACAACTTTTGTTTTGAAACACTTATAAAAATTACTTATTTGTGAGGTCGAAATGGGACTGAAATGAAATAAAAATTTAGTTATGTACTTGGAAAAACGAAAAACCTTTTTTTTTTTTACTTTTTGTTTGGTTCGTATGCTTCTGCTATGATTTTATATTTATTTATTATACGGCGAATATGCATATTAAATGTAAGAAAAAGTGGTGGTTTTCTGCGTGCCATAGACTTACTTCATACTAAAACTGATAAACTAGCTTTTCGAGAAGAAATGACTATTAAAAATTATGGGCGTGGCTAATATCTATAAAACAAAACTCGTCTTTAACAGATTTTTACTTTTCTTGCCCCCGTCGAATTCTGGTAAAGCGCTAAAAATCATATATGTAAGTAACGGAATTTTCTTATTAAGGAAATATACGATCAAAAAGTAGCCAATGCACCTTTTAAAAATCCAAAGATACTGGGCCGTATGCATAAAACCTAAGCAAATACTTTCTTTTTTTAATTTCAGACCTTTACTCAATTTGTTCAAATAAATTTCAGTGAAAGGTATGCAATTTTAAGAAAAAGCATGTGCTTAGCTTTTATGCATATGGTCCATTGTGTCGAGGGCCTTTGCTCAGAATCTTGTTACGTACAATTTTGAATAGCCGTATATACAATGTTTAAATGTGTTTGTAGTTAAAACACTTTGATTTCTCAGAACTTGTTTTAATTTTTTCCTGCTACTCACACCTATGCTTTTTTGTTATAAGTGTTTACGTTCTTTGCCTTTTCATTACAAAAACGTAGAAAAAGTTTTGTATGGTAATTTTAAAGTCTCGGATCTTAGCAAATTTCGAACATCTAGTTCTTTGTTTACCCACTGTTTAAAAGTACTTTTTCCACAAAGTATAAAAAGCTGGTATTCTTGGTGGTATTTGTTAGTAGCCACCAACTCTAATAAATGCATTTCGCAACCTAAGTTAAGCTCAATAAATAAACACAAATATATCCAAAAACTATTGGTGGCGCTATATATGTATTTATCTCCGATTTTTTGGCTACCAAAAGTACCCGACTAATACACAGATAAGCACTGTAATTCCATTAGCATTCGTCAAAATTACTTACCACTTGAACAGCGCCATCTTTTGATCCTCGGTATTGAAAGTTTTCCTTTGGTTTATTTAATATTCATTAATTTTTTATTAAAATATGTGTATCATATTCTTTAACGAAAAGTATGTAAATTAATTTCATTTAATTCAATTTCTAAACTGTACACAAAATCTGTAATAAATACGTATAACAAAATTTTCATCAGAATTTCAAACTTAAAAAAAAAAATAATTGTTTGATATAGATAGATATTCAGTTGAGGGATGAACTGCGACCAGGAGATCTATTGTGCCCTCTTGCTCCTTACAGCACCTCGGTCAGTCCTAGCTCCCTTAGGAAATCCAGTAGATTGTTTGATATAAGGTGGAAGCAAGGTGTATTAAACAAGGTGGTGTTGGGGCGACAGCTGAGTTTTTCGCCGTGGAGGTCATTATGTCAAAATGATGTGTTTGTTGTAACTCATACCAATGACAGTATGGACATCAGCGTATAATTTGTTAGTGTAATTTTTTACTTATATACGGCCAACACCACCTTGTTAAATACGCCTTGGGTGGAAGTTTTTAAAAAATCGTGCTTTAAAAAGCTTGGAACACTTGATGAAAATCTGTCGAATTATACAATTTGTATAAAGTTTGAAAATAAGATTCACATGGTTTTTGTTATAGAAAATACTATATATTTTT
Source organism: Rhagoletis zephyria (assembly GCF_001687245.7). Taxonomy (NCBI): domain Eukaryota; kingdom Metazoa; phylum Arthropoda; class Insecta; order Diptera; family Tephritidae; genus Rhagoletis; species Rhagoletis zephyria. The sequence continues at coordinate 434,993 of NW_016157101.1, forward strand.
AAAACATTAATGGATATTAAACAAACAAAGGAAAACTGTCATTACTCAAAGGAGGTTCAAGTGACCAGCACTGTATATACTTACACAATCAGGCCAATTCTGAATTCTTCCAGGGAGTTTGTTCTCCGGGCATTTTCACAGAAAATTTGTGAGGAGAAAATTGCAACTTCGCAAGAGCTATTTGACAGTTCAACTCCGCCATTTAATATAAAAAATTCTTTGGGAATTTTTATCCATGATAGCAGGAAAGGGAAAAGAGAAAACTCCCGCGGAGTTTCTGTTCAGAACCGGCCTGAATATATACACATTATGTGCGATATTAAATCACAAAAGCAAAAGATGAGTAAGTAGTTTTTAACCTTAAGTTCTACATACATCCATAAAATGTTTCTAAAATAAACCATTTTTACTCACATAATTTTTACTCACATAATTTAAAAAAATTCTAAAATAAATCTGACACACTACATAAGTATGCATGTACGAGTATGTACAAAATACATACATACATAGTATACATAGCCTTGGGCACGTTTCGCTACCGATTCACAAAACACTTGCAGTAAAATATAACTCCCTTCGAAATTTCGTTTTATGAAACTCGATAGCGTATGAAAATTTAGTATTCCGAACCTACGTATCACTACTAATCATGCAAAGATTATTGCCGTTTAAAGGATTTGCCTTTTGGCTTCCTATTAATGAAAAAAAAAAATACATATATTCATGCAACCCAGACATCAAAATAGAGTATCGTCATCCTGCAACACTTTACTCAATTCCAAATCACATACATTTTCGAAAAATTTTACTTTCTTGATTTCCCGAGTTTTGTATGAGATTAAAAAATTATTTCTTGTGGTTTTGCTGTTGAACGATATTTTTATAAAAAAAAAATAAGAAAAATTTGACGTCAACAATTTAAGTAAATAAAATCGTCAAATTGTCAGGTTATGTATATTTTTGACGCTGACAGCGCTTAAATGCTTTCAGTTTGTATGTATTGTATTAATTTTAACTTAAAAAAAAGAAACACCACAGTAGTAGCTACATACATATGTATTACACAAACTTGTGCCTCTGAAAATGCTTTATATTTTCAACCATGAACAAAGTTGCTATGAGATCTCATAACCTCTTTAAAATAAAAAATAAAAAAATTTTATACCCGCTTTATATATCGTTAGTATGTATGTATCGAAATTAGTGTACCGAGTTTCATTACAAAACGTAGGAAAAGAAATCCAAATCAGCGTTCCTTCACACATAAATACATACTTATTTACATACATATATATCGTAATCATCTATGCAAAAGGCGCTACTTATTTGACAAATGTTCCGAAAAGTGTTTTTAATATTCCTTTAGTTGGCTCTCAGACACACTACAAATATTTAAAATCATGTCTTAAAAATACGAGATTAATTGCCATCTTCAAAACAGCCATGTAAGAATTTCCTTTGTAAATTAAAGAAAAAAATGTGCGCTTCTGTAATATTTTAAATTTATCAAAAAGGGTCTCGTTTTGCATTCATGATCACGAGACAATGTTTTTAAAGTACATATTAACACAATGTTTGGCCAAACTAAATACACAGAGAAAAATAGTATCAAAAAAAACACTTAAAATATTCGTTAATATTTAGATATTAAAAGTAATTAAGTAAGATGGAGAAAAACCTCGAAACACCGAAGCTTTTAATAAGCTATCAAAATTTAAATGAAAAATATTTTGAATGGCAAAGAAGAGAAACGTTTACTGGTCTTAATTTAGCCCTTTAACCAAAAAGAACTTGGAAACATTTTTTTTTTTTGTTCTTTCACTAAGATTTGTTGCTTACAATGCTAAATGTCAGACTAAAGGACTACATATACCATTTACGACATTATAGTTCCGAAAATGAAAAAAAGTCTACAACTTTAAGCTGGCTCCTAACTGGAACTATCTAGTACATTAGACGGTACTAGAAAAACAAGTTCGCCGTATACCTTCGAATCTGAAGTATTTTTGCAAGGTAATTTCGAAAAAAAAAATTGTTTGCCGAACCTAAGGGCAATTTTCGGCAATAAAAATTTATTTGTCAAATAGTTCTTAGCAAAAGTTTTGGTGAGCCTTGATTTACTATCATTAGGGTGGTACGTTAGGATGATAAGAGCTGAGTTTTGCTTGCTGAGTACTGAAACAAATAATTTGTCACCTCCAGGCAAGAATATCAATATATCATACTTTAAAATCCGAGTTTTAATGCCGAAGCTATGATGTAAAATGTAAAAGGCGACCCCTACGTTGTTCAGACTCGAAGATGTACGGCGAACTTTTCTTTGATAAACTTTTTTATACTTAAATATATAATTATCCCCAAAGGTACTTTTTTTAGATGGCTATTCGAAAAAAGGTAACTACACTACAAATAAACCTTTCATGGTCATATATACATACATATATAAGCAAATAAAAACGTTTCAAGTAAATTAAGAAATGCGTATGAAAAAAAGTTCAAAGTTTAGCCCAAAAAAAAATTGGTAATATTTGTTTTTTAGAAAAAAGTAGAAAAAATACCTTATAAGTATGTATGTATGCTTACATTCAGTTAATTTAATAAAAAAACTCGTTAAAGAAAACCCATACCGAAGCATTTTTTATTTTTGGGAATTGATTTGGATATGTACTTAGGTATGCCTATAGCAGGATACTGCGAGGGCGGCGATGGGAATGATATACACGTGAAGTATGTACACTCGCATTCACTTAAGTAGGCACATTTTTTCGTTAAGATCTCTGCTCATAGCTGATTAGCTCAAAGCAGCGAGAGTGGTCAGGTCACTTACCTAAATCTAAAAAAAAAAAAACGGAAAAAACGACTCTCAAATAAATTGTACACTGCACAACCCTTGAAATTGTTCTATAATAAACGGTACACAGAGCAAAAACCACCTAATGAAATAGAACAAAAGTAAGATATCTTCTATATATGGTTTTCATGCTATGCTTTTCAAGAAGAAATTTCTAGTGAGATTATCTTGTCAGTGAAATCAAGAAAGAATTGTCTCGATTTTTATTTGGTTACTTAATTAAAAGCTAAAAATAGAAAATTAGAAAAAAACAGGTCTGCGTTAACCGCCTAGCCTAGACACTTTTCATAAGAAATATTAAGGATTTTTGGTAGGACTACTACTTATTTTTATAAGTTCCAGCCCGAATTTCATTATGAATATTTGAAATAAGGAAAAGCTAAAAAAGCCACAATGCTAGACCTAAAGTCGCTTATTTTCCAGGGCCCGGCCTATGTCACTCATGATGTTTGATGCAGACGATTTAGCGATGAGCTGTATGAGCTTTACAACGAAATAGACGTACATAGGCCCTTCCCAGCCAGCAGAGAAACGTAAATTTTGCCGACAGAGCAGTCTAGTACAATTTTCCGTATCCGGAATCGAATAGAAAACAACTACAATTTTCATTCATTTAGGTATCAAAGAATGTCTACAAAACCACGGTAGTTTTCGTATCCGGAAACGAATAGAAAACGACTACAGTTATCATTCATTTTCGAATCCGGAAACTGTTCGAAACGTGCGAAAAAGATGATGTCATTTGAAAGCAATTATTGTATTTTATTTGTTCAAGCTATACATTTGAAAGCATGCATGCGTAGTCGGCAGTGGCTGAGCGTGCAGAGACGCGTGCAGCTATTTGTTAGCTTCCAGAATGTGCCGAGTTCGAATTCCGTTAGGCGCTTCCTTTATTTTGTTAAATTTGTTTTTAAACCATGAAAAAGTATCTGTGAAATGCATAAGGAAAGCGTATTGAACGAAAAATTCAATCAGTCAAATTTCAGTAAAAACAGCTAAAGAAGTATCCGTTTCACAAGCAATTTTCGGTACTTGTCTGTACATACATACGTTTCTGCCGCACACTTTAGCGGGAAAACGGATCGTCAAAGTATCCGAAAACGGAATTTGTAAACGGACAAAAATCCGCACTTCATCCACTTTTTTTTTCCTTTTTCGGATCGATTTTCGGATTGTTTGCTGGCTGGGTTATTATGAGTTGCATTCGATTTTCGATCTTCGCTGGTTATCGAATATCGATTGTGAAATTCGTATTATGAGCTATGCAACCGTGTCGAACTTTTCGTTGAGTATCGAATTATCTGTCGAACAGAATTTTGCTTTCGATGCTGTAGCGAAGTGTTAGAAAATTGTGAAAAATGTATGATTTTGCGTTTGTTTTCTTACTTTTTTGGCGGCTAGACACTAATTTAAACAATTTTTATTAATTTCACGCAGGTCGAATTTCGTGAATACTAAACACAAGTTCGAGAGGCTGGTTTGGCTCAGTTGGCATGATCTCTGAGAACAAAATCGTAGAGTTGTTGATAGTTTTAAATTATTTTAAATAGATTTGGCCCGAGAGCATTGCTGCAGCAGGTTTTGTGTAGCGGACAGCAGGTCTACTACAAACGCTCGATTCGGCTTCCTCTGCGATGGAAAGACCAGGAGTGAAGACCTTCGTCTCACTTGCTGCTATGTTAGACTCGGGCGAATTCGCGTTGGCGCAGCTACTGCGTCAAACGACGAAAGATCGCATCATCAGCGTACTCCGAATTGGAGAAGCACGGTATAATATTTAAAAAGTCTGAATTTTTTGTGTTATGTTTAGCGTCAAACTTTTTTTTTTTTTAATTAAAACAAGTTATATTTTGTTTCTTGTTTTGGTTTTTTCTGTTTTATTTAAATTTATTTTATTAAAAACTAATCAATAATAGGTATGCACTATCTGTATATATACTTTTTTATACATTTTCGCTTCGAAGGAAAATTATAGAAAAATAAAGATGACTTTACAATAGATTATTTTTAATAATTTTTGTTTATATATATATTTTTTAAATATATATTTTATACATATATGTATATATATTTTTTTAGATCTGTTTAGTTTGATGTTCATGCTGCACAAAATATGTAGAATATTTTCTTTTCTTGTCAAAAAAATATTTGCAAATTTCATGTCAAAACACAAGGAGACTAGGTTTTGGCGCTTCCATTTACTAAAGTGCAATTTTTGCTTTTGTGTGTATGTAAAAATAAGTGTAATATGAAATCTTAAAGCTGAACATACAAGTGATGTTTTGAAATGAAAATGAAAAATTTGAAAAAAAAAGTATTAGGTTGCATTTCCGCGATCACAAAGTAATGTTAATTAATTAATACTAATTTAGCGTGTTCATATCGTATTGTTATACATATGTATGTACGTACATATATGTATATATTTTAGGATTACTATATGAATGTGTGTATGTACTATGTGAGTTATTTGGTTTCATTTATCTGCTATTGTTTTATGTTATTTCAATTGCATTTAGTAATATTTATGTATGTAGTTGTATTTTTATAGGCTACATTATATGCACAAACATACATACATACATGTACATATGTATGTACGTAGCTATGTAAGTATGCCGTAATGCTTTGCATTTGCATTTTGAAATTTGATCATTAGGGGTATTCTCGCAGTATTGCAAAGCCCTTGCACAGATTGCATGGATTGCGATGTAAAAACCGTTTTTCCTATGGGAAAGCTTTGCAAACCGTACAATCCGTGCACCGTGCAAGGGCTTTGCACGACTCCGAGAATACCCGATTTATTTTTTTGGTTGTTCCTTATATCTTTTCATTTTGCCACCGAAACATATTCACGCAAACATGCAATTACAGTGGTGGAAAATAAATAGGCACACGACGTTCAAACAAATTTTTCCCATTTTTCGTATGTTTGTTTAATATTTATTATTTTTTTTTTTTAATTATAGCTCATTATCTAACAAAAACCATATAAATTCACCTCAAACCTTGTGCAAAAATTATAAAAATTCTGCAAAATTGCATCTAAATTTTCTACTTTTTATTAGATAATTTTTATTCTGAATGTATTACGCACTTTTTTCCGTTAAATGCGTTAAAAAAATTGCCAAAAATCTACGCGATTTTTTAGCAACTTAAAACTTACACTTTTAAATGGACTATAAAACTGCAAGCTCAAAAAAATTCTAAAATATCTGATTAAAAAGTTGAACATGTAGATGCAATTTTGCAGAATTTTTATAATTTTTGCACAAAGTTTGAAATATGAATTTATATGGTTTTTGTTTGATAATATAATTTAATTTAATAATTTTATAAAAATTTAATAAATATTATATAAACGCAAGAAAAATAGCCAAAATTAAAAAAAAATAATTGTGTCCCTATTTATTTTTCCACCACTGTATATGTACATATGTAGATATTGCAGCATTTTAGTTTTTTTTATTAATATTTAGTAATTAGTAATTTACTAAAATTCGTTTTTTTTTATTAGATTTCGTTTCTCACACACCTCTTAAATGTTAGTTATTTTTTTTTTTTTGTATTCATTATTATGTATTTGTAGTTTTACTTTATTTTACATTGCATTATAAAATATTTTAGTTAAATTCCCATTTGTTGCACAATTGCTTTAATTTTGAATTTGCTTCATGCCTACTTAAACCATATTTACTGTATGTACACATTCAAGTATGCGTGTGTGTGTTTTACTTATTTCAGTTAGTGTATTTTTTAGTACGTAATAGAATTTCAATTATGCAAATCCATACCACGCCTGCAACTGCAACTACACACAAACATACGCTCACAATTCAAACCTTTCAAATTTATTTTTTCCTAAGCATTTCTGTACAGTTTTACGTATTTATTTTTTTAGTGTTACTAAATTTTAAATATAACCTAAAATTTTTGTATGTTTTTATGTTAGTTAGTATACATTTATACGTGCATACATACATACATATGTGTATTTATGTAGGTATGCATTAACTTAATCTATGTACACTATGCCGTTTTATAATAGCTTACTTTTCTTCCTCTTTAAGCATTTTATTAAACTAAGTATTTAACTAAGTTTAAAGATGTATTTTTATTTTAATTTATATCATATTTGTTAAACATGCATACTTATGTATGTATGTATTTATATGTATGGCTGTATGTATTTGATTGCAAATTTAGTTTTATTACTTATTTTACTGCACCAGCACTGTTATGATTTAATTATTATTTTTTTTTCTTAAACACTCCATTTAATCCTTAGAATTATCTTTTTCAGATCTTAGCTGGTGTATTATTCTTTATTAATTTTATAATTTGTATCCTATATTTTGCTTTTAATTTGTTAATCTAATCTAAACATAATGCACCGTTCACACTCTCATTCAAACACTCATACATATAAATGTACATAAAGCTCAATTTAACTATTGGCATTAGCAATCAGTCACTGCATACTCTCAGAAGCTAAACTTGAAATTCAACAAACAAATAATATAACCAGTAATGCAAAACATAAATAAATGATAATTGTATATGAAAGTATATTTTACCCATATTCGGATGTTTTTGAGCAGAATGTGTTGTTGTGCCGACTTAGTTTACATATACATACATATGTAGCATACAACCGAGAGTCAGTTCCTTTCAGGCAAATGGTCACCGTGTCAGTTGATATAAGAAAGAGGTGCCCATACTAGACCCGCTCCTCGTTATGCCGGGGATGGTAATTCCTTTTTGTTTACATTCAGCAATCGTTAAAAAGCCGACCGAATAGCAAAAGTACGACGCCAGCGAGTTTAAAAAAGGACTTCTTAACAATTTTGCACAAAACTTGAAATTTGCTCTCGGGTTATCACAGTTCTGCCCCCAAAATTATCTAAATACATGGTGGCAATCGGTAACCTGCAATAACAAACTCATTTTAAAGTTGCCGGTCGTTTTCATACATTAGAACCGGAGCCAAGACCGGTATGGTATGCTCTCTTTGTGGCCCGTAGTTGATGTGTCAAGTAACAGTAGTTTTGCCTGCAGAGTTTGCTGAAAAAATTTCAGCTGTTCACACTTTTGCAATTAAAAATCAAAGTAAAGTGGTAATAAACCATACTTAGTTCAGACTAACTTTTACCAACCCAGAGAGGGTTTGCTCACTCGCTGAAAATACAAATCATTCATGATGGGTTGGTTTTCACACCGAGTTAATATATAAACAAGTAATTTTTAGCAAAAAAAAAACCGACTTCAATTCTCATATTAAAAAAAAAATATATATATATATATCATGATCCACTGATCGGATCTTAACTAGATTAGTATGGGACCACCTCTGACACTACCGTTCCGATGCAAACAGAATTATCGAAATCGGTTGACGTGGTTCAAAGTTATGCGGTAACATACATAAGAAAAACAAAAAAATATTCCGACGAACTGATAACCTCCTCCTCCTCCTTTTTTTGGAAGTCGGATAAAAAAGCTTGACAGTCCTATTCTCAGCCAAAATTCATCGCATCATTGTTGTTATAATTAACGCACCCAAAAATATGCTGCGAAAATCTTTATTATCTTTAAAAAATATTTGAAAGCTCATTTTTAAATTGTTTCACTGCAAATACGTATGATATTTTATTCTTAGATACATGTAAGTATTTGCAAAATATAAATGAAACCCGCAGAGCATACAAATAAACGCGAAATTGTATTTGAGAGGAGGGCTCCTCACCCACAGAATCCCTAAATGCGATTTCGCATCAATCTCCACTGGTTCTAATTTTTCGAAAGGTTACTGTTATTGCAGTCATAGGACTAACAGCCATATTAGCTATCTCGCACGATAGGCCATACAAACGATTCGTCTGCAAACGATATCGTCTCTGCTTTCAATATAATAACTCTATCGTTCGTCTTCATCTTGCTTTACGCCCGACTACGTTGCAATCGTCTCCGTTACATTTGAACCGGCTAGAACTATGTTGCCGGACTAATTTTTTTAAGTATTCGTCTGCAGACGATTCATTCGTGCGGCCTATCATTCGATAGATAGATTCTCAGATCATTCGGCTATTCTAGACATCTTAGTGACTATGCCGATATATATCAGTACCGACTATTGTATGCCCTCACTCACATCCGTTGAGAAATACAAAGTTGTGGTACCATCAAGACAGCTTTCTCATACTAGAAGACCTCTCATGCATACAGGTGTGGTAACAAATTTGAAGCAAGAGTCGGACTAGGCGTTTTTCTTAGCTGAGCTGAGGCTAGGCGTCTTTAAAATTTCCCAACCACTGCAGTGCATATCAAGCTGAAGAACCTAATGGCCCTATTATGTTTGGCGACCGATAGCCGATGGGCAACCATATACTAAAATTCGCATTACGTACCGCAACTGCCGGCTACTGAGTCTAGAAGCGCAATTTTCTGCTTCCCGCTTATGACGATTTTGTTATTTGTTTACACAAATTGTTAAACACACTGGGGCAAAGTTGCCAATTATTTCGAAATATACATGTCAAAAAAGTAAATTCGGATGTTGTCTGCGATTTTTTGTCTACTGAGATAAATCGCTACACATAATACAAAGTACGATACTGGTAGCCAAGGTGTCACTTTCTTGACTCATTTACTATCTTTCTGACTTGACCACTACATACTTATTCTATAATAAATCGAGATTGTGGGTTGTATATTTTTAAATATCTGCTACGAGGGCTGATTTATATATTTTATTAAAAACTTCTTCAATACCCAGGGAATGGTATGAGTGAAGAATCATCTACTTATGTATGTACATATTTGTGTATTTTCTATATATTAATTTTAAGAAAAACAAAATTTAAAAAATTTTACGGGTCTGCGCTAATACAACGAACCAGATTTACATATTTCTGATCAAAGATTGTCACTGTCGGTCAGTCCAGGTTCATAGTGGAAGAGATAAATTTGTCTTGTAATGTCGTCAAGATTTTATTATCATAAAAATAAAAGTAATACAATACTTAAAAGAAAAAAACGGCAACAAAAAAAGCTCAAACTAAAAAACCACTTTTTAAGCTCTCATCCCTGCAAACCAAAGATCGGGAAATCTTAACTAAATCTTTAGGAATATCACATTTCTTTAACGATCTTTTAACGAACCTTCAAAGAAAATTATATGCAGTAGTTGACACGAACTAGTAAAGAAATTTCTGTACGAAAATAAAGAAAATTCTGAAAAAATTCAGCAAGAAATACTTCACATAGCAGCATTATTTGCATTGTTTAAGCGATTTTCTCCCGAAATTTCGTAAAGGAAACGAAGTGTGCACAGTTTATTTTATTTTAGAAAATTCAGCAAAAAATACTCTGAAAAAATGGTTTGCAGGAATCATACTGTAGATGCCTATATGTATACATATTTATAAAATTTATACAAAGCAGACTCAAACTTTCGCACTATTTCCACACAATCGCAATTTGCAGCATTTGATTATTAATAAAAAATATATATATTAATTATATAGTAGGCACTTTAGCAATTGTTTGTATATTTTTTTCTGTAATAAGTAGTATTTTTATGTGTGAATAAATATCTAAAATAACTATACAAAAAATTATATTTATAAGTGGAAAATATGTTTTTACTTATACAGAAGCTAGATAATTACGATTTCGGTTAGAGCCTGATTGTTTACTACAAGTGTATGTATATCGATTTCAAATATACATACATGCAGTGTCGGAAAAAGTAATAATAAAAATTTATCGAATATTCTTGATTAAAAAAAAATAACGATTTTGGAATGATCTTGGTAGTTAATGGTTATTTTTGGGCCTTTTTTTATTTGGGGAAAGAAAGAAAATGGCCAAAAATCAACGCGATTTTTCAGCAACTTAAAACTTGCACTTTATTACAATGGGCTACAAAACTGCATTTTCAAAGTTTTTCTAAAAAACTGGAGTATAAAGTTTCAAATTCATCGAGTTTTCCTGAGTTTTGCACAAAGTTTAGAAATTTTATTTTTGTTTTTTATTGTAGCATAAACAAGTTTCAAATGGCTAAAAATTACGATTGATTTTTTATATTTTTTTTGTCGAAAATGTTACGGTTTTCTGCCATATAAAACTAAATTGTGTGTATTCGTTAAATGGAAGCAAATGGGACAAAGAAAACTCTAAAACATCAACCGTAATTTTTAGCCATTTAAAACTTGTACTTTATTCTGCTAGAATTCAATGGGCTACAAAACTGGATGCTCGGAATCTTTCGAGGAAATCGAATTAAAAAAGCTAGAAATTTTTACGAAAGTTTGTTGATTTTTTTTTCTTTAATATTGCACAAAGTTTGAAACTTGGATTTACACAGGTTTTGTTAAAGAATGAACAATATCTATATAACAAAATAAGCAAAATTAAATAACTGGAAAAATAATATGTTAAAACTTGCCAAATGTGTTGCGGATGTAATTATTTCGACCACTGTATGTATGTATGGATATTCTCCAATTTATGGATTTTGGTTTTTGGGAAGCATGCGTTATCCAAAGTATACAATACATATGTATGCATGTACAGAAGTAACCCCAAGATATGTGGCCCATTCATAAAAAATAAGTAAATTTTAAAAAGCAAGTATAATTAGTAGATGTCTTGTTAGTCGACTAATCGGTTAGTCAAACACCAAAAGTTATTTAAAAATATATTCGACTTCATTTAATCGACTAACCGTTTCATTTCTACTTTTTTTTACTAACCGCTCACAAATAACCAGTTGACAAACGGTTCATTTTCGATTTTTCGACTAATTGTTTTCTTTCAGTAAACATTTTTAGTGTAAAGTTGCTAGGTAGCAATCTAGTAGGCATTTTGTTGTTGGAAAAGCAACCAACCCCCCGTATTGTTTTTTATTTTTTATATTTTCTAATACTTACATATGCTTATTGACAAAACCCAACCGCGTAATATGAATAATTTTATGACAGTCACGATTAGAATAATTTCAGTTAGTCGATTTTCAGACTACTCGATAGTGAACGGCTAGTCGTTTTCAGGCGTTTCATCGAATAATTGCTATTCGACTATCAGCCGACAAAAAAGTTGCTAAACAACTAAATAGTCGACTAACCGAATAGCCGAATAGTCGATTTTTAAAAAGAGCTCTAATCAAACCGCTTATCGATTTAAGTATAAAGCATTTTAAATCTACATATTTATTTTACATTTTATGAATTCGGCTGTCAGTTTTTATTTGAAAACTATGCCTTATACATAGCTTAGTACTTATTATCTACATCTAGATATATAATAATAATAGCTTTGCGATTACACTTACATATGTTAGTGTTTAGTTAGACAAGCTTCTCCTCCGATTTGAGGCGTGCGCTTTGGATGTTGTCACACGAAGGGGAGGGACCTACAGTTTAACGCCGACTCCGAAGGGCGATTGTATTTTTATGAGAAGCTGTTTTCATAGCAGAAATACTACACTCGGAGGTTTGCCATTGCCTACCCAGGGGTGACCGCTATTAGAATATACGAGTAATTTTTCTCCATTAATTAGCCGCTGTAGAATGGTATGCTTTTACTATTTTGTTGTTCCATAGTATTTTTTTCCAAATGGCGATAGGGACGACGAGTCGAGAGTCGGTACATACATAATATCTACATACTTAAATTGAAAAATTTTATTAATAGATATGCACTTATCTAATCTTATGATATTTGAGTCCAAAGCACGTTATTTTCTTGATTAGACACACGAGTTTTTTGAAATCGCTCAAAATGATTCTTCTTTCCTTGATACAAGTGCTTGGTTTGATTAAAAAAAACCACTGGAGTGTTGCACTACAATGACAGCATACATTTAGGCGCACTGCGAGAATTTCTATGGAAATATATTCAGAAACAGTTTTCAGTACAAATTTATTTAACGATATGTCAGGTAATCTGGCCGGCGTTGCCAGTTGAAAGTAAAATTTCGACAACAACCCCCAGCATTCTGTTAGAGAAAAAGTAGATATTACTTTTCGCGAATTTTTTTGCATAGACAAACATTTATCCTATTGAATTTTCTTCGAAAAAAAAATCTTTTGCAAAGAAATTCCGGGTAGCATTTCCCTCATAATAGTTACCAAATCGAACTAATAAATATCTACATATAAAATTTTAAGACTTTAAATAACAAGAAATGAGTTGCCTTTAAACGAGTAATATTATTCATAGTTTGCGAAAATTCATTACTGGCAGCCAAAAGTAACTAAATAGGGCATTTACGAAGAAAAGAGCATCAGAGTATCAAATCTTAAAATTTAGAAAAAAAATTATCAAAAATTATAAAATTTTATCACAAAATGGCAACGCTGGTCATATGCATAGAGTTGGTATCATTAACGATGTTTAACTCGTGATTAGTGTTAACCAGAGATGGCGAAAACGGCCCTTAGAATTGCGGATCTAAGTTATCAGCCGTGACCTAATATTGAAGATGCTAGTGAGCTACTCGTTATTTTAAAAACCTATAAAATAAACTCAGATTCTTTTAACAACTACTGAATAAGAATCTCCCTTTTCTCCGCTCACAGCCGATCTTCGAAGAATGTTACAACCAGAGCTGGGTAAATGCAATTACATTACAATTACAATTACATTCCTCAGTAATTGTAATTAGGATTCAATTCCTTTAGCTCACAGCAAAGGAATCGATTACTTTTTCAATTCCTTGAAGTAATTTCAAATGGAATTGTTTTTTTCTTTAATTCCATTACAAGGAATTTCATATTGTAATTGGAATAAATTACGTGCTAGTAATGTAATTTCTTTTATTTCAATTCCTTTGAAAGGAATTGAAAATGTAATTTTTTTTCCAATTCCTTTCAAAGGAATTGAAAATGTAATTGATTTTTTTTCCAATTCCATTCCTCAAAGTAATTTAAAAAGTAATCGAAAAATTTATAAAAAAAAATTGTTTACTGTTGAATTGCAATAGCTTTGTTAAATTTCTTGGTTGCTAACTGCCTTGAATAAACAACTTATACCTAAGTAGTATTACTAATTGGACTTTAAGAAAACTGAATAGCTTAGACTGTAGCTGTTCAGTTTATAGGGTAACGGTTAAATTTTCCAGATCCTACCGCGAACGCGCTTCGCGGCAGATGAGACCCATAAATGTTGCTGCCTTGGGCACTGCTGTTCTCTTGGACTAATCCCTGCGTATTTATAAAAATGCACCGAGTTAATTGCGTATATTATGGTACCCTTAATTCTACCCAAAATGGCGTGCCTTCTGGGGCCTTTGAAGTACTCTTACTGGTATCCTGCGTTACAAATGAGGATAGAGTCCGCTTGAATTACGAGCCCTGTGGGACTGGAGATCCTACCTCCTAAGAGTTTTATAAACAAATTTCATTGCTATGGCTAAATTTTGATGATAACACTGTAACGACGCTAAAATTACACAAAAAACGCCGAGAGACGTAAAATTAATTTTAAGTAGTATGTTACGGAACTGTATACCGTTTTTTTTTAGATAAGGTCATTTAGTCAAGTTATTTTCATTTTAAGTTTTCATTGCGAATGAAAAAAATCAAACTTTAACATGGTCATACGGTCATGTACGATATGGCGTATGGGTAACATTATTTCCTGCTAGTATTTTATACAAAAAATTATTACACTTTCACTTAACCCTTGCAAATCACAATGGGCTATGATCGGGCCTAAGTGTGCTGGCGCCCTCTGGGCCTAGCAGCCACTTCAACCTAACCCTTGCAAACTTGCTTATTTATCCATCGATTTTCATCGGTAGTAGTGTTTTAAGCCGCAAAACAAGCAGATATTGGCTAGTCTATACTAATATATATTTTGAAAAGCATTTTTTTCTGTTCGCAAAGCTCGAGAAAGGCCGTACCGATTTTTTTGAAATTTCGGAATATACTGCAGACTTTCCACGGATGGTTATAGGCTAAAAAAAGTTTCGATATTGAAAGGGGGCGTGGCACCTCCCATACAAACCGAATTTTTCAAACTGCATATATTTGTGGTAGAGGACTAGAACTGGGTATGGTGATATATACATATATAAGACCAATTCCATACTCATGGAGAAAAATTTGCATGGTTGAAGAATGGGGCGTGGCACCTCCCATATAAACCGAACTTTTCATATTGCATATTTCTGGAAGTGTTCATGGTAGACTGTAAGCCTTTTCAAAACTCTTTAGTTTGACACCCACATGCCAACATTTCATTTACTTTATCAATTTAACTGAGTTACAATTTCCAAATAGGTGGCAGCCCCCCTCAAAAATATTTCCAACAGTTATCTTTCTTAAACCTCTTTAATTTGATACCCATATTGTAATATTTTATTTATTTTATCAATGTAATTTAGTTAAATTTTCAAACAGATGGCAACCCTCCTCAAACATATTTTCGGCAGTAAGCCTTCTTAAAACTCTTTAGTTTGACACCCACATGGCAATATTTCATTTTTTTTAACAATTTGACTTAGTTTAAATTTTCAAATAGGTGGCAACCCTCGTCAAAAATGCTTCCAGCGGTTATCTTTCTTAAACCTCTTTAACTTGATACCCATATTGTAATAATTCATTAATTTTATCAATATAATTGGGTTTAAAAATTTTAAAATAGGTGGCAACCCTCCAAATTTTTGTGATATCATTGATTCTGGTATTATACCGAATAATAAAAAAAAAATTATTCAAATCGGTTCAGCCGTTCTCGGGTTTTGATGACCGTGACATACGAACACAACATTTTTATATATATAGATATACATAGAAGATGTCCAATGTGTGCTTTCGATTTTAATCTTTGACCACAACGAAAATTCCACATTGTACATTCGTGAATGAACTTTCAGTTTCTCGATTACTTTTACAATTCCTTTGAGTAATTGAAAACACTAAAGTACTCTTGCAATTCCAGGTAATGGAATTGAAAAAAAATCAATTACATTTTCAATTCCTTTCAAAGGAATTGGAGAAAAAAAAATACATTACTAGCACGTAATTTATTCCATTTACAATTAGGGGATTCACAAGACGTGTTAACCGTCGTAAAATCTTAAGGTTAACATCTTTTTTAATTAAAATGGTTTTAGGGGATTTCTAACTAAACCGAAATTCTTTTAAACTGATAAAGAATATATAATTAGCCAACCCCCCAACCATTTTAACCGCTATTTTACATAAACAAGTGTTAAGCTTAAGATTTTACGACGGTTAACACGTCTTGTGAATCCCCTAAATATGAAATTCCTTGTAATGGAATTAAAGAAAAAACCAATTACATTTGAAATTACTTCAAGGAATTGAAAAAGTAATCGATTCCTTTGCTGTGGACTGAAGGAATTGATTCCTAATTACAATTCCTTGTAATCTGTAATTGGGAGTAATTTGATTCCTAAAGGAATCATTACGACCCAGCTCTGGTTACAACAAGCTTGGCAGAAGAATATCAGGCACATAAAGAAGGTTATTATGAAAAGGGAAAATCTAAACGAATTGTGGTTTTCTTAGACCAGTGTGGTGGCCACACTCAAATTATCATTTATTACGTTTGCGTGTAAAGCATCGCAGTATTGATGAAACGCAACAGTTTTGATTTGCTTTACCAAATACCAAAAAAAACATCGGTCGATCGTCAAATATCGGACTTCGCAGTAAGCAACGTTTTATCGCCCAATTACATGCCTTCGGAATATGTAAATAGCTCATCTCTTGGCTCGACTTG
Source organism: Rhagoletis zephyria (assembly GCF_001687245.7). Lineage (NCBI taxonomy): Eukaryota > Metazoa > Arthropoda > Insecta > Diptera > Tephritidae > Rhagoletis > Rhagoletis zephyria. Next base: position 451,602 of record NW_016157101.1, read on the forward strand.
ACATTTCAAATTGGAATCAGTTTTCAGAGAAGTGAAATGGCTGGCGTGCTTTATTGGACTCAGCCAAAATTGCTTAGACGGTTACAGCACCAAACCAGAAGAAACCACTCACGGTGGGCAGGAAGCGAAGATAGGTTGCATAAAAATGTCGACAAAATCTGAAAGCAGGGTTGTATTTGTTGATATCTTAAGGTTAAGAATCCGCTTAAATTGAAATCCTAGCTGCTCCTGTTTTAAAGATATCCACATTTTATATACTTCTGATAGGATATATTTGCAAAAGAGGAAGGCGTACTTCTCGATAATTAGAGCATATTTATACGAAAAGAAATCTCATACAAATCTGTTCCCCTTTTTTAACTCACTAAAACGGATCAAATCAATGTGAAACATTTTCATTTTTTCCTACCGAAAGAATAATTGATCGAGATTTATTGGGCGCTACCGGTATACAACTTAGATAAAACACCACAATTACCTTTTTCTGTAGCGTGAACTTTCTCATTACAAACACTTTCAATATCGCAATATATGTATGTATGTATACAATATTGTATGCTATATAATACGGTAGTAATTTTTTATTAAAGGTTTGTTGCTATAAGCAAGTAGCGCAGGCAAGTCGCACTGCGCTTGTGCAAGAAATAAAAATGCTCTAACTTAGGCCAACGGTACTCCGCATAATAAGTAAATAAATTCAAAGCTTGTATGAGATTTATTTTGGTATTTATGTACTCTTCTGTCAGGAAATAATGACTATTGTACATCCAGAACACAAATGCGATCATAAAGAAAATCGCATGAAAGTATGCGCTTTGTGTGTAGGGCTGCCAGACGTCCCGGTTTTCCCGGACATGTCCCGGTTTTAGACTATTTGTCCCGGTGTCCCGGTCCAACCTTAAAATGTCCCGGGTTTCATTTAAGTGTCCCGGTTTTCGATTTGATTGCACAAATTTTGCTTAAAAATGACTACGCTGAGAGAAAAAAGGCGTTGTAATATTAAGAAAAATTTTATGAATTTACTGGGGGAAATAACGCATAGTAAACATGAATATGTTTTATTTGATTATCGTTTTGAAATGTTCGTACTTAAAAACAATACTTTCATACCACGCACACGTGGTGTTGAATCAAACTGAACATTTGAATACACATTTACATGTCTGGCTGTAGCTGAGTGCACGAAGATGCTTGCCACAATTTGCTAATTTCCAGAGCGTCAGGGTTCAAATCCCATTACAGACAGCATGGAATTTAAATAAATTTTTTTTTAACTTAATTATGAAAAAGCATCCGTTAAGTGCAAAGCGCTTCATTTTAATATTGGCGTATTTCAATTGAATATTTCTATACTAAATACTAAAATTTGTATACTTAAATTATTACGAGTTGGGTTGGTGCTCTTTCATATGCGATTTTTTTTTTAAATGTAGCACGTTTTGCATAAGCAATAGTTGATGATTAATATAAGTATGTACCTAAATACGTTAAAATGACATGCACAGAGTTTTACAATTATAGCAAAAGCCAGAAGTTTTGAAACAAGCTCACAGCAACGAAACAATTGACTGATATTTTAATGTTACCTTGTGTTTTTTTTTTTTTTTTTTCGTGAAACCTAGATTACTTATAAGTACCGTGCCGTACAAAATTATTGGCTCGGAGACACTTTCATCTGATCACAATTTCTAATCAGATCTTTTAGAAAAATGTTTAAAATGTAGCTTTTGAGCCAATTAGTAAAGTGCAAGTCTGAAGTTACCAGAAAATTTCGTTGATTTTTTGCAATTATTTATTTTTTGCTGACAGTGTCTTCCACATACAAAAAAATGTCGAACATAGTTTGTATGGAAGAAACTCTCAGTAAAAACAATACCAAATATATTGCCTCGTTCAAAGCCATGAGCAAAATCGTGAATACATGGTTTTCCGCAAAACAAGCGGATCTTAGTAATTTTGATAAAAATCTTAACGAACTCCGCACAGCTTTGAAAAGTACTGGAATTTCTCAAACTGTCAAAATCCATTTTATCCTTAAACATTTAAAGCAATCTATTTCATTCTTGAATAACGATGGTTTAGGATTATGGTCCGAGCAGGCCGGGAAGTCAGTTCATAGGGAATTCATTAAATTCTGGGATAGATTCAAAATAAATATGATTGATAAACCAACTTTTGTGAGTCGCCTGAAGAAAACTGTAATGACATTTTCATTCCAGCATATATAAAAACTTAACTAAATAATAAAATATTTAAATACTAAAATGTGTGACTATATTATATGGTAAGCCAACAAAAAAAATAAAAGGAAACAAAAAACAAATATAAAAAAATAAAGCAAGAAAAAAAAATAAAAAAATAAAACCAAAAAAAGAACAAAGAGGTGCAAAGTAAGTTGCCTCTACGTGGTGCGCCTTGGAAACGATTGAAACCGGCTAAAAACTTACATAAACTTATATTTTCACATAATATATATACACACATTTACTCACACATACATTGTTGAATATTTAATGCACAAGGATGTTTTTCTCTTTCGCAAAAGTCGGTCCTATCATAACTATGTAAAATGTGGATATCTTTAAAACAGGAGCAGCTAGGATTTCAATTCAAAGGGATTCTTAACCTAAAAATATCAACAAATACAACCCTGCTTTCAGTTTTTGTCGACATTTTTATGCAACCTATCTTTGCTTCCTGCCCACCGTGCACTATTAACGATTTGTATGTGAAACAAGAGGAAATTCTACGCAATTCCCCTTAAAAATCCAAAAAAAAATAGCTGAAAGTCTTAAATACAGCAGTGTTCACGAAATTAGCAGCGCGATGTATTAATAGATAATTTAATTTCCATTTATTTAAGTTATTTTTTTTTATAAAAGTATAGCTATGTAATTCCAAAACCAAAATTATAGAAATCAGTTTCAAGCTTTCTGCAAAATTTATAAAAACTCAGCAAATCTCAACAAATTTTGCTAAAAATTTAAACTTTTTCTGGCAGAAATTTTAGAAAACTTTCGGATATGCTGTTTTATGGGCCGATTATGGACTGCAAGGCAACCTCAAGTCAAGTAATCACAAAAATGCAGTTGCTGATATAGCAACTCCGATTTCAATTGCCAACTGGAGTTCAGCACACGACCAGCAAAAAATCCAAAAGTTTAAGAGTATGAGTTATATGGTTTTCGTTGTACTAAAAGCTACATATATTTGGCTAAAAAATAAATTAAATCTAATAAAGCAAAATAAAGGGTCAACGCGGTTTTGCAGCTACTGAAAACTTGCACTTTATTATACTAAACTTGCTACCAAAATGCATGCTCAAAAAATTAAAAAAAAAAAAAATCAGATTAAAAAGTTGAAATTTTAATGAAAATTTGTTAAGTCTTTCTAAGCTCTGTATATAAAGTTGATTTATATGGTTTTGATTAAAGCATGAACCATATTTTTATGGAAAAAATTAACAAACCTTGCAAATATTTAACAAAAATCACCGTGAACTCTACTCCCCTCTGTATGTATAAAAAAGTATTACTTTTATTCCATACCCAAACGGCATGTTTTTTGTAAATTCGAAACGAAAAATAATCAATAAACGTGAGCTGCAGCCAAGGTACATTGAACAGGTAGTATCAGTAGAGCAGCTGATTTGATTTATTTTCAAATTATTTGGTCTCGAAAATATCAAATATTTTTAATTTTTTCTCACAAAAATTCTGAATTGTTAAAATCCATTTGCTTGTGAAACCTTTTTCCATACAAAACAAGCGATTGAATAGCAGCTTTTGGAACGTTCGCCCAACTCGGCAGCACGACCGCTGATTACTGGGCCTTGCAAAGGATGGATCAATGCTTCGAGAAGCAAACAAATTTACTAGGAAAGAAAGTTGCATCAATTTTTATTTTTTCCAATTTCAATTTTTTATTTTTTATAATTTTTTGTATTTCACATGGCACGCTTTGATTTAGAAGAAAAAATTCAGAACAGTTTTTGACACTTTCGATACCAGAAGCAACAACAAAATACACGCAAATGTTGTTTTTGCTCTACTGATACTACCTGTTTAATGTGCCTTGGCTGCAGCTAAGCTCCGGGTTCATATGCTCCATTGCTCTCACAAGTAAAATGCCATACGTAAACTTGTCGCTTTTCCTCGCACAGCAGCAACCAACAATCCACCCAACGATAATAAATAATTGCAAACTAAAATATATAGTTGAGTTGGCAATCAACTTATGCAAACGCTTTATTAACTTAAATAACAACTGCAATAGTGTTAAAAATTATTATAAGCATTTTTCTCTTCTATATTTTAAAAGCAAATTTTTCGTAATTCCTTTTTTTAACGTGAGTGTATGTGTGCGTGTAATTTTAATTGATCCCGCCAATCAAAGAAATAATCAAATCAAAATAACAAACATACATATGCACATACATATGTAGGTACATTGAGGTTGAAAAAACAAAAAAAAAACAAAAACAAATGAATTTAAACTTAAAAAAAATACATCCGTCATATTTAAGGTAAATATTACAAATACGATTTAGAAAAGTGTATTTAGGGTATTCATTTCTTTATACATATATGTATATGTATTTGTAAAATAAGCGCATCAACCAGACAAATTAACCACACATCTCCAACCACATAAAAACTATTAATTTAAATTTGCCTCTACGGGTCGGTCGTCTCATTTACTCTCCCTCTCCAGCAGCACACTCACTCATACGTACAGCCCGATTCAGCGCCTATTTCATTACATTTCAGCTGCTTAGCAGCACACTACTCGCTATATTCCTTTTCAATTCGTTTGTATATCGACTAAATTTGTTCATTATTATTTGCTGTATACTGTGTGTTTGACTTATGTACTTAATTAATTGTAGACTTTGCGTGAAGGTACGTTTAAAAAATAAAATAAACCAAAAAAAGTACAGGGTACGGCAATTTAAGTGATACTAAATAAAAATGCCAAATTTTCGTCATTTATGAACGAACTTTGTTGAATTAAACACAAAGGGTTGACAAATGAATTTTCATCATTAGGGTCGAGAATTTTAATAATTTTTCTTGAGTTTTTTTTTTTTATATGGAGTTTTGAAAGTTCTTGAGATCTGCACACCACGCTTCAAACTCAAAAAGAATTGCAGCTGTTAACGATTATAATTGGACTCTCGAGTATTTCCCAATTTCCAGCGATGAAGATTCCGATGTTATTTGTCGAACTAGACGAATGTTTACAGACAATAACATAAAAACAATTGCATATCGGCTGAGATATAGAAATTGCAGAGAATCAAAATAATTTATCTCAAATGGAGAATAAGGAATATTTAAAAAAAATTAAATTCAGTTTTGAAAAGAAATTAAGGTTTCATATTTTTGTGTAATATAAACCGCATTATTTTTTATTTAATAATAATAGAAAAGTGGCAACTACATCGATACACTATCATTACTGGAAATATCTAATTTTAAATTCAGTCCAGTCACATAAATGGATATGGAAAGGTCGTTTTCCGCCTGTTCAACGCTCTTAAACGACCAGCGCAGATCTATGTTATTTGAGAATATCAATCAGTTTTTACTGGCTAACCAAAATGTAGTACCACAGCGACATGCAATTTCGCTAGCTACATCAGCTACATCAGTAATAATACACCACAACCACAGCTACATATTGTGGACAGTTTAGAGCATTTAGAATAGTTTAACTTTTGACAGCTCTGGCTACATACCACAGACTCACCATTGTGGTGTGCCAGTTAAGATAATTAATTTGACAAACCTTTTTGCTTAACTCAACAAAATTCATTTAAAAATAAAGAAAATATGACATTTTTATTAGGTAGCACTTAAATTCGTTGTACCCTGTAGCTGTGCTAAATTAACATTTTCATACAAACAACAATGCATTGAGGATGTGTTTTTTGTGTAAATATATGTATGGGCGAAGGGTCGCATTCACATTGGCGAATTAACTTTCGTTTCAGTACAAAAATCGAATGTAAACTGGCAAAGGAGCTGGAACTCGTCACTATGAAAACGGTCCTAAGGATGTCTGTGTATATGTGTGAGTGTGCAATTTTTGTCGGTGTTTAGCGCTAGTAATTCAAATAGACAAACATTACTATTTTTGTTTGTTGCCTTTTTATGTACTATGCGAATATGCGTGTATGTTTTATTATGTATGCAAGCACATAATTTTCGTACATACATATGTATGTATTAAATTTGATTTTTAGTTCTGTAGATTTTTATAATCTATGCATGTAGTATGTATTATACATAAGATACACATATATATATATATATATATCAAGTTCTTATGCATACACATAGTTATATTTTATAAGTATAGATATATGTATATGTATGTATGCATGTTTGTATAAGTTTTTGTGTATATACTATGCTTAGGCAAATTAGTCAACTTATCGTATAGTACCACAAATACAATTTAACTTATGCAACTAGAAAATAGTTTATGTATACATATTTATATTTAATACAAATTTAATTTCAGTTTACAGTTGTAAATTAATTACTACACACATACATGTATATATGTATGTATGCATGCATGTATGTATGTATGGATTTAGCTTAGGCTGGGAAAACATCGTCATCATTATCATCAGCAAAACCTCATTTGTGATCTAGCACAAAACACACACACACACACACCACAGAGATGAATTTATGTATGTGCATATACTATGTATGTATGTATGTAAGTATGCAGTTCGTCACACCTACCAACTAACAACTACCTATCTATTTACAATTCCTAATTCTGATTTTTGTATTTATTTAGTTTATAACAAAAATTTCATGGTTAATTGTCATTTCAATTTCGATGCATAAAATCAAACTTGCATAAACTTTGTAGATGTATGTACATACATATTTTTGTATACACATACACTTCGGGGTTTTATTAATCTATGATATACATACATGAATAGTTTATCCTTTGTTACTTCTAAAATGGCACATACATACACACATAGGCGTATGTACATACAATTGTGTGAGAAAATAAAACATAATTGATATGACTATGCATGCCTTGTACGGTGTTAAAAACTAATTAAGGTATATTTCTCAACCTTCCCAACCTCTTTAAAAAAAAACAACAACAACAACAACAATTACTACCTCGCATGAATATACAACGATCGTCACCTGAAATGCAAAACGACGTAACAACATCGTAACTGAAATGGAAAAACTCGTCAAAAATATTTTTTATTTTTTTCATAAAATAATGTGGGAGTTGTATTTCGATGAAATCCATCATATCAATCAAAAACTGAATTTTGAATTTTTTACTAGTTACGTCTTTTTGTATTTCAGCGACGAGATGTTTGTTACGTCTTTTTGCATTTCAGGTGACGATATGTAGTATGTATAGATTTGTTCAAGTGCGCAAAATCGGCAGTAAAAATTTTTCACGCACTGCACCCCCAAATATCCTCTTTCCTATATAGCCTGCAGCGAAAAGCCGAAACGGTAAGTAAACTTTCTAGTAGATCAATTGGCAGAATCCGACTAGTTCATTTAACTGGTATGAGCTGATGAGGTGGCCTATCTGTTCCGACAGTTTCCAACACGTTCCCACAACAGTCGGGTCTACGTAAGCGGAACGCTCCTGATTCATATCTGGCCAAGGGCTGTCACTCCAGCATCATTCGTTCCCACGACAGTCGGGTCTACGTAACCGGAACGACCCAGATTTATATCTGGCCAAGGACTGTCACTCCAGCAACACTCCCCAAAAAGTCTTTGGGGAATTTGTATGCTGCTACAACAACAACAACTCCAGCATCATTCCCCAAAAACTGTTTAGGGAATTTGTATGCTGTTAAAACAAAAATTTCGAAGAAAAAAATCCGTTATGCTGTTAGCGACATCTGCCTTGAAATGTCCATTAAAATGTAAACCGAAAATGCAAGAAAATGAGTTAAAACTTTAAACTTCGTATTCAGATGGCGAAAAAAAATGTTATGAAAACGCGAAACGGTGAAGATCTCAAAAACTTAAATATAAAAATTAATTTATATGTATTTCTAGTAAAAATATTGTATGGAACAAAAATCTTTTACGTCCGTTATCCCAATTTAATTCCAAAATTAAACCCACAACGAATTGCTTCTAAATAAGAATGAATTGGTTGTAATGGTCCTGTGCTTCAAGCGCACCAATTTTTTTTTTATAAGTGACTTCAGTTTTCGTATGATTTATTTAATTCTAAAGTCGTACGAATGTCACGTCCGACATTATTTGGAAACACCCATACACAAATTTAAGAGTACCGTTAATTTCGCCATGATCCAATGATCGGATCTAAAGCAAATTAGTATGGGACCACCTTTAAGAAACTACCTCTCCGATCAAAATCGGTTCACGTTCTCTAAAGTTATGCGGTAAAGTACATACAAAAATATTCCAACGAATTGATAACCTCCTCCTTGTTTTGAAGTACATACATTTGCAAGAAAACAATTAAAAATAAATAAATAAATAAATGAAATAAAATTACAAAGGAATATCAAAAAGGGGCGAATAGCCCAATGAAATTATTGATTAAAGAAAAACTACTTTTGAAATAATCGGATCGCTCGCAGTTCGCGTCGACGCTTGCTCGGTCGCTCATTACGACCATAATTGCAAATTTATTTCCTCAACTGGTGATGAATTGGCTTGTCAACTGGCATGGCGATACATAGCGGTATATATCTACTGGTTGGGCATCGCCACATTACAATACCAGTTGCTAGAAATGAAAAAAAAGAATGATTGCGAAGTAGTTGAGCCGCAAAGAAACCTAGTAGCTTTCTAGTAGCCAACTAGTAGAGCTTTGCCTGCTGGGTATGTAAGTATACGTTGAACGACGTTATTAATGCGAAAAGCTGGTTTTAATTGATGAATAAAAAAAAAACTACATATAATCTACCCGGACTTGCAACAAATTGTTTTTTTTTTTAAATAACGATATATAATAAATATTTAAATTCAGTATTCTAAAACTAAAATTTTAACATCTTAACATTAATAGCTAATCAGGGAGTAAACATGAAATGAAATTCGTTTATTGTATGATTTCATTAAATTTCGAAAAAAAGAAATAATAAACAAAAATAGCCAAACTTAAAAAAACGCAAATAATAAACATTTTCCAATTTCTTTTAAAAGCAAGTGAGTTAATTAATAAAACTAATATACCTAGCCATTAAACACCTAAATCGAAATTCATATATTTATGCATTTATTTGCTCACTTAATTGCGACAACAGCTTTATAATGAATTTAATAAAAAATAAAATTTATAAATAATCTAAATAGCGATGGAAATTAATTGAATTTCAAGTCGAAATCAAATGATTTTACGTACGTAACTTCTCAAATTAACATTTTTTTTAATGCCAACTGCAGCAACGCGCTGCCGAACCAAATCCAAGAGCTGTTCGTATGAGATTTCAAAAAAAAATTAAACTTTAAGAACAAGGTTGTTTTAAATATACAACTTAACTGCAATTAGCTGTATAAATTAAATGAAAAGTACGCAGCATTGAAATTTCTTTAAAAAAATGTTTTTTCTTAGATTCTAGTTTTGTATGAGAAATATTTACAAAGAAATGTTTAAAAAAGCGGCACCCTTTTGTAGAACCGATTAAGTAACCCAAGATTTTGATATTAATACAGCTTATATTTAAATTTTGATCTAATTGAAAAATGAAAATACATTTTTTGTTTTTTTGATTAAATTAATAAGCTAAGGTTGCGTTTGTATGCAAATGCTTGAAGTTAAGCGAATTTAGTGCGCCTTTAATCGCATGAAAACAAAATTTATTTTGCTTGAAATTGATAGCGTATCTTCAGTGTCCAATTGAAGATTTTTGAAGTAATTCGAATTTCTTCGTCAAGGAAATTCACTGTTCAAGAGTTATTGCGAAATAAATTTTTATATATATATGAACATATACAAGTAATATGGAGCTTGAAAGATCTTATACAGCTGCTTAGATATGTTTTTTAAGTAATAAAGTTTTTGACCACATCGTTGAGTGAATGAAGTGTCCAGAAGCATCCAATAAGGAAGTGAATAAGTACAAATAGCATCCTTAAAAAGTGTCATACAATTTTCTCACTACTTTTTAGCCAATTGCTTCAATTCTTTTTTTATGTCGTTCATTCGCACATTCTGTTATGGCACATTCGATTATTAATTTTTTACATAGTTAGTTTTTCGTTCTATTATGAATTCATGTTATAATTTGTTAATAATTAATTACCTACAAGACTACAACATCTTATTATATTTATATACATATTTACGCTTTAATTCGGTTATATATGTACATTTGGAATTTGGAAGGCGCGAAACGAGTTATGCTAAACTAAAAATATAATAACAATATGATACGTAAATACAAGTATAATAAACGCTGTTAAGGATAAATTTCTTTAAAAAAAAAATCGCTTTTAAATTTAGTCCTACCCCCTATCACCTTGTGAACCAGTTCAATAACTACTGTAAAACGAAGCCTTAACAGCCATGTATTTTCTCTTTAATAAAAATGCTTAGGCATCGAAATGTTTTATTGATATATAAAATCCTGATGCATGTGCAAAACAAGCGCTGACAATTTTTAGTATCGTCGACGTTTGTTGCTTACAAAAAAAAATAACGAAATTTTAAATAGCCTTTTATACAAAAAACTCGATTTTGATTTTTGCTCATCCTTTTCAGGATGCTATAGAGTTGGTTTTGTGTCGCAAATAATAAAACCTAATCACGATTTCATTATACGACAGCGAAAAATTCAATTTCCCTAACTCAAGTTCATTTACTATTCCTAATTTTTTTTTTGGTTTAGATTGGTTTTCCGTTTTCAAAATAGTTTTAAAACTAATTCTATTAATTAATTGTTGATCTAGAACAACGAATTTGCAATGAGTTCGAAGGCAAAATAATATAATATATCTCTTCCTACTCCAAACGTTACACACTTCGTATATTATGGCCTTTGATATTATTCCCTATTTTGTGTACGTTTTTTTATTCACATTAAAACTTTCTTCTCACGCGCATATAAAAAAAACAAAATTAAAGGGCAACTCTTTCACTCCAATATACGTATCTACGTCAATGTGATTATTAACGTTTCTGCATGTAGTATTATAATATTCACTGTAATGTGCCTAACTACGATTTTAGTATGTATGTATGTATATAATATCGTTTTTGTGGTTTCTTTTTTGTCGCTCCCATTTAATATGTAACACTGTGTATAACTCTTTATAAAATCCTACATAGTTGCTTGTAGTGTGTGTGTGTTGTGTGTTTGCATCACTCATATATCTATATATATATATGTAGATCCAATAACGTCTTTAGTTATAATTATTAATGATCAATATGTAGACAATGTATACTTACATGTACATATGTATGTATATGTACATTACGTATAAATGGTCTACATATGTACATACATATGTATTTGTATGTGAACAATAATATTTTAATTATTATTATTATTATTATTGACAAAGTTAATTTCTCTATATACAACAATTATGCACTTTGCAAAGCGTCGTGCTGGTCTCACGTTTTGTTTTGCCTTTTTAACATTTTGACATTTCGTTTATCAATTGCTTAAAAACTAAGGATAGGTTGTGATACATATATATATTTTATGTATGTATACATATGTATGTATGTATAAATATTTTATCAATAGTAGTAATAAGAATAATTTCTGACTGGTCCTTTTTATATATACATTCCCCGCGTATTGTATACGGGTCGTCTTTCTATAACCAAAACAGCTGAAAGTAGGAAGAAAAAAATTTGTTAACATCAGATTTTTATACACATTCAGCCGTAAATTTGTACAAGCTAAACACTAAAGTGTACAATGAGTAGGATGGGGCGGTTAACATCTAACTCAATTCAGTGAAAATAAATGATTATCGGATTTTCTTCAGGGGTTAACCAAAATCTTCATTTAACTTTCAACTTATTACAGTTTGAGTTAGGCCTGGAAAAAGTTTATAAAACGGTAAAAAAAAAGTTTGACTTATCAAGGATATGATATAAGGGTTTTCTTCATTATCCATGCGAAGTAAAACTAAATTTTTCAAACATGTGTTGATTGACTGCTGAGGCGCCAATTGCGGCGCACTACAACTAACCAACTAAGGCCTTAAATGAATATTTAAAGCAAACCTTGAGAAGTCGCCTAACTCAGCGTAGTTCGACTTTCGTCCTCTTCTTTAATGCGATAGTCCGTAAGCTAAATAATTCAGAAAGCTACAGCAGATATTTTAGCAAGTTTAGGCTGCAAGTACGCAAACTGGACCTACTAAATAAACTGGTACTAGTAGGGCTGGGACTATGCGTATATCCGGATAACCGTACGGAACTTATATTTTGTTAACCGGATATCCGGTTGATATCCTTCATTTGTTTATTCGGATATTCAGATTTTTTAATCAGATATTCGAATCGCAAACTTCCAGCCCTATTTCTTGGCGGGTGCCAGCACTACCTAAAAATTGCCCAAATTCTGTCATAACAACTGTTTTAAAATAATCTGTTTTGGCTGAGTTTTTCAGTTTAAATATTTTATGAGTCAAGTTTTAAGCTTAGATTTACAATTTTCAATAGATATAGACACATACTTCAAACTAAAATGTACAGACTGAAACCAGAACTCGGTTTAGAAATGTCTATGTTCGTCCTTTCGTTTATTATTATAATATATTGGCGCTTACACAATATGTTAGTATTTGGCCGAGCTTCTCTTCCGATTTGTCGTGTGCGCCCTGACGTTGTCACAATATTGTTCCAGTAAAAAGTGAAATATTTCAACAGAACTTGGTACTCCAACTTATTGGGGCTTAGGACGGATGGTATTCGGCCCTTTGCTGACGATATCGCCATGGTAAGCCATTTTACTGATGCGCCGAAATCGAATATGAACGATGCGATATTTAACCTCTACCAAATTTCTAGTCCAGCTAAGCAAATATAATTGAATATTTTAATTGGGACAGTAACCATGCTTTCATAAGTGCCATTCAATGGCTATGTTTACCCTCTAAATCCTCAATACATGGCTCTTTATTGTCTCTTTTTGCGGAAAACGGCAAACAAAATACCGAAACACCATTGTACCAAAATAATATTTACCAGAATGTCTCACAAATCCGTAGTTTGGGGGGTTACGGATAAAAATGTTTTTCGTAAAATTTCACTGTAAGTGACCTTACAAAAAATAGTAATATCCCTGAATAAAAATATGACATCTCTAGATACTCTATAAATGCGTTCCACTTACCATATTTCTGTTTATTGTTGTTCTACAACATTTGTTTTTTGTATCCTTATTGCAGTTTTTTTTTGCGAAAAAATATCATACAAACTAACTGTATGTAGTAGATTAGTAGATTTGCTGCAGCAGTAAATCTTGCGGATTGTAGTATTTCGAAGTAGCTTACGTTCGTAATTTTCGTATTTCTATATAGCCGTACTAACTATTTGTAACTATGTATAACTATGCACACGCGCTTAATTACATTGTGGTTATTATAGCAGTGTGTTCAAGTGAATCCACTTAAAGCAGCAGCCGTAGTAGTAGTAGTAGTAGTAGTAGTATGCATTAATGGTAGATGTAGTAGTCATAGTACGATAATTGAGAGCAAACCCACCAAATGGAATCCAACAATTAAGCAGCTTTGACAACTTTCACAATTCATATTGGCGCGGCGAACGTCGCCTTGTGTGCATATATAAAGGTTAGCGCTACGTTCGCTACACACACAAAAACTACTGGCACTTGCTTGGCACATGCTACGTTCGGTTTTTTCGTTGGTTTTTGGTCAACACCACTTATGGATATATATTTGAATTTTTTAATTCTTATATTTAAATTCTTTTATACCGCAGCAGAGCAGCACAATGCTTGAATTGGTTATACCATTCGTTTCTGCGCGCATAGTTATTGCAGCACACGCACACACACACACCATGTGCTTCTTTTCTTTTGCTCCAATTTCCCAATAAGTCCTTTAGCGTGCATCATCTACTTATGTTCTACTTGTGTAGTCTTATATTTTGTTTTAAGTGAGTATCGTGTGTGTGTGTAAGCTATGCTGTGTGTTATGTTTTCGTGTGAAATGCTGTTTCTAAGCAAATTATCTCCGTTTATTTCGATCGCAACCTAACTGACGATTAATTTCGGCCAGACTTCCGTCCACTACTGCTACTTTCGGCAGTATCGTGTCGTTCGCGCACATTCTTTTCTTTGCCGTCGATGCCGCGATTGCGTGCACCCGTTGTAACAGCCGTTGTAGTTATACCACTGTTACTGACTGCACCACTACTACTAAATCCACTGCTACCGCTATTGTTACTGCCTGTGCTTTGACGATTTTCACGAAAACCATCTGAAATTGAAACAAATTAATAATTACATTACTTTCAACAAATTTATAAATTTTATATACATTCACATTTTCACCAGCAGATATTCGTTATCAATATTGTTAAATACTGAACTTGCCTTTATCTTTGGAAATATCAGTGCGTAATGTAACTACATTACTCCCACTATCGTTCACAGCACCGGAATTATTGCCGCCACCACTACTGGCGCCAACATTTCCACCAGCGCCAACTATGGTGGCTCCACTTAACATCGATTGACTTAATACATTCGTTATGCCACGCGATTGCTTATCCATCAGCACTGATGCGGTTGCTGCTGATGGAGAGCCGCTAATCGACTTATCGCTTTGTTTTTCAGCATATTGCGATGCAGCTGCAATCGCTGTTGCAGGCAGCGCTGTCGCTGGCGCAGATGCCGCCGCCGCCACCGCTACCACACCAGCTGTACTGACTGGTCCAGACGCAGCGATATTACTATTCACAGTCTCAATTTTGTTTATACTCAAGGTTGCCACCGAAGATTCGTTTTTATTGGGCACAGCCACTGGTGATGCTTGACCTGAAACCGATGTCTCTTTGTTGTTGCCGCCTTCGACGACGGCGCGTTCCTTGTGATGTTGAGCGACTTGCGCATAGCTCAATCGTGAGCTGTTGCTATTCGCCGCCGCAGCAGCAGCAGCAGCAGCATTTACCATTGGTATGACGGTCTGCGCTGCGACAATATTTTCTATGGAAGCTGAATTCGTAGATGTTGAAGCATTCTTATGCTTAGTAGCATCTTTTGGCGTCGCCTTTTTGGCGAGTAAATCAGCAACTGCTGGCGGTTTCTTGTGATTGCTTAGACTACATTCGGCGAAATTTGTGGTCATTGTGGCCACGCTGCATGTTACGGCCGGTGTACCACTGTTATTGGCGGCGCCGCTGCTGCCACTACTTAGTGCACCAGCTGTAGACAATGTCGTTGATAACACAGTGTTAGTGTTTTTCATCAAACCAACTGAAGAAATTTGGCTTACGCTGCCACTGCTGTTGCCGCTGCTTCGGTGATTAATTTGATGATGCTGTTCGTTGTCGCTGGTAGCATGCTGTTGTTGCTTACATCCTACTTCTTGTGTTGACGCAAACAGTTCCTCAGTCTTGTTGGTTGGTTTCTCACCAGAGACTGAAAATTTACTTTATGTTAGTAGAATTTAAAGATTAATTATATAAAAAGATATACATTCACTGTCAATACGTTCGTGGTATTCAACTACAAATTTGTATTCGCATGAAATAGTAGCTTATGTCGAAAGGCTGGTTTTGGTATAATGCGGCATTCGCATCATACGATTACGAATGACTCACTGGCGCCGAGCCGTTGAAGAACTTTTGGCAAATAAACGTGCAAGAAATAGTTCCGTTACTAGCAAGTCAATATTCTTATTAAGTCTCATCAAAAAATTCCTTTTTTCAAATGTAACAAATATAACAATTCACGTGATAAATACCCAATACTCAAAAATACTTCCATCATTAATTGAATTTCATCAAAATACTAATGGCAAAGCATATAAATCTATCACTAATTTTTTAAAGGACATTGAAATTAATTTATAATCTTATAATTTAATTTAAAATTGGAGATGGCGTTTTAAGCTTTTTTGCTGGCCAATTAATTCTTCTTATAAAGAATTAGGAAGTAACTTTAAATTACAAAAAAAAAAANCTAGACGAAAAAAAAAACTGTGAATGAATGCTATAGCATTCTCGGCCGCTGGGTTCTAAGATGATGGAAAATACTCTACATTTCAAAAGCTCATTTTCTGCGGCAGCGTTGATCAACGCCATGCAGCATGTCCCAAAATATTTTTTTTTTAATAAAAATATAAAAAGTATTCAAATCCCGAAATCTGGCTTACATAGAGTGAAGCTATCTGTTAGTTAAGAGAAAAATTTTAGTTTGTTCTAGTTGTGAAAGTCGTTTTCTTCGTGAATGTTATCATCGTTAGTATGTACATATATCTCACCAGTATTACTGTCGTATGACGCGTTACTGCCAATCAGACTATAGGCGTTGTTGTTTTTGTTGTTATTGGGTTGTGTTGGACACTTTATCACAGTGTTGTTGGATGAGGAGGCAGAGGTGGTGTAGTTGTTATTCGAATTCGAATTTTGCTTATTCATCGTCGCAGACTTATTGTTGTTCGACTTCATTGCGGCTGCAGTATTTTGTTCATCTACAGCGTAAGCACCTTCTGTGGTAGTAGTGGTGTTATTCATATTGTTTATGGACGCTGTTGAGGTGGGACTTGAACCAGCAATACCGGCCACATTAATACCTACATTACGCGGCTGAAAATTTAGTTGCTGTTTATTATTATGGGCGGAATCTTTGCGGGACTTGCTCTTATTATTGCCACCAGTGACACTAGCACCGCCACCACCAGAGCGCACCACATCTGCCAAACGATTTTCATTGGTCCAGCCAGCGCTGGCGCTAATGCTGGTGCTGTGGTGGTTACTGCCACTGCTGCTGCTGCCGCCGCCGCCGCCGCCACCACCGGCATTTGCTGTTACGCCAGTTACCGTCGTCGAGGAACTATTAGATTGCTGTAAGGCATTAGAATGGCTTGAGCACTGATTAGGTTGTTGTAGTTGTTGCTGCTGCTGCAAATAGCCGGAGCTTGTCTTTTGCAGCTGCACATCATTATTTCCACTTACACTACCATCATTGCCGCCGCCGCCGCCGCCGGTGCCGCTGCTACTAAAAGACTGCTGCTGCTGCGACTGTTGGTGGTGTGGTGTCAAATTGGCAGTTTGCTTGTTGCCAGAAGACGCAGCGCTGTTGCTATTATTGCCACTACTGTTTGTCGGAATCGCACCAGAGGACGCTAACGAAGAAGATGCTGTGGACGATGAGGTTGCTGTTTGTATTTGAAACGTACAAAGAGACAAAAAAAAACGATTTACTTTTCAAGCAAATATGGTTTGGTTTGCTTCTTGGCCTATTATTGTAATCTAAGCTGACGGTAAACAAAACAATTATATGTCTTATGTTTCTTTTTTTATTATTGTCGATTGATTTAATCTCAAGGCATCTTCCGGAAATCTTGGCTTTGCCTGGTCGAAGTCTGGCGCACACTAAGGAAGTGAAAGTTCTCTCGACAAATTTGTGTATTACGTTCCGATTTAATAGCAATACTCATTGGAAATACTTTATAGGTCTGATCCCGATATTGTCTTAATCATAATCCTAATCTCAGTGTCAATAGCAAACTTAATTTTAATCTTAACTCTAAAGCGCTCGTAGCACCTGTCGATAATTTTTTCTCAATAGAGAAGAAGCAAAAAATGGATGCACTTCCATTGCATCCCAAGTTTCACTTTTTTCGACACGATTTTTTAATTCACTACCATCTCCAAAGAAATTTCAGTTAAAGCAAAAAAAAACAATCGAATGACAATCATTTTCTGCTTAATATTCCAGCAAAGGTGCAGGAAAATAACAAACCTGGCAGTGGCGGAAAAGCAGCCGCTTCTAGATCGAATTGTGGTGGTTGTGGCGGCGGCGCATGCTGCTGTTGCTGTTGCTGACCGTGATGTCCGTGGCCTCCACTGCGATCATTGCTGCGGTCGCTTATGCCATGTCCACCACTTGATCCACCACCACTTAACCCACCTCCACCACTACCACCACCACCGCCCACTTCGTGGCGATGATGATGGTAATGATGCGTTGAGCCTGTGTGGTGCGAAGCCGAATGATGGTGATGATGCGGTTGTGTTGTACCGCCGCCACTATGATGGTGATGATGTGATGCGCCCGAATGCTGCGAGTGGTGACCCATGCCACCACCACTATTGTAGTGCGGATTGTAATTGTTGCCTTTGTAGCCACCTCGATGTTCTTCACGATGCGTATTATAGCCACCAGTGCCGCCACCATGATGACCACTCTCACCGCGTTGACTATGGTGTCCACCGGCACCACCGCCGCCACTCGTCTGTGTTGAAAGTATATTGGTATTATTATTTGATAACGAAAGCGATGTGGCTGAGTTGGACGATTGTTGTTGTTGTTGCTGTTGTTGTTGCTGTGATTGATGATGTGACGATGAGCTACCACCAATGTACGATTGCTGCTGCGAAGTAGAGGATTGAATGAATATTTTTGCTTTTTGCGTATTCACATTGTTTGTTGTGCTTGTTATTATTGATGATGTTGTTGTTGTACCAAAATTATTATTATGATTATTGTTAGTAGCATTAGCATTAGTAGAAGTAGAAGTTTTAGTGGTAGTATTAGTAGTAGTATTGGTGGTGGTAGTAGAAGAGGCAGAATTGTTATTGCTAAATTTATTATTATTATATTGGTTGTGGTGGAAGCTGTTGTGGAAGCTATTGGACATTATTTGGGCTTGATTTGATTGGCTATGCTGCTGACTTTGGTGCTGGTTTTGGCCATAATGCTTATGTTGGTTTTGGCTATGACTTTGATTCAGTTCATTTTTCGCATACGAATTGCGGTTTGGACTTGGATTCGGACTCTGATTCGAATTTGTGCTCAGATTCTGATTGAGATTTGCAATTACATTTAAATTTAAGTTCATAGTATGGCTTGAATTCGCCGTGCTGTAGCTATCGATGGCAGTGATGACAGTGGTGGTGGTGGTGGTGGTGATGGTGGGGTTGCTAGTAAATGACTGCAAGCCGCCGCCATGCTGCCCTCCGCCTTCGCCACCGCCAACTCCTCCTGCTGCTCCTCCTCCTCCTCCTCCTCCTGAAGTTTCATTCCCGCTCGCATTATCTACGCATCCAATGTTGCCACCATTGCCTACATCGAATTCTACACCCATGTCACTTCCACCAACTCCAACTCCACCACCCACCCCAACAACATTGTGCACGAAAGTGCTATAAGGCGTATAAAATGTCGTTATACTGACCCCACCGCTTACTCCGCCGCCACCGCCGCCACCAAGTCTAGTGTTTGGCGAGTAAGTCATAACGCTACCGTCGTCGTCACGTCTCCGACGTCGATGTCGCGGCTGCGTCCAATGCATGGGCGGCTCCTTCCCCACCACACCAACTCCAACAGAGGACGACGTCGCCAGCGACGACGTTGAACTAGACAAGTTACTTCTATTGTGCTGTTGCTGTTGTTGATGGGGATGTGCAGATTGTTGCGAATGCTGCAACATATCACCGCCAGCACCGATAACTAATACACCACCATCATCTTGCAGCTCGGCAACATGCTGCCCATGCAAATGCTGCTGCACTTGCTGTTGTTGCTGCTGCTGGTGCTGTTGATGGTGTGTTTGGTGATGATGTTGCTGTTGCACCGACACTGTCGGTGTACCATGTGAATAGGAAGAATGTTGTATTGTTCCCGTTGCAGCGGCCCCTACCGCTGCTGTTGAGGAAGGCATTTGGTAGTGAGTTTGTTGTAAATGTGTGCCACCAGCAACTGCATTCGCTTGTTGCTGTTGTTGGGACTGCAGCTGTATTGTCGACGTATGATGATGAGACGACGCAGTGCCTGTTTGTGTTTGTGTGCTGTAGTGTATGTGCGAGGACATACTACCGCCACCGTAAGACTTATCCATTGACGATTTTGATATACCACCTGAAAAGTTGATAGAGCGTAAGAAATATTTTAAAGTCCAATAGATTTCGGGAGCAGTAAGAGAACTTACCTGCACTACTTTTCATACTGTTGTAATGTCTTGTGGAACTAGTGTTTTGAGGCTGCTGCTGTGATTGTTGTGGCTGTTGTTGCTGCTGTTGCTGCGCTTGACTCGAAGTCGCTTGCTGCTGTTGCATTTGAAGCTGAGGTTGCTGTGTCAGTGGCTGCTGCGACTGCTGCTGCTGTTGTTGATGTGGATCAATTATGGTTGGTACAACGCTTACTAAACTGCCAACAACATTGCCCAGCGTTGCAATCATACCAGGCAATTGCTGACTTTGTTGTTGTTGCATTTGTTGTTGCGTATTGTTACTACGCAACTTGCTGCGTCCACCACCACCAGCGCTGTTAGTGTTACTACGATGGCTGTTGTAGCGTCCACCACCGCTTTGTCCCTTTGAAGTGGTTGTCAATGGAGCAGCGGTTTGCGGGGGCGCAGATGTCGCATAAGCGGCTGGCACAGTCGCTTGCGGTGCTAAGCCATTAGCGGCGAACACATTTCCTATCTCATAAAAATTTTGACCGTGTGCTGTGGTAGCGGCTGCTGCTACAGCGGCAGCAGCCGCCGGTGGCCATGGTGTAGTGGCGACAAGACTTGGGTAAAACTGCTGCTGCTGGAATGGCTAAAGGTATGACATTAAAAATGTGAGGATACACATAGTTACTAAATAAAGCAAAGAACTTACAAAAAGATGTACTGGCGTATTATAAGGTACAGACGCCTGCGTCATTGCTGCTCCATTAGCTGCGTATACAAATCGTTGTGGTGCTGCGCTGTATGCAACTGCAGTTGCTGCAGCGTTCGGATCATACACCGCAGCTGGGGGAGAGGTCAGACGGAAGCCATTCTTTAAGGCTGGAACCGGTGCAATTGGCAGCCGGTTAATGAAAGGTTTCGCCTTCATTCTAGCCATAATGGGTTTACCCTACAAAAAAAAAAACATTAATTCTTAAATAGTTGCTAGGTAAGAACCGTGTAGGAACAGAGAAGAATTTACTAAAATAACAATAACGCTTTATTGGAAATATTTCATGAGTATAAAGTTTACATACATACTAATATAGAGTAATTTGTATATTTCACAGTTATAAAACGCATGAATTTGCTGTTTTCGCTTACCTGGAACTCTTTAACGTCTTCCCTCAAGTACTTGAAAGCCTTTTGGGCATCTTCATCAGACTCAAACGTAATGTACCATGAATTATTGCCCGCAAATTCGCATGATATTACGCGTGGACAATTTTCATTAATAAAAATATTCTGAAACAAAATGCAATAGTGTTTATGAATTTTTTTTTATTTAGGGAAAATATACTCATTGGTTACCATTACGATTTTTTTATAGTTTTCAAATACGGGTCAATGATTAATACATGTACAATTCTTACAATATAATATAAATATTGATGAAAATTTTTAATCTGATTTTTTTTTTTAATTCTTTTTTTAAGTACGCAGTTTTATAGCCCATCAAATTTTAGTATAATAAAAATAGGTAGGACTTACCGTTGATTTTGGACATTTTTTCGTGTATTTTTTCCATACAAAAAATTTTCGAAAATAGATTAAAAAAATGCGAATTTGTTGCATTGTGATATATTTTCTGTGCCAATACTTTTTACCGTGAGTGTACATGTATCTACACGCGTCAAAAGTGGTAAAAATCGCGTTGATTTTTGTACGCGCAGTTCCCTCCTTACAAAGTATGTTCGACAATTTTTTTGTATGGAAAAAAATAATAAAGGCAGTGTCACACAATTGGTACATTGGTACAGATTTGTTCATTTTTTATATGCGATACAATATAAAAAAATTAGGACAATTTTTTTTTTTTTGTTTGGTACAATACAACTTCTATTGAAAAATTTTAGCATTTTGTTGTTCGTGATTGGAACAAAGCAAATGGTTTGTGCATTCACACGATTGGGATACGATTTGCACCAAATCTTGGGCAAAAGCCCAACCGTGTGGCACTGCCTTAACACCGCCAGCAATTTTCCTAAGTTTTGCAGAAAGTTTATATATTTTATTTTTATGTTTTTTTGTATAATATGAACTATAGTTACATAAAAAAATTGCGAAAAGAAATGAGGATAAAAAACTTTGCATACATTGCGAAAAATTCGGTGTCTGGCACTGTATGTACTTATAGGATACATTTAGTGTGTTTACCTTAACTTCCTCCACTGGAGTTTTATCGGATATTTCTCTCAGTATAATTACGCAACGTTTGTGATTTGGGCGAACACGTAATCCTTCCTCATCTACTTGCACATTTGGCGATTCTCTTAGCACTTCAGTAATCAGTTTAATATCCTTTGTGAGCTTCTTGACAAGATTGAAATTGGCCACAGTGATTATGGGAACATATTGGTCGGCGTCCATTTGTGTCAAAAGGTATGTATCGTTTGCTAAATTTTCTCTGTAGTAAAAAGAAAAATGTGTTTCGACATTTCATTTAGGAAGTTTAGTTTATATTTTAATGTGATCTCAAACCGATGCTATACGCCATCGTATTTGATGCGATGTGGTATTATTTTTGACGCGATACGATATCGTATTTGCTGCGATAACGCTAAAAAGCAAAGGTCATCAAACTGATGCGATACAATACACGACCTAATCACGATGCGGGGTGACAAAATGAGATTGTTACATATCTCTCGTTGTGTCGCAGAGGCTAAGTTAGTCGATACAAAACATATAAAAACTGTTATAGATATGTATATTGCATATAAACGCTCTGAGGACGAACTGATTTAGGCATCTGCACTTAATGAAAAAATGGGGCAGTTACGTACATACATACATACTTCGTACATACATATACATATATTAAAAAGTTGAAAAATTTTAGAAAAAAAATGCTAGCCAGATGCAATTCTACAATGGAAAAGCCATTCATATCTTGCGATGAATTGTGGCTGCTGATAGAGTTTTTAAACGCATCGTATCGCACCGGTATACCACGTCTGTTTCGAGCCCTTCCATATACCATGATTCGTATTGATCGCATATCGTAAATTTTCGTATCGCACCGGTGGTATCGCATCTATTTGAGGTCATCTTTAATATATGTACACATGTATATATGGACATTATGAACAAAGTATGGTTTTTCAATATGAAATATTTACCTAGAAAAATAGTATTCCAATTGGGTTGAGAGCATCTGTTTAAGCTGTTCCAGCGGTATGCCAGAACTGTCAACTGTATTTGCCGAATTGCTACCGGTTATAATCGTTTGTTGTTGTTGTTGTTGATGTTGTGAATGTGTTTGATGATGCTGTTGTGCTACCACCTGTTGGTGCTGATGTGGGCCATTACCTACAACCACATGATGTTGCGTGTGCGATTGATGAGCTCCCACTGATGTGGGCGTTCCCGTCATTGATGCATCAACAGCTATTAAATTCGTTCCTGTCGTCATACCAGCGGTCAATTCATCCTGCTGGCCATAGCAGACGGCACTGCCGTCCTGTGCAATTGTGCCATTCATTACGGCGGCTGCGTACTCGGCGCTATCAATCGTTGTGACCGTGGTGCCCCCAGTAGCAACTTGAGCCACCGCTTGTGGCTGATGAGCGTATTGTAAGTGTGCGGTTTGATGCGCGGCAGTTGGCACCGTTTGTAATGTGGCAGCAGCAGTGGGTGTTTGCTGTGTATGTGGAGCTACTGCGGCAGCGGCTGCAGCAGCGGCGACAGCTGCACTATGTGTATGTGTATGCGCGTGTGGATGACTATGTGGTATCAACTGTTGGTGCTGGTGTTGATGTTGATGTTGTGAAGGTGGTGGTGGGGCGGCCACTTGCAACGCTTGAGGATGCGGCGGTTGTTGAGCTGTGGTCGCTATCAATGGGATGTGTGTTGCTGCTGGAGCTGCCAATTGTGTTGTCGGTCCGTACAGATTTGTTGTGGCAAGCATTGCCGTTTCAACGGGTACGTGAGCGTATAGTGCGTTTGCAACAGGTGGTTGTAACTTCACTGCATCCCCATTCATATAGACATAACCGCCTGCTAAAAAGTTACAAAAAATAAAAAAAAATAAAACAACAAATTTATATAAATGGAATGAAGATTTGGAAGGTTTTGTGTTTTTATAGCTTTTATGCATTTTAGTACATAAATGAGCGAAGGATCGTTTTGGGTTATGTGAGTTTCGAGTTAAATAGTACATAATTTGTATTATAAGTAAGTAATATAGCCTAGCATGTGTTCAAAGTTTTCAATATTTTAGTATCGACAAAAATTGAAATAAATTAATATCAGTGTTTCTATTTATTTTTGGAAATGTAACGCATTTGCAATTTATTTTGTTATTGTGGTAGGTATAAACTTTTAAAATAGAAGGTACTATTCCAAATTTTAACCAAGCCTTTTGCTGCACACTATTTTTATAACTGTAAAATTCTCTGGTTACAAATCACGGATTTGGCGTTTATTTATAGGGAAGCTGAATGGTCAACAAACGACTTCATGGAAAAAATGCAGTACGCATATTTAGTGTGCGCAATTTTTTGTGAGAGTGTCTGGCCATATAGTCATATCTATGGCAATGGTATATGTACAAATACAAATGATTGTAGTCATGTGAAGGAAAATAGAAGTGCTAATATTCAATGCAGCGAGATGTCATGCAAAAATAACACGCTAAATCATATACAAACGCGCACACTTAAAGAAAGCGCAATGGCAACAAAACGATAAATAATACAAAATTAGTTTAGAAGAATACACCCAATAGGCGTACAAGGGAAGCAGTGCGCACAAGAGTAAGATATCGCGACTTAAGTTGTGCTATGGAATGTCGAATGGAAAAACCATGAAGACGTGTGAATGAGACCTAAAACTTTTTAATCGTAAACAGCGGCCGGATGATGGAGCTGCAGAAGCTATGTATACGCCAAATTAAAAACTCCTCGAACTTTAAAAAATCCGAACCGACTTAGCGTTCATTAACTGCCACACCTCAACAAAATCGTCAGCTTTGCTTGTTGTCAAAAAATGCTCATGCCCATGCAAGATGTATGAAGCATACCGAAATAACGCGGTATCAACGCTGAGCAGTTGGAAAATCCGATTTTGAAAGGGTGTTAGAAGGTGAAGTTGGCTGCAGAAAATGGCGAAACTGTCATTTTTGTATTTCACATCAACAGAGCTATGGTTATTGATGGTGTTATTTCTGCGTTGACGTAGCGTTGCTGCTTTTGTTTAAGAATTAAGACTTCGGCAGTAAGGCAAATTTTTGTTGTTTGATAGTAGGTGGAACGACCCAGATTTATATCTGGCCAATGACTGTAACTCCAGTAATACTCCCTAAAAACTGTTTGGGCAAATTGTATGCTGTTACAGTAACAATACCTGCCCGTCTCTGCTTGAGAGGCTGCAGTTCAATGTTCCGAGTCCGACGTCCATCGCACATTGCTTCAAAACTGAAATTTACTGTTCATAATTCACTGGAGCGCATAAAATTTGCAAGGGACTAGTTGAGCCCAATTTTTGAATTTTTTTTGTTATATTAAATTTTTAGTGAGAAGAGCAGAAAAAGTAGCAATTTGAAGAAAATCGATATCTATCTACTCTTGTTCCAGTTAATAAATGTTACAAAATCAGAACTACATAGTTGAAAACAATCGTAGGGCTTCTTCAAAGCAAAAAAAAATATCAAAAGAAAATTTTGAAAAAAAATTTTCGGAAAAATTAATTTTTTCACAAAACTTAATTTTGTTTTCATTAAAATTAATATTTTTTCACCAAAATTAATACTTTTTCACCAAAATTAATATTTTTTCACAAAAATTTAATTTTTTTATTTTTAGTAAAAAAATTGGGTATGCAAACGCTTTTATTTCCCATCTAGGAAGCAGTGGTCGAAATGTTTGCGATAAAAATTTTAAATCAACTCGAGCTCTAGCCACTTGTAACTTGCATTTTATTACACTAAAATTTAATGATCTAGCGAAACATAAGGCAAATCAGTGAAGCAAACCTGTTGTTTTACTTGCACTAATTACCATTTAGGCCAAAAAAGCTCATCAAAAAAAAAGCAAAAATTAACAATATTTGACAGTTTAGAGACCAAAAAATTTAACTACTCTACTGCTGCTGCCTTTTTGGTAGCATTTATTAACTGGAACAGGAGAGTCGATTTTATTCAAAATCTCTTCTTCTGCACTTTAGACTAAAAAATTTAATAAAAACAAATATGGAAAAATAACAGTTTTACGTCCGTATGGCGATTATTTAGGCAGAAATCCATCTAACATCTTTCGTCACATTCAATGAAAAAATTCGGTATTCACACTGTTGGAAATATCAGAGATTTTTCTGATGAATGCTAGGATATTATTTTAATGGACAGTTGAACAAAATTGAAGGCATCGATGCCAAGCTATGATCAAAAGTAGTAGCATTGCTTCCAAATACTAACCTAAAAAAATTAAATTGAAAAATACTTATTAACAAAAGCAAGTAAGTCGTGGCTAATTAGCTGCACGACCATTTTTGAGTATCACGCTTCAGAGTTAGCAAATTTTTAAACGTAATAAATGTAGTACGTACCTACTAAGATGTTACTTCACAAAGTTGTATGTCCTCTGGACATATACAGTGAAACCTCTCCTAACGGACACCTCTATTAGACGGACACCTCCCTTGGGCGGACATTTTTCCCTATACCAAGTTTTAAGTATAAATTTCGGAACAAATTACTCTCTCTTAAGCGGACACTCTCTTGGCCGGACGCGGACAGTTATTTTGCATAAAATTTACACAAAACTCTATTGGGCGCACGCGAACCTCTTATCAACGGACATTAAGATTTCTTTTCATAACAAATCAAACAAAAACCTCCGTTGAGCGGACGCGAACTCCTCATAGGCGGACTACTAAATGGAAAAAGGGGACTTCCCGCACAAAATGTGATTGTTATGCACACATTTAGTTTGGTTTGCGCAGTGGTTTAGGTTCGTTATTTGAATTGTCAGAAACCCTTGGAGACTGATAAAAACATGAAAACTATTGATGAAAAAGGTACTGACACTGAAAAAAATTAAAAATAAAACTTACGTCAATCGACAATTTCCCAGTTTTTTATGTAATGAATCTATGATTTTATGTAGTTTATGGACTAAAATGTAATATTTACTTTTATTTTGTTATTACTGAATATGTACTTACGCACATAAATGAAATGTGCACTTTTGAAAAAATACATGCACATTTTTGTTTGAACGATGTAATATCAATATCTTTTATTCAAATAAGAAATAGTGACTATTCAATTAATTAAAACATTGAAAAGTTCTAAAATAAGCTTCCCCTCCATTAAGCGGACACCTCTCTTGGCCGGACAAAAAATGACTGACGGTGAGTGTCCGCCCAAGGGAGGTTTCACTGTACTCAAAAATCGGCCGGTTAGTATTTGGGTAGTAAAATGATGTAGATGTTTTTTTTTTTTTACCAAAGAAAGTAAAGATGTAAATAAATTTCTTGCAAAATAATATGGAAAATATTAATTTCATAACGGTTTACAAATTGTATCGGACGAAATGGCAAATCTGATGTTTTATTGTTGTCAGACACTACTATACATAAAACATATGAATGCAGCTAGATGATGAAGTGAATGAAAAATAGAAAACTTCTTTGTCTTTGCAAAAAATCATTAATGCTTCAACGACTAAGATAGTGAACTTTAGATTCGTGAAATGTTGGCAGGCAATACAAACCCCATAGGTATTCCATTTTGTGCGATACTTGGAAACTTCAGATCGGCTAACACTTTTTCGTATTGGCTTTACCGTTGCTGCCTGTTGACTGTTGACCTTATATACGCACGCACTTACGCACTAAACGTACGTATAAGTGCGCGCTTTTTATTTAAAAATTTAGATATATTCACTATATTGTTTATATTCCCATTCAAAACAACTCGTTGTATTTTTTATTTAAATTAATTATAATTGCCGCTTTTGAAACTCGGCTTCAATTCATCGCCGAGTTTGACAATTGACAGCCACCGCCTTCGTCGTGCTATCGGTGTGCAAGTTTTCCGTCTTCCGTTTCCTCTTATTTCTTACTTTAACCTTTTCCGCTTGATCTATTGAAATTTATTGTAGACGTCGCCGTACAACGCCTCTGCCGGTGCTATGGCAGTCAAAACGCTGCCAGCGCAAACGCACGCGTTTTTACTGCGTCGACTGAGTGACTTAATTCTACTTCTCTTTTATTCAATCGCCTTCTCTCTTCTTTCGGCCTTTCCTTTCAATTTATCGCTTTTTCCTACTTTTATCGTATTTTCCCTACGTAGTCTCTTTCGTCGTGTTCCTTTTTCTCGTCAACGTATTGCAGATTTTCGACGTAGTGCGTTGCTTCCAATTTTTCTTCTATTCATGTTACTTTAACTAATTATTATTTTTATTTTTGTTCATTTTTCCACAAAATGCACTTTAGCCAAAAGCACGCAATGCAAAAAGTCGAATGCGATCAAATATTGAGCAGTAACCCTATAAGTATTTTCATTTTTCTTTCTTGCAAAATTTCTTTTTTCTTCTCTACATAGCCTTGCTGTGATGTAGCTGGCTACCAATTTTTTTCACTTCACCAATTCAGATTTCAATCAATTTGCCCATACGTTTTTTTCGCATAGATTTACAACACCAAATATCTATCGTTTTATTATATTTTTATTTCTGTTCACTTCGACAACAATTCCACGCGATTTTCAAGTGAAATATTTTATTTATTTCTGCCACAAATTAAGTGAATAAAATTTTTTGACATATCATTAAATAAGTCAGTCGCCGTTTAACTTTCGCCCCGTTTCAATACACACATATTCCCACAAGTACGGAACGGCCAAACAGCGAACAAAAGGCAGATTTGCAAATTTTGAAATACATTGAAAATGAAACGAATTAGTATTGCCAATGCAGGCTTTTGAAAAACATGTGCACATAACACGCAGGGTTGTATGGTAAGAACTCCACACCCACACGTTAAAGTGAAGTTAAACGTGGCAATGTAAGCACTTTTTGCCAATTTGCATAAATCACTTTAGAAAATAAAAATTGCAATGGTAAATGCACATGAAATTACCCAAATCGCTTTCGAGAAATTATTTCAACTTGTGCGGCACTATCAATTTTAATTTTTGCTGAAAGTGCTGTCGTGCCGTGTGAATTTTCTTTTTGATGCAGAAATATTCCTAGAGCATCTAGATGCAATAATGTCGCTTACGTTATTTTGGCGGTTAGGACTCGATATATAAAAAAAGTACTTATAATTAATTTATTCTCGTTATATGAACTATTAATTATTATTATTTTATTATATTAAAGCATTATTTTATTATATTAAAGCATTAAATACTTTGTGGCTGTTTTGTACATATCTGGTAACACAGTTGAAATTGGAATTTTCTGCATTCATCGTGTAAACAGACAAAAAGTAGGGTCGGTTATTTCAATGTTCGGATATAAAACTGCTCTCGAAAGTCACCTTACATGCTTTAGGAAATGCTAGTGGTTGAAAGACTTCTCAAAAGGACTTGCACTTGCTACGTCTAAGGACTTCTTATGGCCTGTATGGCGCTCTCAAGAAAACGGTCAATAAAAAATTGCCATTATTTTGACATTTCTGATACTTCACAGCCTGTTGCCTCACTCTTTCCTCAACAAATAATGGAACGGGCATATATTTATTTATTTTAGTTAGCAGGTATTTTAAACGAGCTGTACAAAGCTATAGGAAAATCTTAATCTAAGGGTCAATTTCATAATGAAACACTTAAAGTTCCTTTTGCAAAAGTTTCCTTTTAGTTAAAGTGTCATTTAAATGTACTTTAAACAAGAAGTGTTTTCATAATACAATGGTAATTGAATACTAACAAAAGGTTCATTTAAATGGATATCGGCGATTGTCATAAATATGTAATTATAACTAAGAAAATTACATACTTTTTTTCTTACGAAAGGACCTTTATGTCATTTAAATTTCCATTTTGGGTATTTAACTCTAAGGAGCCTTTATGGGCACCTTTATCTTTATGAAATCGAACAGCAAAATTAAGCATTCTTTCAATTTTAAAATATTCTTTAATTTTATTATGAAATCGGTCCTAATAAAATGACGCCTTATAAACAGCTGAGTGAGAATAGAAACTGGATGTAATTTAAGATCACACACACGTATGTACATAGGTACATACATACATATGAATGTAAGTCAATATGTATGTACATATTACGCAGCTTCAATGGGCTCCCTGCAGGGAAAGCTACTAGTTGTGAACTAAAATACTACCAGTTTGCTTTGCAGCCCAACTAGTTCACGTTCCATCCTTTTTCAATGTTAGCGTACTAGTAACATGCTAGTTAACGAACTGGTATTTTTGCTGACTGGTTTGGCAGACTATTTTACTTTTGTCTTTTTAATTTTTGTTACCTTTTCAGGGAAGTCTAGCTCCCTGTATAACAAAAACCATGTATGTCTGAATTTCAAACTTTTTTCAAAAATTTGGAAAATTCGACAATTTCATGAAAATGGCAACTGTACAGTTTAGTAGCCCATTAAATTATAAATAATAAAGTTTAAGTTTGAATTGGCCACTGATTTTTGTAAATTTTTTACTGACGGGCATGTTCCGCCAATTTTTTATATAACACCGTTAGAAAAAAAATTCCAAAAATCAATTTTAAGTTCCAGCTACTTCCAACTTTATAAAATTTAAAAAGTAGCATGAAGAAGTTTACAGGAACACATTCCTGTAAATTAAAGTATTGGGGATCTTGTGATATCGCTCTCGCTCCCTATGTACATCTAACATTATTTTGTTTTTTTCTCAGAAAAATTAAATAAGTTAATTGTAAAATCAAATATTTTTAAAGCAAGCTTTCTAAGTATGAACCAAATCGGAATATAAATGCGGGGTTTTCAAATATCTCGACTCCTGCGCCACCTATCGAATTAACTCATATTTCGTATTGCATTGTCATCGGGTTCTGAGCCAACTGTGAAGTAGTTTCAAGTCTCTAGGTCATCGGGAAGTTGATCAAAAATTGATTGCAACAACAATGCACTACAGAAAAATTATTTTTAACCAGATAACCTGATAACCAGGCAAGCGTGAACAGCCACATTATAAAAACCGAATATGTTTAGTTGATTGTTTCTACAAACACGTTCTAATAAGGACAATAAACATTGGTATTTTCGTCACCCTAGTAATACAACATTTCAAAGGAATTGAAAAAAAAAAAATTTGTGTTGAATAGCAATCGCTTTGTTAATGGCCCTATTATGTATGGCGACTGATAGCCGATGTGCAACCATCAGGGCTGCCAACTTGGCACAAACCGTGCCATTTTTGGCTCTATTTTACTTCAAATGCCACTTTATTTTTCAATTTGGCACAAAGTGCCAAAATGGCACTTTTGAAAAATAGTAATATTTCAACACATTTTTGGGAAATCCTTTGCGTGTACTTCTTTTTCTCAACTAAAAATTTCTAATTTCTATAGTGTATACAACTGTTTTATTTATCTTACTTTGGCACTGGACTTTTGTTTTAGGAATGTATTTCTAATTTTAATGCTAGCTGGGAAGAATTAAAAAGAATGGCACCTTTCTTGGCACTTTTATTTTTCTATTTGGCACATTTTGGCACTTATTGAATTCCTAAAGGAATCTGTACATAGGCAAGCAAAAACATTCACTTTAACCAGGTTAAGTGTATAACATCAAACATTTTTTGCACCATAGAAGGGCAAGATTTTTTGGAAGAAATAAAAACACCATAAGTTGGAATGTGATAGTTATTTATAAATTCTTAAAAGTTTTGTACAAAGATGTTGGTTTACATGTTATTAGTTCATCAATTGCTTCAGATTAAAGCAATTCACAAACGGACAACAAAATAAAGCGATCAGTTAACATTTCAACACATTGACACGTGTGTGGCGTGGTTTGCAAACCGATTAAAAGTTTACAAAAATGTTTGTCAACTTTCGATCGGTTTGTCAAGTAGCTAAAAGAGTCGTTGAAATAAGAGTTTAATATATAACTAAATAGTACTTAATAGAGCTGTTGTTCTTTTTTAAATTAAATTAAAATTGTTAAAAAGTCCACATGTATGTGGCGAAATGAATTTCTACCGATTGTTTTAATTTATTGTTCGTTTGTGACCTACTTTAGAATTGCATGTATTAATGGTAATTTTATACACTTGTTTGTGCAAGTCATGGGACTTTTTTTAAATTCAAAACCGTTTGCGCCTATGAGGTTTCAAGTTATATGTACCATTTTGGTTTAAGAAAAAAAAAGCGTAAAACATTAATCAAGCAAGCTATATTTTAATAATTTTTAAGTATGTATGTACATATGTACAGTAAAATATATTTTGTGTTTAAATTTAATTTGTTTGATTATTTATGTGTTGATAAATTATGCAGCCAAACATTTTAAGCACTTTTTTTTCAATTACATATAGGATAAGGATTTGATGTGACATGACCATTTTGGGGAAATGCACACTTACCACCAATATCCATTCCACATACAACGTTTTCTGCCACGAACGAGTAAATGATGAAGCCTTTTAGTGAAAAGGCAAGCCTTTCACACTCGTTTATCTATGCAAAGGAAGCCACCAAGTTACACGCGTTGATCGTTGGATGAACACGAAATGCTTTTTAATTGATTTTCATTTAATGAATTTGATTTTAAACATCTTTACTTTGCGACATGTTGCTAGTAACGAGTTTGGAGTAAATAATTGAAAGTGTTTAGTTGTTTAATAAAATAATTAAAAGGACAATGTAAAGAAAGTTTGGAGAAACATTTAAAAAAGTGATTAAGGACATGATATCATTTGTAACAATTATTAATGTAATTGTTATGAAATATATATATATGTATATATGTACATAGGTATTCTTATACGTATAAAATATATTCAAGTTATAATATACTAGTTTATGTTTATTTTTAAATATGTATGCAAAGTACGTGCTGATAATATGAATATGGCTCATTCCACGGTGACGGGTGTTACATGTCCCACATACAATATTTAATTCTTAAACGATTATAGAAAATTCTTTAAAACGATTGTTTTCAGTTAGATTACATCGATAGATACAAAGCCTACAATGAAAATCTCAAAAGTTTTAATCCGAAAGAGTTAGATTCAGATTAGCTACTACTTACATGTATCATAGATTTCTTGCCAATTATGTCTTCTGCTTATAGTTTTAAATATGTAGTTCATTGTATAGTTAAATACAAATTTTCAACATTTAAGGCGATGTTGCTTACCTGAATTTCTAACTATAGCTTATATGTTCCAAATTCAAATGTGACGGGTGTGACATGACTTTGTGACGGACGTGACAGACGGAAAAGTTGAGCATGGATAAAGAAATCAATATTATTGTACCATGTAACTAAATTTATTTCCAAATAAAATCGTATTTTACAAATACACTCCAGACCCTGCCAACTAATGACAGGATAATTCTTGCTCGAACGTTATTGTGAAATACGTAATTTTTAAATAGTCCTACCTACACTTTTCGTGTATTTTTGCGCAGAGCCCATATCGAAATTTACAAAAGTACATATTTGAAACCAAATTAATTAATAAACTAGTGCTCGGGAATTTTTATTTTAAAATAAAGTTGAATATTTTTAGTTTAGAAAACCATCCAAAATCATTGGACGAATTGTTTTCTTCATTGATCGTTTAAATAACGCAAAATTCATATCATATCGTAAAATCATATGGTCCAACCTAAAGTGAAAAAAAAAATATTCTGAATTTAAAAGGCGTGTCCGACGTGGCAATATTGTGATTCGATTTGTGAACAGCCAGAAAGACCTTTCTGTCACATTTCGGAAATCAGTTTCAGAAATAAAAAGAAAGACACTCATCATGCAACTGATTTCTGGCATTTCTCAATTTGACAGCCTTTTCGAAATATATTGCATTACCAAGTCTGACAGGCTCTAAAGGTAAATTATGAAATCTAGTGCTTCAGTCTTGAAAGTTGATTTGTTTATTCTTACTTTATAGAAATAATACACTCAAATTTGTAAGTTTATGTATCTTCATTTCGTTCGGTAACGATTAGCGTGGAATGAGCCATATGCATTATATATGCATATCGTCGTTTAAAGTACAAAGCGCGTATCGTCATTCTGCGAAACTGCGTAACTGACATTTGCTGCCAAAAATTGGATTTTATTTTTTATTTTTATTTATTATTACACATACGCGGCTCTGCATTTTGTTGATACGCAATTTTGTACTTTAAACGACGATATATATGTGCATATTAGGTATCCCTGTAAAACTAACACGGTATCTCCTGTCAGCAAACAAGCATTCAGAGCATTAGCGTCTCGGTACAGCAATAATTTTGAAAATGTAGACTACGTTTGCCTAGGAACCAACAATAACACCGATAGTAATGTCAGTGGGCGTGCAATTGAAAAGTAAAGTCCTCGCTCGACGAACGAAAATTGCACTGCCTATATTTATCATCAAATCTGTACTGATGGCATCATCTGTTGTGATCGAGCTTCGAGTGTTTGAGAGAAAGATTCTGCGTAGTTATGAATCCCCCTTTAAGCATTTGTGAAGGCGAATACCGGGAACGTTGGAACGACAAGCTAAGGCATAGCACAGGCATCATTTGTTGTTGTTGTAGCAGCATTCAAATTCCCCAAAGAGTTTTTGGGGAGTGTTGCTGGAGTGACAGTCCCTGGCCAGATATAAATCTGAGTCGTTCCGGTTAGATAGACCCGACTGTCGTGGGAACGACGGAGAGTCAGTATTTCGATCTGGAGTTGCTTGGTTGCTATTGGATCCGAATAAATGCTGGACAATTATTAGAAAATAGAGGTTTGCAATTTTTTTTATTTTCATCGATTACGAATGATCAACGCCCAAAATGATCCAGTGATCGACAACGATGGAGGGACAAGCCGATCTAGGCAACTTGCAGTGATCACCCAGTTTTAATGATACTTCGAACGTCTATCTATCTATACTTGAAACACTTATCAATAGAGATAAGACAGGATGTTGGAATACACTCAAGGATATTAAACTATATCAGCAGTTTTGTAAACCCGCGGAAATTTTGAATAATATTACATTACGAGTCCCAACTGCCGAGTTTATATTCCCTGCTGAGAAACCCGCTGAGGACATTTGAGAATTGGAAATCGGCGTATATTTAAAAAGAGTTGAACGCCCATCCCTGCTTAGTCTTCTATATATTGTTGACAATATTTTTAAGTTATTAAAAAATCCCATGCTAACATTACCAAATACAAGAAACAGATCTTGCATTGACAAGTTGTTAGTATGCATCATTAAATCAATATTTTTTTTTTAGTTTACTTACTCGAACTTGCAAAAACTGAATGGCTCCAATGCAGGAATTTAATGGAACTCAGCAAAATTGGTATTTCTTTTGTAGAGATTTAGGTGAACAGAAAATGGAAAGGCTTTTAGCTATATTTATGATTGTAAATATGTAAGTATGTCTTCTCCTAACTTAGGATATTTTTCGTTTTAAGATCACATTTACTTTCGTCACAATGTTTTTCTAATTTTCTGCATAGATGCTACTAATATGAAGCGTCTTAATAAAGTTCCGGGCTGAAAATATGTTGAAACCACTTGTTCTGCTACTTTTTTTTACACGACACGCAATTGAAGAAACCCACGAAAAATACACGAACGTACAAATGTTTAAATAACGTATTTTATCAAAGTCAGTTTTCAAATTTCGCACTTTTCTTTCCCCGCGCAATGATAGTCACTGTAATAATATTAAAATTATATTGTTTAATATTTCCTTTATTTAATGGTAAATTGATTTTGTAAAAGCCGCTATGTTTCGATTCCGGGTTGACGCATTCACAAATTAATCTGACTTTTCTTTCAAGCAAATTCTTTTTTCGCCTTTGTTCGCTTCAATGAAACATGAAACATCACTTGCGATTTGGCATTTCAAAAATTCCATTCCGTTTTAAACTGTACCAAAATTGCAAAATGTGAAGCAAAACGATTTCGTAGCATGGCAGAATGCGTCAGAACAGGTAAAAGCTATTCTCGTAGCATTCAACTGTCAAATGTTTTCCCCGGTATTATAAGGAACAGGGGTGCAAGCAAGACTGCAATATACCGGATTTTCCTTCACGCAAATACACGGCAACCGCACAATGCAAATTCAAGCCTCGTTTCCCACTTCGCCCAAAAAACCGCCTTCTTTCGTTCCCTTCTTATCTTTTTCCGTACAATGGCTGAGATGCTTTTCAAGTCTGGATAATTCCTTCTTTCAGCATTCAAAATGTCGTAAATACATCGAATTTCATTGCATAACGAATGCGGGTAACTATTTAACAACTTTTCTTGATTTTTATTCGCACAATTCACAAATTTAACTTGAGTATTTCGGGAAAACTGCAGCCACAGTCTGTACACGAGCGAGCGTAATGTAACTGTAACCAGTGTTAGAACGAAACGAGTACTAGTGATAGAACGATACGAGTACCGAGTACAGAATATGGAAACTTTTCATGAGTACTGAGTAGTATCGCGAATTCCAAAATATATCTAAGTTTTAAGAACTTTTATAAAGTAAAAAAATTAAAAATTCATATAAAAAATTTAATTTCTTCAATTACAAGATGTTGGACAACTACCCAATAAACATTGTGGCGAACGTTCGAAAATTATCTTTGATATCCAATATGAATGTCCTGAAAAAGAGCATAACGCGCATTTATTTCAACACTGTCTTAGCAGCTATTTAAAGCACTGTCTATTTAATTTACAAATAGGAAGAGGTTATAAAAGCAAAGCAATCTGATTTTTGTTTACTTTTCGCCTTTGATTTAAAAATACTTTAATGTACGAGTACTATTAATACTTCTTTGCAAATATGAGTACTGGCATCGATTCTTCTTCAGAGTGTTCTATATGAGTACTAGTATCGATACTTTTCTAATAAGTTCTATCACTAAGACTGCTTTGACACAGTTCAAGTACTGAATTCAATTCTGCTCGCTTGTGGAAGAGAGGGGTGAGAAGAAAGGGGACGAGTACACATGCGTCTGTACCGTCAAGTCGTTTCATTTTTCTTGCTTTGCTTTTGGCATTTTCGTTGCTTTCCTTTTAAGAACCAAAAACTTGAATTCAACAGAATTGAAACGTGTAAAAGCAAATAGAAAACGCAAAAGAGAATAAGCAAGAATTTTTCAAGTACTTGAAACATGTAAATCGGGTTTAACGAGTACCGAGTACAGAATATCGATACTTTTCATGAGCACTGAGCTATATCGAAAATCCGATGCTTACCGGCCGTCTTCACATGCTTGGAAATCTCGCTTGCGTTCTGATTTTTTCTCCTATGCGCCGGTGGATCCGCTCAAATAAGACACTTTAAAAAGGGAAATCAAATTTTGTTATGTTTCAGGTGTGAAACGGCCTGAAATAAAAGTTCTTTACGTTGCTTGGTTCACGAGATCAGTAGTCTCTACTGTGTAGATTTATACTTCCACATGGTTCATGGAACATCATTTTTTTTTTTTGTTACTTTCGTTTGATAGGAATTGTAGAAAAAATTAAGTAAAACGAAGAAAAATTAATAATGAAACAGCGCAAATCTAAGCGCAACGGCAACGCTGGACACAGTAGTTGCAAAATAGAAAATAAGAACAAAAATGTTTACGTCGCGGCATTTGGACGAAAATATTTGAATTTATAGAAAACAGAATAAATTCGACCGTCGGGCAAGAAACATTAATTTTTATTAATTTGAATCGGCACACATACAACAAAATTTTGTATGCATACAAAGTCCATTAAATTCTCCAATAAAAGAATTGGGTTTAGTCCTTTTTCAAATCAACACCTGGCAACACTGGTTATTAGTAGTCGACAAACTTCAAATGTAAACGAAACTCAGCTGTCGAGGTTATTTCCGTTCCGGCGGAAACATGGAGACTTGACGAAACTCCGAGTGGGAGCTAGTATTCTACATATAAATGATTGGAGATCTTACTATACTATTGTTTTGGCAATAAATAAATGAAAAAATAATAAAATTGTACACTAAACTTGAGCTTTAAATTCAACATGTGTTTTTGTGTGCAAATCTACATATGTCTCATTCAAATATTTCCAGCTAATCGATACACTTCAAATGCACTTGTACTGATTGATAAGAGTCCATCAAATCCAACGAGCAGTCTCATTACTAGTCTTTATGAAAACTGCGGTTGCATACGGTGCGAGATATTCCAGTTTGAAAGCAATATTTATGTGCATATGTATGTATGTAAGTACGTATGTGCCCATACATATATGTACATACATATGTGCATATACACGTGAGTGTATTTCCATTATAATCAAAAGCAATATCAAGTTATCAATTCAGTCATTAGAGGGGCACCACAGCAGTCGGTTATTGGAGAAAGAGAACGCACGAAATGGAACGAAATTTTGTTATTTTCTGTGCAATTGTGATATTTTTATTAGGCAGTTTTAGCTCATTAGTAGTTGGCGAAGAGTATGAGTAAGCGTACTTATGTATATGTATATACATACATTTGTTGTTTAAATATTAACCTTACATTAACTATCCCCGTATCTAGCGCCCTCAACACTTTCGCTAAAATCACTGATCATTACCAAATACATCTGGCGGTTTATTTTGTTATTCATTTATGCCAAAATGTTAGTTAATGCACCTTGATTTATGCTTTATTTTATTTAATCGTAGTGTTGTATATGGATACGAATGCCAGCAGAGCAAGTGTTTAAGAATTGAAATTACGGAGAAAACTATAGAGACAGCCATCAGTCTGCCAGTATGTCGTTTGCTTTGCGGAGATTCACCAGTGGGAACTGTCTGGCCAAAACCAACTGGAATTATGCGCACTGAGAATATTTTACTACATGTAGATATAACAACAATCACATTTCAATTTCCCACCAAACTCACCAAACAACTATCGCTATGGGAGGCAAGCAAAGAGAGATTTTTGCAGCAGTTAAAAAGCCACACAGAAGATGTAATTGTCGCACCAAAGCCTGGTGGGTCCAATTTGACAGTAGTAGTGGAAATAAACTCCGAAATCGATGAGCTACCCCGTCTAACGCTTGATACTGATGAGAGCTACAATCTAACTATATCCCCCCTAAAAGGGGATGGCGCTGCGATCGCTAAAATCTCAGCAAATACATATTTCGGTGGAAGACATGGTTTGGAAACAATTTCACAGTTAATAGTTTATGATGATATTCGTCGAGAATATCAACTATTGGCTAAAGTGGAAATAGAAGATGCACCTAGATATAAATGGAGAGGAATATTATTGGATACGTCAAGGCACTTCTATTCTGTGAAGTCTATTAAACGTACTTTGGGTAAGTGTCACAACAAACATTTAGTTTAAAGAACGATTCGAATTCTAATGTTTTTCTCTCTAAGTTAGAAGGTTAAAAGACGATTACAGATTAGAATCAAGAATTATAGCATATGCTCTGATCCAACACTTTTCGTTTAAAATCCTGTAAAAATGTCAAACCGCAAAATGACTCTCTGAAGTGAGAGTAAAAAGTGAGTAACAACATAAAGTACGGGAACAAAAATAGCATTTTTCCTGTAAAAACATCAACCAGTGATCGCTTGATACTTTTCATGATTTTACCAAAAGAAGAAGTTCGGGTAAAATCTTGCAACTTCATTATCTACACAACTCTCCAAAAATCGCTCTCAACCTGTTAGTTCATGGAGTACTGGATCAGAGCTGTTATATAAGCGTATTCTAACGTTGGATTCTAATTGGTTTCTTTTGTCTAGTGTACTTTTTAATCAATCTATAATCGACTTCTATTCGATTCGAAAAACATTGGAGAACTACATTAGAAATCGAATGTAAAATCAAATGTTTCTCAAACGTTAGAGACTGTAGTTGCGTTTTCTACGCACTATCCAGTAAAAACTACATACTAATCATTTTACTGGAATTTTAGTTGGCTAGCGTTTTCACACCCCAAAAGTTGCAAATTATTGGAAATTGGGAGGGTCATGTAAAAATTATCCAGTTACTTGCCAGTAACAAAATTTTCAAGAATCCCTCTCAATGAGAGTACTAATACGAATGGATAGTCCTGAAATATACTAGCCAGAAACGCCATTGCCTTATAAAACAGAGAACAATTTTGAAATATGAATATTTTTACTCTACAAAATAATTATGCAACCCCACATACGCGATTTTGCATTATGTTGATGAGCGGTTTTGTACTTTAAACGACGATATATGAGTAGTAAGAACATTTTTATAAAAAAATTATTTCTGAAAATAATATAATAATCAGCTGAACATTGAACTTGCAAATTTTACTGGTTTTGCGTTTTCGTACATCCTTCAATTGTGTTTTTTATCTCACTGAGAGGAAATGTGGTCTTGTTCTCACAAATTTGTTACTGGCAAATATCAAGATTTTTATTTTTGGTCATTGTAAAATCGTTATTTTTTTCAATCAAAAATATCGTTGAATTTGATCTTAATTTTTTCGATAAAAAATAATCGTTATTTTGTATATATATATATTTATAATCGTAAAATAACGGTCAAATTTGATCGAAAAATATAAATCCAAGTTTTGCGATCAAATTATTTTTATACTAAAAACCATAACCGTTACGGTCTCTGCTATATTTAAGATACCTTAATATTGCAGGGAAACTAAACACATATTACCAAAAAATTATCGACATCATCCTGGACATCGATTACAATTTTTTTATGATTTTTTCAGATGCCCTTGCGATGGTTAAACTCAACACCTTTCATTGGCACATTACAGATTCTCAAAGCTTCCCACTAGAGATCAAATCCCATCCAGAACTTCACAGATTTGGCGCATATTCGCCTAGTAAGGTTTATACACATGATACAATTTCTGAAATTGTGCAGTATGGACTGATTCGTGGCATCCGAGTAGTGCCTGAATTTGATGCTCCCGCCCACGTGAAGGAAGGTTGGCAACATAAGGGTATGATCGCTTGTGAGAGCTTTCAGCCCTGGAAGAGTTATTGTGGAGAACCACCATGTGGGCAACTAGACCCCACTGTAGATGACATTTATCCGATATTAGAAGATATCTATCGTGAAATATTTCAACTATTTTCACCAGATGTCTTTCATATGGGAGGTGATGAGGTGCTATCTAAATGTTGGCATGGCACTGAGAGTATTCGCGAATGGATGCAATTAAAAGGTTGGGATTTGCAAGAGGAAGATTTTCACCGGCTCTGGGGTTATTTCCAAACAAACGCACTCGAAAGAGTAGATAAAGTGTCCAACAACAGCAATCAATTAATCACACTGTGGACAAGTAGTCTTACACAAGAGCCATATATTGATCAATATCTTAACAATTCCAGATATATCATACAAATTTGGACACGTGGTTCAAGCTCCGAAATTAAAGCGATCTTAAAACGTGGCTTTCGCGTTATTATTTCAAACTATGATGCTTTATATTTTGATTGTGGTGGACCCAGCTGGGTAGACATTGGCAATAACTGGTGCTCACCGTATATTGGCTGGCAGAAAGTGTACGATAATAATTTGGATAACATAGCTGGGGAATATAAATCGCTGGTTTTAGGAGCCGAAGCGGCAATTTGGTCCGAGCAAATCGATGAATACACACTGGACTACCGATTATGGCCACGTTCAAGCGCATTAGCAGAACGTTTGTGGTCGAATCCCGTTGGAAATTGGCGTGAAGCAGAATCTCGAATATTATATCATCGCGAACGATTAGTAGCCAATGGTATATACGCGGAGGCTCTTCAACCAGAATGGTGTCTGCAAAATGATGGTGAATGCCCAGTGAAAAGAGGTTGATATACATACATACATACATATGTACCTATACAGGTTGATGAATAGAACCGCAATTGATTTAGAGTACGAATAAATTTATTTATATATTTTTAAATAAACCAAATTTTAACCAAAAGTTAATATTTACTGTACATTAGGGTGCGCCTAATCGATCAGCCTCAGTCCGTTATCGGACGTTTCGTCGTGGAGGCTGAATGTTCCGACAGTGGCGCCAAAGATCCCTTCTTGCACACCTTGGCATTGAAGTCCCCAAGCACGATTTTGACATCGTGTCGGGGCAGCGCTCCAAGTGTTCATGGAGATCCTTGGACGCCTCGTCCTTCTCTTCCGTAGGGGCATGGGCGCAGATAAGTGAGATGTTGAAGAATCTCGCTTTGCTGCGGATTGTGGCTAGACGTTCGTTCACCGGGGTGAACGCCAGTATTCGGCGACGGCGTCTCTCTCCTACCACGAATCCAACTCCGAATTTGCGCTTCTTTACGTGGCAACTGTAGAAGACCTTGCCTTGCCTTTCTCCATCCATCGCATTTCTTGGATGGCGGTGATTTCCGCCTTGGTCTTCCCGAGGACATCAACCAGCCAGGCAGAGGCACCTTCCCCATTAAGGGTCCGGATTGTCCAGGTGCATACTCTTAAATCTTAGTCCTTTATACGTTTTCCGTGGTCGCCATCAAAAAAAGGTGGTTGTTGTTGTTGTAACAGCATACAAATTCCCCAAAGAGATTTTGGGGAGTGTTGCTGGAGTGACAGTCCTTGGCCAGATATACATCTGGGTCGTTCCGGTTAC
Source organism: Rhagoletis zephyria (assembly GCF_001687245.7). Lineage (NCBI taxonomy): Eukaryota > Metazoa > Arthropoda > Insecta > Diptera > Tephritidae > Rhagoletis > Rhagoletis zephyria. The sequence goes on from NW_016157101.1 coordinate 494,469, forward strand.
GTAGACCCGACTGTCGTGGGAACGAAAAAAAAAAAATAAAATCTAAGAATATAAACGTACATAAAAAAGGTGGTCTTATCCGCGGCTTTCTGAACTTTTTCATTGGGCGGAGCTTTAACGTGGCCGGACCCAAACCCATCGCACGCGAAGTTTTACGCCTTCTCACTTTAGCTCGCTCTCAAACGGGTGTTTGGTTGCTACCCAGAGGATATGTGGATATAAATATCCGGACGTTGTGAGCTGCGAACGGAACCATCCTATAGGCGGACTTGCCTATTTAATAGGCGGCACACACGGTGCATCTGACTCGCGAGTCATTTGTGTACGTGGTGACTCGCCCTCGACTACACACAGTTGAATCATTCAGAGTCATGCCGGGTGTCATGTTGGTGTAACTAACACATATATATTTTCACAAACACATCCAAACCGACTCACGTGTCAGACGCAAGGAGTATGCCGCCCATTAAAATTCACTATTGCTGAAAAATTTGCTCTCATCACGATTCTTTGATCAAAAAATCCTCCACACCGAGAGTAGAAAAGCACGTTCGACTGCGTAAATTGGATCATGGTGTTCAGCGCTTTTCAAACTGTTCGATAAGCTGAGTTGAGTGCTGAGAGCCTGAAAAGCGCTCAATATCTAAACAACTTGGTGTGGAGGCCTACCCGAAGAAAATTGATAATACCCATGAACCAATTAGATTAGAGTAGTTGGATCATGGGTAATAGCAAAGTTATGAGCAATAATAAATAAACATTGTGTGCTGGTCGAATTCCAATTTTCTTAAATATTTATCTAAAAAGTTTTGTCGTGAAATAATTTCCTCTAGATAAATTGCTTCGTAATGTTACACTTTCTATCCAATCGATCACCATCAATAATTACGCACCTGTCAAAATCGACAGTGGACGCTTCCATGCAACCCTGATTATCACCGGCCGCCATCATAATTGCTTCATTTGCTTTGTGATTGAGATTTTCAGTTCGTTTTCCGTGGTAAAGCAAAATGTCAGATAGCCGATTTTTTTAAGTTTCAAGTGGCAGACGGTGTTTTGTTCATCTGTTCAGCTTTTAGTTTTTGTTTAATTTATTAAAAAACTAAAAATGTGCATTAGAAGATTATTAGAGAAGTGCTTTTGCTAATCTTTTTGTCTGTGTTTTCTCGCCTAATCGAAAATGCAAAAAATTTTTCCGGAATTTTAGTTTGTGCAACCTATTTATGTATGTATGTGCCGCCGACATAAATGTCCAACAGAAGTGAATCGCATAAACTTTGATAAATTTACGTGAATTAGTGAAAAATCCTTGGAGCAAAACATTCAATAGCAGTCTGATGATGAAAATTACTGGAAGTAATTTTGCCATGTGAATACGACTTTTTGTTCATTGACTTTTGATGCAAGAAGTGAATCCTTTGGATACCTCCCGTGCATGTGAAAAAAGCTTTCTTCATCATCTTAAGCCTGTATTTTTGCAATCTTTGCCCTTTGCTGCTGCTCGCACTGACTAAAATAAATCTTGCGGGCTATTGTACGCAGTATGTACATACAAATTAGTGCACATTACGGGGGGAACGTAAAATTTCGTATATTTGTCACTGCCTCCGAAAAGGAAGTACATATATTAACTTAAAGGAATAATCTAATTAATACTCCGCTCAAATATCTCATCCTTCATGATTTTTTAAACAAAATCTATAATTGCACCGAGGTAAGTTAAAAGTGATTTCAATTTTACATTTGTATGTATACATATAAATCATTCTTATCTTCTTATGTTGTTCCTAGATTATAAACTCTCGCAGAAAAATAAGGTTACACATTAACTGATAAGGAATTCACAAAAATGTTGCATTACATACGATTATGTCTTTAAAGTACAAACATACATATAAAAAAATATATGAATATAATATATATTACTAAATATATGTGTATGTATATCTATGTACTTATCGCTAGCTTAAGTAGCTGTTAGACGTGGCAAGTGCAAGTCCTTTTTAAAAGTCGGTCAAACTCAAGATGTTCCAAAAGTGATTACAGGAGCAGCTACACCTTGCATTTAAAGTGACTTTCGAAAGCAGCTTTTATTTCCGAAAATCACACTTTCCGGAACAACTTTTGTCAGTGTATGCAGAAAATTCCACTTTCACCTGTGTTACCAGACATTTTTATGCTCATAACAATAGTACTGGCCTGCAAATTTTTTTTAAAAATGATGTAACATTTTTAAAATCTTATACAAATTCGGCAAAAATCTCGTCACACGGCAGCACTCGGTTGGTTCGACAGCACTTGCAGCAAAAACGAAAATTGCTAGTGCAACACGAGCAAGTTGAAATTATTTCTCGAAAGGATTTGCGTAATTTCATTTGCAGTTACACAAAAGTGATTTCTGCAAATCTGCTAAAAGCACTTTATGGCTGTTTACACGGGAAGCGCCTGCATTGCCACGTTTAACCGTACCTTTAGAGTAAAAAGTTGCTAAGTCCCATTTTATAAATTAAAAATTATACATACAGGAGAGGAAAAAACTTCTTACAGCCATTTTATTAAAATATTTCGCAAAACTTTGAATACAACATTTTGCGTGTTTAAATCAAAACTTCATAAGAATCAGACGAATTCCAAACCGCAAAAAATGCAATGGGGAACCCATAAAAAATCGTCGTTAGTATTAAAAAATTTTAAAATAAAATATTGGGTATTATTATTGGAAGTCTCCTGAATAGGAACAGAGTTTTCCGATTGAAAATTTTGCTTTTTCCACACATAAAATAATTAACAGGATTCACAAGACGTATTAACCGTCGTAAAAGCTTAATTTTTTGTATGTAAAATAACAGTTAAAATGGTTTTTTGGGGGGGGGGGGCTAATTATATATATTTTTTATAAGTTTAAAAACATTTCGGTGTAGTTTGAAATCCTCTAAAACCATTAAAGTCATTATTTTACATAAAAAATGTTGAGCTTAAGATTTACGATGGTTACCACGTCTTGTGAATACCCTAAATATCTTTCTTTTCTTAACGAAAAAATAGGGGTATTCTTTATTTCCATTTAGAAAAATCCTATGGGGTGAAAGGTTAACATTTTAAACTTTTTTGTTGGACCAGCCTAATGCACTTTCGTGAACATTATATTTTGCTGGTTGGGTGATCTAAATTCTTTTTGTCACAACTGCTAATAAATAATAAATCATTTTATACTTATGCCCTTGTTCAATTCTACGTACATATGTATGTATGTATGTAAATGGAATATCATAAATGCATGCATTTGCAACATTCATATGCATGCACTTGTAAATATACATACATACATACATAGAAAAGCGCAAGCATAGACCGCAATGGGGTTACTTTGTGTTGACTAAGTAAAACCCCACAACTGCTATAAAAACAAGGCGAAGCCGTAATTAATGCAACGTTGCAAATTGTGTATGACACTAGGTGGCAAGCCACATCGATCCAAATGGTAACTGTTTATGTACATTTCAACCATTTGTAAAGCGCCTAGTAAAGTTTTCCAACAGTCCTTTATGGGGGTTGAAACTTAAAAGCTTGAAGTAAGAAAGACCAAGACTATATAATTTTTTTTCTTTCAAATACGATTATTTGCATACACACTGCACTTTTGATGCAAATGCGGGTGCCTAAACCTAAACCTAATTTATTTAGGCAAATATTTATAAACACTCATTGCAAGTTTTGCTACTATTTGAGCATAGACATACAATATGTACGTTAGGGCGGGTTGATTTTTTTTTTAATCGTATAGCAAAAACGTAAACTACATAACATTCTAAGAAAATTCTCCGACGAAACTATGTGTCTAAAATAAAATCCTAATCCGCGCCTCTCGACTTGAAAATTTATATGGCCGCCTTTGCCAAAAAAATAAATGTTAGAACAAATAGGTTTTCCCAAAAGAAATCGAATTTTCTGAATAAAATTTTTTAGTAAGGTAGTTCTTTTGCACTTAATATTTTTTCTACACTCAAAATTTGTTTCATTAAAAAACTAACTTCTAACTATTTGTTATACAGAACGCAAATCAGAGGATATGCAAATTGGGGGTCAACCGCTTTTTTGATAATTGAATATTTTAATTAGTCTCAAAACAAAACCTGTACTTATTGCATAAACTATAATATAATATAATAAAACATAATATATTTCAAAAAAAGAAAATAATTTTAGCGAGAGAAGAGGAAAAAAAATTTCAAGTCGAGAGGCGCGGATTAGGGTTTGATTTTAGACCCATGGTTTCTTCAGAGAATTTTCTTAGAATTTAATGTAGATTATGTTTTTGCTATACGATTTTTAATTTTTTTTTCATCCATACAAATCAACCCGCCCTAATGTACGTGTTAATTGTTATTTTAGACGTTCACCTTAGTTCATATTTGCGGATTTTATTTTGGAAGCTCAAAACGATATTTCGTTCATGATCATAAGTTTGTGGAAGTATTTGAACATATATGTATGTACACATCGTCGTCTCAGAAAACGGATGTCGAATGTTACAAAACACGGTTTTGAGAAAATTGACTTTGAAGTTTAAGGTCGAATTAATCCGAAACTGTACGGTAGATTTTTGTAACTTTTGAAGGAGACGTAGCTGGTGTTATTAGTTTTGATTTCCCATATTTTTACATTTAATATCTCTTAACGTTAATGAGAAAATTTACTTTTCATTCCGTATACATTTGTCGTAAGTAGCGTTTACTCACCACTTTGTTTTGTCCACAGAACATACGACAATAGTAAAGTATCTATTTCAACGACGATGGTATAATTTGATGAAAAAAACAGACATATTTATTAAATAATGATTACTTATTAGAAAAAACATAACAAAAACATAATCATGTATTTAATAAAAAAAATCTGTACATCTCTTATGCTGTAAATATGTTACGAACATACGTTTTCTTTATATAAAAACAAAAAACAATACTTAAATTCAGTCTTTTGTACATTTTTATCTCTTTCATTTCATTGGAGACTCAGTGCAAGCTAAAATTTAAAAATTTAAAATTTTAAAATTAGTTACTTAGTTTAATTTTCAATTTTAATTGTATCGTTATAGTAGAGGACCATCCAATTGTCGTAAGTTCAAAGTTTTGCGATACATACGACAAATGTTTTATGATTAAAAAAAGATTACATTTGTATGGGAATTTGTCGTATGTGCCACATACGACAAACGTTTTATGATTAAAAAAAAGGTACGTTTGTATGGGAATTTGTCGTATGTGACGCATTTTCAGCACATACAACAAAAGGCATACCCAATCATTAATATTATGTAACATACGACAAAATGCGCACGAAATATCTCAATAACTAATGGAGATATAAAAAAATGGATTGCAGAAATCGAAAGAGCATGTCCATCTTAGTAAATCTGCATCAAAATCCCAAAATCGTGATTTTGCACATTCGTCATCCGTTTTCTGAGGCGACGACATGTAAATACATATGTATATTTACATACACATGGTATCGGTTAAATTTAGAGTTTTGTGTAACACCATCTATAGCTTATGCCAAATGACTCAACATCCAACCTACACTCTGCCATTGTAACTATGCTCTGGTACAATCCCAAGAAGACAATTTCAATCTGGGTTGAGATGTTCTCAAAATCGCGCTGACTTTTGTTGAACTGCGTGAATTCTGTTTGTAAGACTGGGTGGATCGGAAACTCGCGACTGGGTGGATCGGAAACCCGGCCTTTTCGACCACCTAGAGACATGGAGTGGCCCAAAAAGTATAGCGCGCATTGGAAACTCGGCCTTTCCAACCGTCTACATAACCTCCGGGCAATGGCATGCTTTTATATTGATATAAAATAATTGCAGTGAAGAAATAATGTTATTTAAAAATTTCCGTAGAGCATATTATGTTTAATATTGAATATTTAAATTTTAAATATAAATCTAATTCTAAGAATGTTAAATCTTTTTTGTAATTGAGGTCTAACAGACAGAGAAATGCGGTGCATGTAAAGTACCACTTTCAGTATCGCAATTGTACCGACAATGGGGCATGGTGTCAAGTTAGCATTACACACTAAATTTTGTTCGTAAAACGGTCAACTCGCTTTTTTTCAGAAAAGCGAAAGCTACAAATTTTTTCTTTTCACAACAAATTTACAACAAACCAGTAAAGAAGTATAAGTTCGAGCGAAACCGAACTATATATACCCGGCGCAGGTATCAAATATCGTCGACTTTTTCTAAACTACATTTGCATGATAAGCAGGAGGGTTTTTCTCGATTTCAAACTTTTTCGATAAAATGCTGACTTAGACTTGATGAAATAATTGAACCAAGTTTGGTAGAAATCTATAAAGTTGTTAGCGAAATACACCTCGTAGTCATAAAGTGGGCGGTGCCACGGAGAATGTCTGAAATTTACCGCTATACGGGAAGTGGGTGTAATTTTAGTCCGATTTGAATAATTTTCCACAAATTTCTTTCTTGTACTAAGGTGATTGAGTGCACCGAGTTTGGTAGAAATTGATGAATCGGTTACCGAGATATACATTTGTGGTCATAAGGGGCAGCGCAACGCCCATTATCCAAAAATTTATAATAATCCAATTTTCTGCTAAGTGGTTATTGTAATTATCTATTTTGAGTCAATTAGCTTCAGTAGTTACTGATTTATCGCAGTTTTCGTATTTCTCTAAATTACCGTTATATGGAAGGTGGGCGTGGTTATTGCCCAATTTCAAAGATTTTCAACAGATGTCTTAGCTATGCCCTAGGCAAGGCTCGTACAGCATTTCATCATAAGTGGGCGGGGTCACGCCCATTTTCCAAAAATTTCATGATAATACTATTTTTTAACCAAAATTTTGCTTCCAATACTTGCCTTGGATAAAGGAAAGCCTACATACCGAATTTCGTTGAGATATCTCAAGTTTTACTGGAGTTATCGTGCACACGGACGGACGGACAGACAGACATGGCTAAATCGACTTCTCTATTCATTCTGAGCATTTATGTATACATTTGTCTATATCTACTTATCTCGATCCGTTTTGGCTGTTACAAACAAGTGCGCTCGTGTATAAAAAACTACAATAAATGACTTTCGAAAAGTGTAGTGCTAAATTGACGGACGTCCTTTTGGAAGGGCTTCCAGCTACTGAATTAATCTTTCGAAATTAGGCTTTGTCCAAAAGTCGGTAGATTACCTACTGGGGACCTAACAAAATTAAAAAAAAAACTTTCTTCTATAAAACTGTATAACTACACTGTAAAGAATTAAAAATTAGATAGGCCTAGCTATATTGCAGTAACAATATCTACAAACATACATACATACTATAAACATACTTTCGTTTCAATAATTCATTTATTATATTTTTCTGCACAACTTCCAAATCTATACGGTAAAACTTTCTACGAAAACCGTACCAAAAGCTAAAAACCATAAAAAATATGTTATAAAAAACTTTTTTTTTTATTATTCAAATGGACTATTTTGGAGTTCATTGACCGTAATATGTTTTTTTGTTTGTTCATTTTGACTTGTCGTATACTTTGTGACCGCTTAAATGTATTCAGTTTCCGGCGGAATCGTGGTCTGTGGCGATGCTGCAAAGTAGCTGCCTTAATGGGACCAACTAATTTCAGACTAACAATGTATTCATAATGATAATCTTCACCTTTCGCAAACAAAAATGAGGTCAAAGCAGTGCTTAGTGGTTGTTACTTGTGGTCGTTCATGTCTATATAAATTTATATGGGCATGTACACTAGGATGGTCCAAAAATACACGTGAAAAAGTAAAGTCGGAATTTTTATGCTCTCGACCCCTAGGATTGTTCTATATCGAAAAAAATATACCCCTACTTTTTTATTTTAAAATCAAAAAATATTTAAAGGTCGCTCAAAGCGCCCAAAATTTTCCATGTATGTATTTTGTATGTAGAATAAACTACTTTTCGTAGAAATGGTATAGAATTCTTAAAAATCAATATTTTTCTATCTGTTATTTAACCATTTTTTCATCGAAACTATAATTTATAGGTCCGCCAAAAACCCACAAAAACCCCAAAAAATTCAGTGGGGGACCAATAAAAAATCGTTAGTATTGAAAAATGGCTAAATAAACAATTGGGTATTATTATTTAAAGTCTTCTGAAGATAACCAGAGTTTTCCGATCGAAAAATATTGATTTTCAAGAATTCTATACCATTTCTACGTAAAGTTGTTGTTGTTGTTGTGTTTTTTCCCCATATAAAAATACATGGAAAATTTTGAGCGACCTCTAAATATTTTTTGATTTCATAATAAAAAATAGGGGTATACTTTTTTTCGATATAGAACAACCCTAGGGGGTGAGAGCATTACAGTTCCGACTTTACTGTTTTTGGACCACCCTAATGTATACAGTACATATACGTCAGTAAACATATGTACCCAGTATATCTGTATGTATGTTGTACACTAAAAAGCATAAATTGCAGACTAAAAATTTTACATTCGACAAGTTACATACATACATATCTTCGTTTAAAGTACAAAACCGCGTATCAAAAAATGCAAAACCGCGTATGTGAGGTTGCATAAATTATTTTTAGAGAGTAAAAACACTTATATTTCAAAATGGTTATCTTTTTTACAAAGCAATCGCATTTCTGGCTAGTATATTTCAGGTGAGCTTCGCTGAGCAAATCCAATATTTGGCAAAAAAAGTCAGTTTCGCGGTTTTGCAGAACGACCATACGCGGTTTTATACTTTAAACGACGATATGTGTATACAGTCAGCGTCAAAAATATGAAAATAAGAAAATGCGAAACACTCAAGACAAAAAATTCACAAAAATCAACGGTAATTTTTAGAGACTTGAAATTTGCGCCTTATTACATTAAAATTTTAATGGGCTACTGCGTACTCAAATTTTTTCTAAGAAATCGAATTGAAAAGTTGAAAATTTGGATGGAAATTTTTTGGTATTTCTGGAATTTTCACGAGTTCTATATCAAATTGAAAGTTCTATATGAGTTGAAAGAATGCTGCTTTCTGCTGTAGAATCAATTACATTTTTATAACAAAATAAAAAAATAAATTGGTATGGAAAATATAAAAGAAGAAAATGGTCAAAACGTCAGGGTATTCATATTTTTGACGCTGACTGTATATATGTATGTACATGGGCAATTCTCAGAAACTTCGAATTTCTTTGTAAAACTTTTTTTTTAAATCGCGAGCACAGGTCTGAAATTTTTAGTATACCTTCCTTAAACTGCTAGAATACAAAATCCAACGTGGTTCAACGTTTTAAAGTAATGCACGTTTTTAATGTTTTTTACGCTTGTTGGAAAAAAAATTATTGTACCAAAACGAATTAACTATAAAACCGCATAATCTAAAACTTTCTAAAAATTCTAGACAAAATTTTAATACAACTTTTTGAAATTTGATTAATTTTTGTGAACTTTGTGTAAGCTTTCAAACTTTTACTATGTATTTCAGTTATAGGTCGAACTATATTTTAAATGAAAATTATTAAAAAAAAACTGAAAAAGTTAAAATTTTATAAAGGTTTTTTTTAGATTTGCAAAGCAATTAAATGGTCGCTCAAAGCCCTTAAAGTTTTCCATGCATTTTATATGGAAAAAAACAACTTCGTAGAAATGGTATAGAATTCTTAAAAATCAATATTTTTCGATCAGAAAACTCTAGTTTACGAGACTTACAATAACAATGCCCAAGTGTTTATTTAATCATTTTTTAATACCAACGATTTTTTATTGGTCCCTTATTGCATTTTCTGAACTTTTTGGCGGACGTATAAAATATAGTAACTACTATAAATAAAAAGATCAGTCGAAGCCACAGCCCTAATCTTAAACGTAGAATACGAAATTCAAGTTAAGTTTAAGTTTTCAAACGGGTGGCAACGCTCCTACATATAGTTTGGAAAAAAGTTTTTCATAGCCATTTTGATTGATATCCATACAGTAGTAATTCATTTATTTATTGCATACATTGAATTAAACTTTGTAATCAGGTGGCAATCCTCTTCAAAATATTTTTAAACCACAACCTCTGTCGTCTGACACTTATAATTGCCCTTAAATTAAGTTGAACTTGATTATGTAAACGGGTGGCAACGCTCCTACATGCAGTTTAGAAATAAAGTTTCTTCAAAGGATGTCCATATTGTAGTAATTCTTTTTAACTATCGTGTACATAAAATTTTACTTTGTAAACAGGTGATAACACTGTGTTAAAACTAATTTCAAACTAAAACATTTTTCGTCTGACACCCGTATTGTGATACATATTTAAATTAGCTATGTCCATTAATTCAAGTTGAATTGAACTTTTAAATCTGGTGGCAACCCTCCTTTTCCAAAATCGAACGAACGGTACAGATCTGAGAAGACCGAAAAGTTTTCGCGTATAATGCATTGATAGATTACTAAAAGAGAAACAGGTCCACATTAACTGCAATCAACGTACTTATGTACGTATTTATGTACATAAGGTGCGATTAGGTTATAAATATTTCACCGGAGCTGCGCCATCTGAAAAAATTTGAATTTTTTATAAGAGAAAATAAAAACAAAATGATTCGAGTGGTTTGGTAATAAAAAAAAATGAGCTAATTTTTTCAAAAATTTGTTTTGTGAAGCTCTAAAAATTACAACTACAACATTTGAGCATGGCATCCATACTGAAACGTCAGATGTTCTACGCCAAAATCGTTAAATAAACAATCGGGTATTATTAACGGGAGTCCCCTGAAGAGAAACGGAGTTTTCTTATTAAAAAATATTGTCTTTCAAGGATTCTATAACATTTCAACCAAAAGCTGTATAAAATACATGAAAAACTCTGAGCGCTTTCAGCGACCTCTAAATATTTTTTGATTTCAAAATAAAAATAGGGGTATAATTTGTTTCGGTGTAGAACAGTCCTGGGGGTGAGAGCATAAAAATTCCTACTTTACTTTTTCACATACATTTTTGGACCACCCTGATGTACATACATATTTTTAACTTGTATTTTTTCGTTCAATTTAGACATCATAAAAACAAACAAAAAATGACTAAATGCTATAAAACGGCTTCTGACATACACTTTCTTTGATAATTTAATAACATTTTATACACATCCATGGCGTAGTTAAAGTTCTGAAAAATTTTTAAATAGAATTTTTTTTTTATTTTTTTTTTTGCCCTGTTTCTGTTTACAAAAATTGCAAAATATTGTACAGCACTGACGTACTTGTTTTCACAGGTGTTTTTGTTGTTGGCTCTTTGATTACGTTTGCAAAGCATTAAAACTAAAATATCACTTAGGCCATCTCGGCTAAATGCCAACAGGAAATTATATTTATGTACTTTGTTTTTGAGATTAAATACTTATAAGCTTAACAACGCACGCAGTTAAGCGAACCGACCTGCATAGACAGATAAAACCCTGTAGAAAAATCAGCAAGGTGGAGAGTGGCAATGTGGACATCTTTTGTATGGTGCGCGGATTGCACTGTTTGCAGAGCTGTCCCCATAGGAAACCCGGGTTTTACCGTGTAACCCGTGCACCAAGAAAGGGCTTTGCAAGCCTCCGAGAATATCCCTTTTGAATTTATAGGCCTGACCCCAACTGTCTCTTCTGTTTTGCTATGATGCTTCGACTTAAAAACAAATCTCGTTTAGATTGACTCTAAAAATCAGCCAGGTAGCAACTTTAATACTAGAGTCACAAAAAAAAAGGTTTATTCATCGGTGCCTAACTCCAACACAGACTCTGGATGGGAGAGAAAAACGCATTCCAAATGATTTCGGAAGCGATGTCAAATTTAATGACGGAACTCCAAAAACCAAAACGAAAAGATTTCGAAAGCTTTGGAAGAAGAAAAGAAAATATTTTTAAATTAAAGCATAAAGAGCATTTGTTGTAAGATATACAGCCTTATTCTGTATCACGAACGATAGGCAACAGGAACGATTCGTCTGCAGAGGAATGCTTCAAAAATTAGTCCGGCGGCATCATTTTAGCCGGTTCAAACGCAACCGAGACCATTGCAACGTAATGTATGAAAAGCAAGACGAAGACGACCGATAGAGTTTAAAATCGCAATCAGAGAGGTTGTCGTCTGCAGACGAATCGTTTGTTTTGCCTATCGTTCGTGATACAGAATAAGGCCCATAGACTTTTTAACAATTGAATCGACATGTTATTTTCCCTTTAGAACACCATAATTTTTTTGTTACAATAAATCAAGTGCCTTGATGTTTAGTATGACCCTTTGGGATTTTATAACAGCTGCAATCCTACCCAAAATAGAACTTACAAACTTTTGGCTTTATTTCTGTAGCTGCCACTTTCAACTCTATTTTATTGGGTTCTTTCTAACCGTTTGCTTTTTAATAAGACCCCAACAGATTTCAATGCGGCTGTGTAAAGAGTTTTATATCAAAAGTGCCCAGCAATACCGTCATCTGATCACGAATGCCTCTGTTCGGGCTACGGCTTGCCTCTACTTAGACGGTTTCGTCTTTTCAAGGGAGGAAGTTTTAAGTAAATGTTGTACATCTTTCTTCTGATACTGTGACACTTTCTGGAAACAATTGAAGGTGCAATTTTTTTTATATAAAGCCAAACTCTACACAGCTCCGCATAGAACAGATAATTCTGAATATGTACTTACTTACATATAGTTGCCAAAATTTTACAGGAGCGAGAAAAACTTGTCTTATTTCAAGACGGTTCTGTGTTTTATCCCTAATTAAGTATCTCTACCTTTTATATCTAAATACCAATATTTGGGTATAAATGGATTAGGCTTGGTGTCAGGAGCTTCCGGTGTGCAAATCTCATTTTTGGCACAAATGTCAGTTACGAGGTTTTGCAGAACCACGATACGCGGTTTTGTACCTTAAACGGCCGCTGTGGTGTAGTTGTAAGCGGAGCGCGCTTCCACTCCGCAGGGCCTTGGTTCAAGCCCTGGTCAAAGCAATATCGGAAAAAATATCGGAAAAAGATTTTGTCTTAATAGCGGTCGCCCCTCGGCAGGCAATGGCAAAGCTCCGAGTGAATTTCTGCCATGAAAAACAGCGTCTCATAAAAAATACAATCGCCCTTCGGAGTTGGCGTTAAACTGTAGATCTCTCCCCTTTGTGTGACAACATCAAGGCGCACGCCACAAATCGGAGGAGAAGCTCAGCAAAATACTAGCATACATGTTTACATGTGTAAACGCCATTTTATTATTATTATTATTATTATTGTCATTATGTATTATTACATATCGCTAGCTTAGAGTGAAAAGTTGCTAAGTCCACTTTTTATGAAAACTCATATTTTGATGCAGGAGGCCAGAGAAACTAAAAATGCATCGTTTCGAAAAGGGTAAAGGTCCTTCAAGGTTCATGTTTTCCGAAAATTCGATAAGGCTAAAATAGTACGAAATCTTTCAATAAAGATCGAATCCCTTTGATTCGTACGGAGTTTGTCTTTGCTTTAAGCAGGCAAAATGTTGTATTCAAAGTTTTGCGAAATACTTGAAGAAAATGGCTATAAGAAGTTTTTTTCCTCGCCTGTACAATTTTCAAATAGGGACTTAGCAACTTTTCCCTCTAAGCTAGCGATGTGTATGTATATCGTTATCTAAAGAATGAGCTTCAGAGCAGAGTTTTCTTCGTAAACTTGAACTATACTACAAGTTACTGGATTCTTAACGTATCTTTAGAAGTGTTAAAGTACCAGAGAATTTAGTGAATGAGATGCCCTTAGCCCGCTGGGTATTAGCTACTATTTCATAACAACATTTCTAAGCGATTTCCTCTCATTATGCTAGCTCTTGGCGGGATTTAAAAATGTAAACTGGGACGATATGTCCGCAGTCGTGAAAACAAACGTATCGTTTCAAATCAATTCTTCCTAATTGGCGATTTCGCAAATAATAAATGGAAATAATTGTAGTACATATTTATTAAAAACAAAGTATGGTTTTCTTTGAATTAAGTCAGAAATGCGGTCGCATGATTGTACACCTCGGCATTTGCGCTTATGTTTATGTCTAGGGTGTGAGTTTGTAAGAAGTATGCTTGAATGAAAATATGTATGTACATATGTATGTGCATATGTAAATATGTATATACATACAACATAGGTTCATACATATTTAATGTACATTATCAGAGAAGCCAACTCGACGGAAATTCCTCGATTTTGCGGCGAATTTCAGTTTACGTGGCAAATCGGTGTTTCAACTGTTTCTTTGTGAGGTGTTAACTAATTTTCAGACACTTGAAACTTGCTTTTTTACAGTAGAATTGAGTTGGCTTCAAAACTTTCAAAAATCAATCTAGAAAATCGAATTAAATTCGAGTAAAAAAATGCAAGTTCGGAGTTAGTCAAAAATCGCGTTGATTTTTGAGATTTTTTTTTTGGTTGAAGGTGTTTTGCATTTTTTCCACATAAAGTATTTTCGAAAAAAATTTCTTGTATGGAAGAGACTGCAATCAACGGTATCATAAAAATTCTAAAAAATCGGATTAAAAAGTTGAAAATTTTGATGAAGATTTGCTGGATTTTTGCGAGGTTTGCACAAAGTTTGGGAATTATATTTTTATGTTTTTTGTTGTAGAATGGGCCATGTTTTTATACGAAATTAGCGGAACAATATTAGAATGAAAATTGTTGCATATGTATGTATATTGTGAAAAATTTGCTGTGCCAATACTTTGTTCCGGCAGTGTAGGTGTTAATTAATTTTCAGCCACTTGAAACTTGCTTTTTATTACACTAGAATTGAGTTGGCTTCAAAACTTTCAAAAATCTTTCTAGAAAATCTAATTAAAATGCTCGAAATTTTTACGACAGTTTGTTAATTTTTTTTTTAATATTGCATAAAGTTTGAAATTTGGATTTATATGGGTTTTGTTAAAGAATGAACCATATTAAAAAAAATAACTCAAATTAAATAACAAAAAAAAAAACAATTGTGAAAACTGGTCCAAATTGGGATCGACGACTGTATGTATGTATCTAAATATTATATGTGCATTTTTTATTCTTTATTTGCTAACTAACTTTATAAACGTATGGTTTGGTTTTTAAATACATACATATGAATACAATAAAGAGAACGACCAGCAGTGTATCAAAAGACATACAAGTTTTTTGTAAATAAGCGGATATCTATGGGTGGGGAATTTTATGAAATTTCGGAGAAAATCGGGGAATTTCATTGTCGAATGCGAAGAATTACGAAAAATTAGTTGGCTACCCTGGTACATATGTACATAAGTATTTAGATATCCACATAAATCGTATTGGCAAAGTTTAACTTTGCTCATCAGTGCCAGCCGGAAGTGATGACATTTTTTTCACTTTTTCCTTCGCATACTACACATACGTATGTACATATGTATGTATGTGCATATGGACTTATTCGGACCGGGAGTCATTTGCCAGTGAATTGGATGTAAGAATATACAAATATACATAGGGGAACACAATGACGACATGGTATATTAATTAATATTCATACAACCAAGTATATTTACATTCATACATACATACATACTATGTCATTCTGAATGTTTTTATTTAGTTTATAGACGTATGAATGTGGACATGTGTTCCATCGAGTAGCAAAACTCACGAACGAAGAATGTGTATTGTAAAAAAAAAATAAAAAATAAAAATAAACAAAAAATTAAGAACTATAAGGAATCGCAATAAAAAAGCCTAAATAAGATAATGAAATATGTATATGTTTGGAACAGTGAAATATTTTATTGAACATCTTAATTAATAATCCTATACAATTGATTGATTTTAAATACTTTTTTTTTTTAATTACAGATAACATAATCCATCACATAAATCCATCCAATTAGTGGTCAACAACGTCCATCACAATTAGCATTGATTAATGTAAGAGGAGGTCCATTAAAAACTGCGAAAGTTATATGTATGTTCATACATACATACATAAAGTACAATCAAATCGAATATATCCCCTGTCAATGAAATTATAAATCAGCCAAGTAGCCAAGCAACTTAGCGGCGATCCAACACTACTTTTGCCGAAAAATACTTGCATACATAATACATATAATAGGAAATATCTAAGCCGTAAGCAATAGATTTATTTTTAAGAGAATCTTCATAAATTGCTCTTACATTGCCATGGACAAATGCGATGCTTGAACGTTTTCGTTTGGGTAATTTAAGTGCAAATTGTCGTTTACGAAGTGAAGAACTGGCGCGCGATAAGAAACAACAACGCCAACAATGTGTCACTGTCCTGCTTTTAGATGACACAACGCACACCTTTCGGATAGAGGTACGTACGTATGTACATACATACATAACAACAAAACCAAAGGTATGCTTAGTTACATAGTTGGAAAAATCATAACTAATCAGGGCAGGGTTCCAACTGCGCAGCGCCAAAACGATAAGTAGCCTACTCATTTCAACAGTTGACCAACCAACAATCCAACCATGGCGTACATTTCATCTGCTAATATAAAAGCGTCTATAATTCAAATGTGTATTCGTATTTTCACTACAGCATACCGCAATACTAAGTACTTATGTACCTACATACATACATATCTACTAATGACTAAATAGAAAGTATACTCAGACTGATAGCTATCCATATCGTAATGTTGTAGGAGACTACGTTGTGCGCATTTATGTTTTAATATGTTTAAATGCTGAATTGCTTTCTTTTTGATTGTTTATTGTTTCGTTGAGTAGTGGTAAGCGCACTCATCCGGGCATTCGCATAGCGCAGAGCATAAAAAAAAAAATAAAAATAAAAATACAAAGCAAAAAGCCTTCGTTCGCATTGCCATTCGTTTTGTGCTCTTTGATAGTGTAGAATCAATGTGCGTACTAGGTATGATAATCTCGAAAACAGGTAAAACCCTGAAACTGTTTGAAATACAGTAAAACCTCTATATATGGTGGTTTTGGCCTGTTCTAATTGCTAGGCTCAACATTAAACGAATGTCATATGGGATTATGTCAAATAGTTCCTTACAATATACATATATAAATCCGAGAAAAAACATTGATGTTTTAAATCGGGCGGACGTTTTTGCTGCTATAAGGCAGACGCAAGCTTGCAGCCACACCTAATAGAGAAAAAACGCTACTGAATTTACCGAGTAAGCCAGAGTGTTATTATTTTTTGTGAATACCGTTACAAAACTAAAAAATATCGAGAATGCAAACATATTGAATCTAATCGGATGACTGCGGGATCCCGAGATGAAATTAAAAATCTCAAAATAAAAATATAAATAAAATAAAAAAAATATTCCAAATATCGCCACCTCTAGTTAACAACCATTGCCCATCGCTCATAGTACCCACCGATGGCTTTCCATTTCAAGATCTTTGCTTTCTTTTGCTATTTATGTAGGTTCATACCTCTTCTTAGCTTTTTCTTTTATGTTTTATTTAATTTTTTAATTGCTTTGTAATTTACAATACAAGTGCAGTGCAATGAAATTGATCATTGCTACATGCAGTTATGTACATATGTTCTTACTATGTATGTATAGATATGTTGGCCAACAAATGAACTTGAGAGCCACAGCGTACAAGAAACATAAAACGCACAAATGTTTAATGAATTTCAAAACAAACCTTCATGCTTATGCATGCATGTATGCACGATATACATAATATTGTCATGTACTTATAATAAAAAATCTGCGACAGCGTGATTTATTTTATATACTACATTTATTCAGTATGATTTGTACGTGGATTTTAGTACAATATGCATATGGGGTGTTCCATGCCAAAGCGAGCGGGGTTCATACTTCATGTGTTCAATTTGTTTCAAATTTTTAGGTTTGATGCATAAACATAAATAATAAATAAATATGTAATTTTAGCTTGATTAATACATTTTTAAAAACTTTACAGCTCAAAAATCAAAACAAATCGATTTATTAGTTTTCCAAATATCTCGAAAATACCACATACACACATCAAAATTGTCTATGAAAAGAAATATTTAAAAAAAAATTTTTCTTGAAAAATTTTTACATACACATTTTTTGATAAAAAAATTAGTTTTTGAAAATATGCCATCTAAAAAAAAAATTTTTAAAAAATCACAATGGTAATGGCTCTGAGTATTGCGCAATATTTAAGTACATATAGTATTATTATAGTAGAGTGCACCCCTCGAGTTATGAATTTTTTCTACACCGATGTTGAGTAAAATGAGTACATTACAAACTTACAAATTTTTAAATTTTTTTTAGAATTTTTTTGAGTATGCAGTTTTGCAACCAAAGTCGATTAAAGAAACTCGACAGCTAGTACGATAGAGAAATTGGAATGTATGTTAAAGAAAGTCAGAACAACAAGAAATAAACATGTACATCCTGTTTTTTGTCCATCTGAAAGAATTTTAAAAATTCCATAAAAATTTATTATGTTTCAAGTGCAACCATGGACAACAGCTGGCAGGGAAACTTGCAAGATTCTCATCATGAGAAGGGCTTTGTAGGACGTATTTTAGAAGGCCTTTGGAGGAGCTCTTATAAAACCGCTCCTTTAATTCATAAACATTTTTCTTCTTTAAAGGTTTTATTTAAGGTTCATATCCAATATATTTTATTGCAATCTAAAATGCATTTTTAAATTCATTTGTAATGCTAAAGGGCACAATAGACCTAAGGTTGCACAGCCTCTAACATTCTATCTATCTATGCTAAATAATATAAGCTTATACTTTCGCGTAAATTGTGAATAGAAAAAGCCCTTCTAGAATCCATGCAGGGAAGCTTTTTCTTCATCCCTTCTTGAGAGTAGGCCTTTTAGAATGGCTTAATTTAAGAAGGCCTACCTAAATATCGTCTGCACTGTTAAAGTAACATTTTCTGATGTTATTGAGGGATACGAACTGCTCTTACTTGTTTCTGACTCATTTACCTCAAAATAATTGTTTGCACTGCATAAAATAAGACTGCGTAAAGACATTCATATAGCGGGCTTAACAATATTTTAATCAGAAATAAGATATATCGACAAATTTAGTCACGAACACACACATACAAATATAAATGCAAGTTTGCTTTCAATACTTTTATCAGTGATTTATTGTGCTTTTTATCACAACAATCTACTATAGACAAGTTTTTAACTCGAAAAAAGACCAAGTCTACTACAGTGAATATTGCCCATACATATATAAATCGGGCGGAAGCTATACATAGTATCTACTTATTTCGGCATGGGATTTTTTAGTAAACATATAATATATGTACATATATGTAACGGGTGATTTTTTAAGAGCTTGATAACTTTTTTTTAAAAAAAAGTTATCAAGCTCTTAAAAAATCACCCGTTACATATATGTACATATATGTAACGGGTGATTTTTTAAGAGCTTGATAACTTTTTTTTAAAAAAAAGTTATCAAGCTCTTAAAAAATCACCCGTTACATATATGTACATATATGTAACGGGTGATTTTTTAAGAGCTTGATAACTTTTTTTTAAAAAAAAGTTATCAAGCTCTTAAAAAATCACCCGTTACATATATGTACATATATGTAACGGGTGATTTTTTAAGAGCTTGATAACTTTTTTTTAAAAAAAAGTTATCAAGCTCTTAAAAAATCACCCGTTACATATATGTACATATATGTAACGGGTGATTTTTTAAGAGCTTGATAACTTTTTTTTAAAAAAAAGTTATCAAGCTCTTAAAAAATCACCCGTTACATATATGTACATATATGTAACGGGTGATTTTTTAAGAGCTTGATAACTTTTTTTTAAAAAAAAGTTATCAAGCTCTTAAAAAATCACCCGTTATATATCAGTCTCATATTTCCTTATTTTATTTAACATACATACGCATCCGCTATAAATATTTTCTCACATATTTCTCCACAGAAACGTGCTAAAGGATCTGAATTACTCGATCAGGTTTTTCATTTCTTAGAGCTATCCGAAAGGGACTACTTTGGATTGCTATTTCCACAAAAGCCCGGTGATGTTGTTGTAAGTACTTATTTACCAAAATAAAAGTTGAACCATTAAAAATATTAATTTCATTTCGTTTATGTTCGTCTATTACAGCGATGGGTAGATGCGCATAAGCAATTTAAAAAACAATGCAGTAGCCTCGCTCTTGAAAATGACACCATTCAAACGCTAGAATTTAGAGTTAAGGTAAGAATGTTTGTTAAAAAAAATATGAGAATTTTTAATGCCTAACCAATGCATACAACTTTGGTGTTGTTGCTTTTATAGTTTTATGTAAGTGATCCCAGTCGTTTGCAAGAGGAATATACCAGATATCAGTTCTATTTGCAAATAAAACGCAATATTCTGCTGGGAAGACTGCCATGCTCTGTCAACACGCAATGTTTACTTGCCAGCTATACTGTGCAATGTAAGTACCGAGCGCACATAACTACATACATACATACATACATATGCAAATAAAATTGTACAAAGTATGCAATTTAAATATATATGTATGTACATACATACATATACATATCTGTGTTCGCATGGAATAATAGCTTATGTCGGGAAGCTGCCTTTTCCTATTCTTTAAACGACAAGGAATTTTTTGATGAGACCTAATAAGAATATTGACTTGCTACTATCGGAACTATTTCTTGCACGTTTATTTGCCAGAAGTTCTTCAATGGCTCGCCACCAGTGAGTCATTCGCAATCGTATGCAGTGAATGCCGCATTATACTAAAGCCAGCCTTTCGACATGAGCTACTACATACATATTCCATCCGAACACATATTATGTATGAATGTATGTAAAAATTTTGTCTGTGATTTATGCACTTTTAGCCGAATTGGGCGATTTCAACCCAGCGGAACATCAGCCAGGATACTTGGGCGACATGCAATTGCTGGTCGAACAAACACCAGATGCCGAGCGAAAGATATCGGAATTACATAAATTGCATCGCGGACAATTACCAGCTGATGCAGAGTATAATTATTTAGAACATGCGAAACGACTTGATTTATACGGCATTGATTTACACAAAGCTACGGTATGTAACGATACTTATTGATGCAGACAACTTTCCATTATATGAAACAAAATATTCTTCGGTCAATTTAAAAGTTTGTATTTTACAATGTACCTTGCTTAGTTGGGCTCCTCTGTCTTACAGGATTCTAATGGCAAAGACTTGCAGCTAGGCGTATCAGCGATCGGGTTATTAGTTTTTCAAAACGGATTGCGTATAAATACATTTTCCTGGTCGAAAATGGTGAAAGTTTCATTCAAACGCAAAGATTTTTTCATACAACTGCGCAGAGAACCGGTAAGTTAAATTAAAAATGATTTGTTTTATGAACATAATCTCTTTATTGTTATTAATAAACAAATGTTGAAATCATACTAAACTTAGAATAATTCTTTTAATATTTAGTCGGAAAGCTATGACACGTTGCTGGGCTTCGGCATGATCTCACACAAGCACGCTAAAGCATTGTGGAAATCTTGTGTGGAACACCATTCTTTCTTCCGTCTGAAACGACCACATCGGCTTCCACGTTTCTTAAACATCAGTCTAGGCTCGAAGTGAGTGTATACTTATACTCGAACGCATAATTTTCAGAGCATTTATTAGCAATTTTTTTTCTATTACCACTGCAGATTCTACTATTCCGGACGCACAGAGCTGCAGGCTGTGCAAGAGTCCAAGCAGCGCGGCACCGTGCACAAGGCATTTGTGCGTTCGCCGAGCAAACGTCTTATAGCCGCGGGCTCTACCGTTGCCCCGTCCCCGATGGTGAACGGCACCAGCGGCTCGGATAGCAACGGTAGCGTTTCGCATAATGGCAAAGTCACCTCGTCCGCATTGGTAACACATACGTCCATTTTGACTATTACGAAAACGAGCCGTCCACATGACAATAAAGTGACCTCGAAGCAGACTGAAACAATACCGCGAAAGGCCTGGGAACAGCAGAGCGACGAATACGATATACAACTGTAAGCGCTACTACTTCCTGACAGTGCTTTCTTATCTTCAAAAAATAAATTATAATTTACATGATTTTAGTGACACTGGAATAATAGCTAGACGATTTGATTCACCAATACCGCCAACCTACAGTTCGGGCGCACACAGTCCGATAATGAGCTCAATTAATGTTGCATCGCGCCTTGGGCCGCCAATCACTACGCTTATAAATGGCAACACGTCGACTGTGTTGGAAAGTGGTAGCGATTTGGTAACTATACGTCTACAATCCGACGAGCAGGGCCGTTTTGGCTTTAACGTTAAGGGTGGCGTAGATCTTGGACTGCCTGTGCAGGTATCGAAAGTAGTGCCGAACACGCCAGCAGATCGTTGCACACCACGTGTGTGTGAAGGTGATGAGGTTGTCATGATTAATGGGCACGATGTTGTAGGACTGCAACATGATCAGGTCGTGACAATGATACGAGAAAGTCGCAATCAACAGAGCGGTGAACTGTTGCTCACTGTACGCCCAAAGGCGATGCGCGCTATACTATCGGAGGAGGAGCCACTATATCAGTACGTGCCGGAGAACGATGAAATTGGATCTCACTCAAATCTATTGGATGGCGATGCATTATTCACGCAGAGCTTACTGCTTTTGAGCGACGGTCTAGCATCTGGTGCGCTATTGGCACAGTACGAGCTGATGTATCGAAAGAATCCCGAATTGGCGATAACAGAGGCGCGGAAACCGGAAAATATTGCTAAGAATCGGTATCGGGACATATCACCATGTAAGTTAATTGTACATACAGCAAGTAACGGCTGTAAAAATAAATGATTTTTTTTTTTTAGATGATTGCACGCGCGTTTCACTGGTCAGTTCTGCCACCGGCGATTATATCAATGCCAATTATGTAAATATGGAAATACCGAGCGGTGTGGTAAATCGTTATATCGCTACGCAAGGTCCTCTAGCAAATACCACAACAGACTTTTGGCGTATGGTGCAGCAAGAAAGTAGCCATTTGATAGTCATGCTTACCACGGTTATGGAGGCGGGTCGCCAGAAATGCCATCAGTATTGGCCAGTTACTGGCGATGAGTTGCACTTGGGTGATGGTTTTTCGGTCAAATGCCTTAGCGAACAGCCGGATGAGACGGGTAGTTTTGTCTTTCGTGAATTTGTTTTGTGTGATAAGCGCACTGGCGAACAACGTCACATTCAGCACATGCAATATTTAGCTTGGCCCGATCATTGCGTGCCCTCGGATCCGAATCTCTTTATCGAATTCACAGAGCGTGTGCGTGTGGCACGTAATAAAACTTTGCTGCAGGAAATCGAAGAAAGTCTGAAACAAGTGCGGCTACTGGACGCCGATGCCGATGAAAATGGTGGACTGATGAGTGAACGGAAATGTGCTGCCAGCAATGGAGTGACGCCGGAAGATGAGAACCCGGTTTCGACTAGTGTGCATCAGTGAGTATATTTTTATAGAATCAATGTTGGAATTTTATATAATTCCATAACTGTAGATAATACATATGTGTTAAATTTAACTTACACACCGCTACGTTTATAATTGAATGCTTTTTAAAAATACAGGTGTATTAGTGCGGCAAATCCCCCTGTGATAGTGCATTGTTCCGCCGGTATTGGACGTACAGGTGTGCTCATACTAATGGATACAGCATTGGCGCTAATGGAAATCAGAGAGCCCGTTTATCCGCTGGACATAGTGCGCACAATGCGCGATCAGCGTGCCTGTATGGTGCAAAATGTGGTAAGTGGCTCAAATATATATATGCACTGAATTTAGGCAATTGCTGAATAAATGGGTTAATTTTTTGGTTATTTTCAATTTTCAGAGCCAATATCGATTTGTGTGTGAGTGCATTTGTGCTGCGTATATGAAGTTGTCACGCTCCAGTGCTGCTCTGGATGATGTTGGAGACAATTAACAATAATTATTAATATATCATACACATCTACAGCCATGTTAAACGCGTATTGTTAATTTTTGTTGCTAACAAGCCAACAAAAACATATATTACTAATCTTTACATATACATACACTTTGTCCAGCCATTAAATGCAGTATATAGTTGACATGGTTAAATCGATTTATATACATACATATGTATGTAGGTGAGAACAGGCCAAAATGTTTTTGGTGACCGCCATGAACCTTTGCTATCCAACTATTTTCTATTGTATAAATACTTTGTTTAGTGCTTTTAGTGCTTTTGTACCACTTATTCACGTATGAGTAGTACCACTCTTTTCTTAATCCACATTAAACATAGTATATTTAAATCAATATATGTATATGTATGCTTATATTTCATAATTGCTCATAGAAATTCTTTAGATAGAGTTTTTGTACGCAATGTTTCGGGCGCATTTTAAATGCGGAATTGTTCAATGTATGTATATTCAACTAAATTACTTTCGATTTAATCATATATTGTGTTAGTGCATTGAATTGCGTATATTTTTGGTAAATTTTACGGAATTTTTGCACTTCTATCTTTGCTTGCCTTTTGGTGCATTAAGACAATTCAAATATGAAGGTATTTTTTTTTGTATAATTACCAGCCAAAAAAATCACCAAGACAATTGATAAAAAAAAATGAATTTACACACAAGTGCTGCAACGCAATTCTAAATTTTTATTGTACGATTTGCATGCTATCAATTAGATACGTCTAACCATATGCGCAATATCAATGTAGTATATGTATAAAAATGTGTGAGACAGATATTTTAAGACATGAGAAATGCATACAAAAGTTTAGCAAGTTACACATGCCACAGAAGTGGCATGCTTTTATCGCGATATTTGATCATTTAATCCTTTAGAAATTACATACATTGCGTCTACGAAGCGTGGATGACGAATGAAAAATTGTAGGCATAATTTAGCTCCATTAAGAAAGATTTATCAACTTACTAGTATTGTAGCACCAAATAAAATATTTATTGTATCCCCGTACTCACAGCTACATATAACGGACCCACTCATTTCAAAAGCTGAATGGGCCTATTTTAATGTAAAAGAAAATAAAAAAAAAAACATCCGCTTAGATTGAAAGTAGAATGAATTTGTTTTATTTTAACTTAAGCAGCGAGTTTATAGTTTGCAATTAGCTTTTGAATTGTTTGTAGCTTTGGTAATGCAATCAATTTGCAAAATCCGTATTCTGCTCGCTGTTTTTATAGGCTTCTATTTCTTGTTGCGCTTGCTCAAGCTCCTCGCGCAAATTAGCATATTTCTGTTGTAATTCCCTTTCACGCTCCATCTGACGACGCACATCCTCTTGCAGCGACTGGAAAAAAGAAAAATTATTAATTAGTATAATGGAAAAGTAAGAGCAACATCACCGTATACCTCTAAACGCCTGGGTATGGCCACTGCCTCCTGCTCGGCCAGAAATTTGAACGTTGACAAGGCCAGTGAATTTTGCTCGATTTGATCGTATGTGTCTTGCAACTGCTTGATCATTGCCTGTGCGCGCGCTTGATAGCCGCCGGTTAAGATTTTTAGTTTCTTTTCAATTTTGGCGCAACGCTTAGCCTCCTTAGCCATATGGCGCCGGTTTTGCTCCAATTGCTTCTCGGCCGATTCCAAACGGTCTTTCTTGCTTGCCAAATTTGCGCGCGTATATCGGTTTTGCGACGGCAAATAAAGCACCTGGCCCAAACACTCTTGCCACACTTGCGAGTAGACATCCATCGGTAAATCGCCATGTCCCATGCCCTCTTTAACAACTTCCATTTCTTCTTTGATCAAGTTTCCCGCCTTCTCTAAATCTAGCTTTTTGAATTCTTCATAGGGATTCGATTTGAAGTAACTTTGTAGCTGTTCAATTTTGTTTTGTGATTGTCCTGGCACTGGATCTTTCACCGAATCATATAAAAGCATTGTGATCATATCATGTTTAATCAGCTCTTCGGCTTTTTGCATATCAGTGAGATTTTGCTTTTCAGATTGAGGGCGCAAAATCTTGGTGTTGACTTCAGTTGGACGCGGCAGTTGGCGTTGAATAGCCTGTGAACGTTTCTCCAGCTCCCGCTTGCGTTTGATATTTTCCTCTGCTATTGCGCGGGCGTCTACATCTGCTTGGTCTTCGACCACGTTTACCGCGGTTGCCTCAGAAGGTTCTTGATCGTCATGCTCTGGCACAACAATTTCGTAATCATTGCGCGGAGCAGGCAGCGTTGCTAAGCCTTCGCGTAAGGAGCTTTTCAGTTGTTTTTGATAATTTTTATAAATTGCTGGCGTATCGCCGACGTTTAAATTGTCTTCTGGGTTAATGCTTAGTTTGTCTCGAACGAGTATGGGGGTTTGACCCAAGCCAGCGTGCGGTGTTTTGCCTACTGGCACAAGTGCATTGGAAGCCGGGGTCGCGAATCCAGGTGTGCCCGCCTCGCCTCCGCGTTGTGTTCTATACATAAAAAAAAATGTATACAAAATTTTGCTCACTAATGTATTCTCAACTTTATGGATACTGACCTGAATGGTGTGGCAATTACAGTGTTGGGTGTTGCAATTGTAGCTGATTTTGGTAGTACTCCAGAGAAATCGGATTCGTGTAATGGTGTGTTAAGCCCACCTTTTAATGGCGTATCTACGTGTGTCAGGGCCATCATATTTTGGGCCTCCTGCATTATGCGATCGGTAAATGGCGCAGGGGTGCGTGGCGTCGCTGTAACTTGCGGTGTTATAGAGTAATCGGCCAACAGTGCATCTGTGGTTTCAACTCCACTTTCACCTGCGACCTCCTTAGCTACTTCACTAGCACGCCCAAGCTTGACAACCTGCTGTAATTCCTGATCTGAAATCTGCGGCTGAGGCAGCACCAACTTCGATCGTTTCCTTTCGGGTTCCAAATTTTGTAGCATAGCTAAGGGCATGTCGTTCTCCTTGCGTTGCTTCAGTTTCTGCTTATCTTTCTTTCGCTCTCGCTCTTCCTTTTCTGAGCGCAACTCACCATCTAGATCTTGTTGACGCATCTTGTTAAAGTCCGGCCCAAGTTTTTCGACGTTTTCTTCTGATGTATCGTAGAATCCAATAGCCGGACGTTTTTCGAATGGAATTTCTGCATTATAGTCAATGCCTTTGATTCGTTTTCGGTTGCCGCTGCCAATACCCGCAGCACGAAGCTCTCTACGCTTCTGCAATGCTGCCAAACGTCGAGCCTCTTCCAACTGTTTTTCGCGAGCCTTGCGCTTAGCCTTCTTGCCTTGTGTGTTGGCAAGACGTGCACGCGCTTCTGATAGCATTTCCAATTCTAATCAAAAACCAAAATATGTATGGTTTAATTAATGTAATAATTTATAAACGAACATATGTACAAACCATCTTCGTCCATATCTTTTGGATCGGGGCGGGCAGGTTTTGTCTCTGGATTTGGATCGATTTCACCTGGCTTTAATTTACGTGGATCGTCTCCAGCATCCTCCCCATCTTCCTTGCGTTGAGCTTGGTCGCTGTAAGTAATAATGTTAATATTACTCACACAATTGTGCATGTTCACTTATAACTTACAGCAAATATTCATATCGCTCCAAGCACTGCGCCGCCGTTCGTCCAATAATAGGCGCGATTGTACGCCATTGCGTGGGCATTAGCTTAGCCAAATGCAGCAATTTTTCATCTTCCTCCCGTGACCACTCGGTCTTCTTAATGCTGGGATCTAGCCACTCGTACCAGCGGGCCTTGCACTGTTTAGCGGACTTACGATGCAGAAGGGACGCAATACGGGACCATTGATTTTTGCCATATTTCATAACCGCTGCTTTTAAAATTTCATCCTATAAATCAAGACATTTAGTTTAGCCCGACGACCACAGTAGCTCATCGAGAACTTACCTCGGTGTTCCTCCACACCCCACCTTTTATCATGATTCGGGGCATTTTGCTGTATTAGTTAAATACTTGAACCTGTCTCAAAAGTTGATTGTTTATATCCAAATCGGTTTTTCCGGATAACTCCTGACTTTTGTCCAATTAAAAGCACAGTATATACTAGGAATGTTTGATATTTAAGAAAATATCGATATCATGAGTAGATTTAATTCATTGCATGTAAAATCGATATGGCGATATATCGGGCTGAACAATAACGATATCGGAAAGATCGATGTTGAAAATCCTACTCCCAATTATATCAAACCTGCTTATCAAATCACCTAAGGGCCCATGAACCAAAAATACAAGATCACGTAAGAACGCGACGTTGTATTTGTAACTGGTTTTGAGAAAAAAGTTTGCGAAAGCGGGTTCGTCAGCTGAGCGTTTGTTTACATCACAAGCACCACTATTTTACACTTTTATTCAAGTAAAGAAGAGTTAATTCAACATGACAACACATTTTAAAGCATTTTGTTGCATAATTTTACCTAAATTGTGCGTTTAAAGTGGCTATTCTGTACGTTACCGAAGATTTTGTAACCGAAAAATTGTATTACCAAAAAATGTTACTGCTGTTGTCACCGCGAGTCTAGGTACGTTCGTAATGCAGTTAAAATATTCAGCAATTCAGCTATGAGGAATTGTGCAAATTCTGGCATTGTATATTTCACGGGGCAATACTTTGTTACCAGCTTATGAGATGGAAAGAATTTACCTTAATGTTTTTATCATGGACAGGGTTTGGACAAATATGACAAGATATTAGAAAGCAGAAAAACTTTTGATGTTTTTTGGCCCCTTGTTGTCATTTCTCAATTTAAAAACATATATATATGTATGAACAAATATCATATTCTGAAAGGCGTCCCGATCTCATGCACGTGAAGACCGCGGATAAACATACCAGGTACTGTCACTATTCTACTCAAAGATAATCGAAACCTGTTATCATTTTTCATTCTGTTTTGCTTATCGTTGCCAGCTGTTTATTGTGCTCTTTATTTCGTCTTTCTTAAAGAAAAAAATTTCTTTTCCTCTTTTTTATTATTCATTCAATGAAAATTTGACTAGGGAATAGTATTACAAAATATTGGTAACTATGAACGAAGCTGTTATCTCCAGCTATGAGACCTTCTATAGTGGTCCTGGTTTGGTGAGCCGCGCAAAGGATTACTTAAATGCAACAGTATTGTTATTGCTTTAACTATATTGTAGCCATCAGACTTGTCAGCGGAAATGGCGGCCGCAACTTTGGTGCATGCTTCGACTGAGGCAGATTATCATAAAACAACATCGCAGCCATCACAACACGAAACTCCACGCCGCTATCATCATTCTACTACATACAACAATTCTTTTATGACCACGGGTGATGTTACGGCGCAAACGACTTATTCTGCGCCAATCGGTTTCAGTTGCAATAACAATAACGGTGTTTCCACTAATGGTGTTTCCAGTAATGGTGTTGGCAGAAATGGTTTTACACAAATTCCATTCGTACAAATCCATACCACAGACGTGCAGCCGCAGAGTGCAAATAATAATGCACGATTTCGACGCAATGCCTCCAGTAATCATGAAGAGATAAAGGCAGAGCCAATTAAGTCGGAAAACGCTGATGGTGCCAAAGAGCGGATAAATGCAACACCCACACCTCCAGAATCAGCACAACAGCGCAGTGAAAATAATGCAGCTAAAAACTTGATCCAAGCTGAAAAGGACGTTTGCCAGAAAAATGTAATTTCCAACAAGGACTGCAGCAACGAAAACGCATTTGGGTCGAATAATGATAGTTCAGCTGGATTGGAGAATATTACATTTACACATCTTGCTATTCACCGATGTCAACATTGTGCGTTTATAAGTTTAAGTGAAAGTGGTTTACAGCTTCACGTTAAAGCAATGCATCAGGAAAATATGCATTTGTGTGAAAGTGCAACAAAACAAAAATCAGTTCAGTGCCCAGGTAAGTAGAATTGCTTATTGTTGATAACAGCAAATATTACCGCAGATAGTTTTGAAAAGATTTCGGCAATTGATAAACATTTTTGGTTTTAGGTTGTGAGAACGTGTTTTTCGCTTTGGTTTCTTTAGAAATTCACTTGAGGGAAGACCATTTAATGTTGGAGCAGGATGTAATTGAACTAATGCAGGCTATTAAAAAAAATATTTCAAATCCACAACATTCAAATGCAACAAATAACGTAAATAACTCGGATGAAATTATCCCCAATGTCAATTCAATGAACGGAACGCAGCGACGTAGTAGAATTTACTTGAAAAATGTTGAATGTTTGCGAGAACCACATCGAGATCCTATCGAGCAACAAGATAACCTTATTAGTGATAGTCTCTTTCACTTTGACAACGATGATAGCAATACCTTGGCAAATATTGGTAGCATTAGTATGGAAGATCAGGACATTATAGGTATACTCACCAGTGGCGAACAAAATCTTCACAGCAAAAGCAATAATATTGACAATATTGCTAATGAAGCAATAACAGCACCCGTTGAAGTAAATAATCCAGTGAATCCACCTAAACAAAAGATTTCTATTAAAAGTGTCGACGTGTTGCGCGAACCTGCGCTAATGCGACGTGATTATGAGATGCAAGCATTTGACGATTTCAATAACATTTGTAGCGTTTTGAATTTACATGATGCCGGTAACATCTGTGAAGAAAATGATGGAGAAGCCGATGACAACGATGTACAATATAGTAATTATGCAATGACCTCGAATAGGGAACCACTGGTAGGCAGCACTAACGAAGCTGACATCACTAATTTTACAAGTTGCTACGAAAAACCTAGGAAACCTAAAATTTATATTAAAAATGTAGACATCCTTAAAGAGCCTATGACATTCTCTAACAGTATAAATGTGCCTAACGTTACGGAGTCCAATAGCAATGTGATGAATTTCAATTTTATGCAACCTTCGCTACCACAAATCGCTACCTCCTACCTTGAAAATGTGGAAAGCTTAAACCCTACGGTGCCGCCATTTAATGGTGGAATGTCTCAACTTCCTCTTGGCACTATATCTGATCAATATCTCTTTGATAATGGGGGCGGCAACTTTTTGGTTAATACGACAACAGCTACCTCTGCTGACACATTCACTTATGGAAACGAAGCGAACTCGGACAACTTTTTAATGGAATCCAGTCGTTATGTGGATACGATAACTCCAATTATGATTGAACCTACGCCGCCACCTCAGCAAATGGACATAATTAACGAACATATAAACACTTTTGCGAAAGATGTCCAACCAGCTACACAGACTGCAACGCCGACCAATATTCCAAAACAGAAAATTTTTATTAAAAATGTTGACATTTTGAAAGAACCACAGTTCCAGGAGCCGCGCGGCTTGCTACACCTGCGCACAGTCGATGAATTGAATCTAATGAATAGAAAAGAAGTTGAAAATCTCATAGCGCCTAATTTAGAGGGCAATCAGTCTAGCTTGGGTGAAGAGGACATCAGCGACAATTTCACGCAATTGAACAATGGGAGTGGTGAAACGTCTGCGGTTGAACAGTGCACCGACAGCAATGCAATCGAGGCTATATCATATGGATGCGAAGGTTTTAAGCTGAACGAATTTTCCACACAAAACAGTTGGCATGATGACTACGATCTGGGTGATGATATCCGGGAAATAATAACTAGCACTATGACACCAAGTATACCAACATCGCAAAAGATAATACATGATTTGGATACACCGCAAGTTTCACTCATTTCAATACCAGATATGGAAGAGCTCACCGGGACAAACGTTGGGATCAATATCAGTACAATGACACAAGCAACAGAGGAAGATATTGCATTGCCAGCAAGTGTGATACAGCCACAAGACAACGCACACTTCTCATTCGAATGTGAAATCGCCGAAACTGATGATGCTTTATCAGCATCAATTTGTGACGTTGATAATAATCCAGTGGACACCAACGCAGTTTGTCATGATACTTTGCCCCAGGCGCGGAAAGCGCCTGTAACAATGGATGTAGATCAGTTAGCAGGCGCTACAGAAGATTTGAAACAGGAACGCTTAAATCAAGCCACGCCTGGTGCACAAACTACAACAGCGCTGCCTCAAAAAAGTAACACAGCAACAAACTTTTCTGACATTCCACCACTCACTCCAATGAGCTCTGTAACATATAACTTAAATAATACCGTAAATACAGCAACAACCATTGCCAACCAACCAACTGGTTTACCAGTACCGCCACTTGTGCCAATGTTACCGCCGATTCAGTTGCCAAAACCTGTCGCCGCTTTCAGTGCAACTAGCACAGTAACAGCGCATGCGGAACGTGGTCGCATCTATGTCGCAAATAATCTAATGCAAACACCTAGCGCCAATTTGTTGTTGCAGAAATCAACAACCACAACTAATAAAACAAAAGAGCTAGAAAAACAGCAAACAAAAAATAAAACGCCAATTGCTGTTTCGGTCACGGGCGGAACCTCCGTGCGTGGGCGGCC
This sequence comes from Rhagoletis zephyria, assembly GCF_001687245.7. NCBI lineage: Eukaryota > Metazoa > Arthropoda > Insecta > Diptera > Tephritidae > Rhagoletis > Rhagoletis zephyria. The sequence continues at coordinate 526,883 of NW_016157101.1, forward strand.
GTTTGGCTCAAATCGTACAGGCATAACCAAGATGCGCAAGCACCCGCAGAACGGAAACGCAGATGGCGTTTACCTGAAGTGCACAATAACGGGATGTGCTTTCCGGTTTAAGAAGTCGAACACTCTCGAATACCACATAAAATGTCATAGCAGGTAAGAAAGACACACGTAGATTAATCCGACCTACATACATATCACACCCTAAATCAAAAACCGTCAACTCAAAAAAGTCCAAATGTTCAGAAGCGGCAAAAAACTGTTGAAGCTGCGCAAACGACGCCAGCAAAATTATGAAGAAGAAATTTTGCGGACGTTTGAAATATGGTCTGTGAACTGCTTTATAGTAAAAAATAATTTTTTGATTTGATAAATTAAGCATAATTTAAGGTGCGATATATAAAACCCGATCACTGAAATCTAAATTTGTATACATATTGTCGTATTTGCTACATACATACACACATACATATATGTTTCTGTTTTATTCCAGCGATTCTTCACCAGTGAGCATGGCATGTCCAGAATGCAAAGCGCCTTTCACAAATTGGAATTCATTGCACACACATCTTTGGCGTACTCATAAAATTGACATGGAGCTATACAGTTGTGAGTTGTGTAGTTTCAAAACTCCTATCTATTCGCGTCTACTAAATACACATTCCAAAATCCACTACGATGAGCGCAACTACAAGTGTGATCAGTGTGAAAAGGCCTTTAAGAATACCAAACAATTGAAAAATCATCGACGTTGGCATCGCAACCACAACAAAGCATCCTCCACGATGACATTGAAGCCCGAGCGCACTAAGAAAGATATTGCAACAAATGCTGAAAGCAAAGATCCAGCGACGACATCGCTTTCAACCACAGTTGCAACAGTATTTTCAACGTCCGAACGCAATTTTCATCGATGTAAGGACTGTGATGCAGTCTTTTCGCATCAGAGAACATTACGGGAGCATTTGTGCAAGAATGGCGCTGCAGCGGTGCAATGTGAGGTATGTGAGCGGGTACTCACTTCGCGCTCCTCTTTAAAATTACACATGCAGTCACATGAGCCCTCTAGGCGTTTTAAATGCAGTATGTGCGATTATTCTTCTAGCGATCATAATGCGTTTCGGCGTCACAAAATGACGCATGATATGAATGCAAAAATGTACTCCTGCGCGCACTGTGACTACAAGTCAATACAAAGTGTGGCTTACCAGGTAATGAAACATATCTTTTATCAATATTATATTATATTTATATTAAAGGAAAAATTTTAAATAAATACCATTTTCCTCTTGCAGAGACACGTGCAACAAAAGCATCCACAAGTCGCCGATTCGATTGTGTATAAGTGCAAAATCTGCACATTTGCTACCATAAACAAGGCTATGTTCGATGTACATCAGGTTAAACATGCAAATCAGAATGGTCAAAAAGAAACGTCTGATAGAGAAGAGCCGTGCAGCAAGAAAAGTACGCAAAATAATGTAGGTGAGCTGCCGGCAAAAACTAAAATAAAAGTTAAGAGTCACTTACTACTGACAACTCCAGCCGATTCGACAATGCAATTCAGCGACTTATGCTTTGATGCTGTAACTGTGCCCGCGTAGTCAACGGAGAAGATTGTTAGGTAAAAAGGGTTTGTGTTGCCATACAAATTGAAGTTAAATAACTTTGGAGCGACGTTTATTTGAAAAAGTTTTGGTAATATTTAGATTGATTCGCTAATTATGTATGTATGTAATTATGTAAATACAATAGTTTAGGTCAAGTAGTTCGACGTACGACGACAGTGCTAGCTATGTATGCGAATTTTAATAATCTTTGAAGTTATTGCGTGTTTGATTCAAATTGAATCGCTTTTGTATAATATAACATACATAGGAGAAGTTGGAAAAATATTTACACAAGTCGTTTGGTTATTTTGATATAAATTATTCTGCTGAGGACAACTTATTGTAGCATTGTCGTCGTATGTCTATAAAATAAGCCTACCGGCTTATTTTCCTTTATATGTTATGTCTGTATGTTTAAAGCGTATTTACTATGTAGTCAACTAGTAGATTTGCTATGTGTATATAATGTACTATATAGATTTTTAATTTGGTATACTTATAAAATATATATGAGAACAATTGGATATACTACAAATGTATGTTTGTGTACTTATATGTACGAGTATTTATAACATTGGCTACAAAATGACTTTCCCTCTTCACTATCATCAAAACTAAAATCGAATCACATATAAACTGTTTTAATCGAGTTGCTTTTCGCCATAGATGCCGGGCAGCTCTGCTTGTAGTCTCAACAATCGCACATAAGTGACTAATTTCCAATCTTCCGGATCCTCGCCGTGCTGTGTAAATGTTGAAGAATATGAAACCAATTCCTGTGACCCATCCGAATCGAAATCGGCTATTAGCATCGAATTCTCCTGATTGTTCAAATCCGGCTGGCAGATGACTTCATTATGATCATTGCGACAAAATTGCACAATATTGCTCTGCGAGGTATTTTCGATGCGATATTCAGCGCCCACGAAAATCACCAGCATTACAGTTTCTGTAATCATTTGCATTTTGTAATTATTGAGCAGCAAATTACTGCTGCTGCTGCTGCGTCGTACGCGTGTTACATTATGCTCCGCAAGGGGTAGCGTGTATGTGTGCCTCTTCTGTATGAGATGGTCGAATGCACTGAACGTGTTTGTGGGAAACTCATGCACCAGCTGCTGGTCATTGTGTAGTTTCTCATTCCCACTTTGTCGTTTTGTTTTATTTGTTGTGATATGATTCTGCTTCGTTGTTTTTGTAGTATTCTCTTTGCCCACATGAGACTTGGCCTTTTTACTTGCATATGCAGCCTGGTTAGTGCGCGTAGAGTATGCATTCCCGGTCGCATCCTCTTTGATTGGTCCACGAAGCGTTTCTTTGTGGTTGTTCCACTTCCAAAACTTGATTACAAAGCCTGACTTTTCTTTATCAGTGTTTTTGAAATGCCATTGCGCTGGCACCATGCCATACATTGCCGAATTTGTAAAGTTTCGCAGCACAGTAGTTTTGTTGTTGCGTGTCTCGCGAAGCACGAATGTGACATTGCAATCATCCGGACATTTTCCGCGATTCTCCACCACCAGTTCGCGTCCACTTAGCGAGTAAATGTTGCGCTGGGCATCGATTTCCTTACGTTGCCCGTAGTGGCGATGTTGTGCGATTTTCGATGCCGGCAATAACTTCTGGCCAGTGGCAATAGATTTGTTCGTTATAAGCGCAAATAAATCCGCTAAGGTTTTCGAACGTTGCGCTTCTGTATTATTGCGCCAACAGTTAAAGGTTATTTTTTCAGGATTCTTCAACTGCAGCTTATGCACCACGTCACAGTCTTGCAACTTAAAGCCATCACCAATGGGCTTGCCGTTACGCCCAGATAGTATACGTAAGAGATTTCTTTCCTCCACACGATGATTACCAGCGCGTAGTTCACCTTTGTGCACAAGATTACGTGTACGCAGCTCGAATGGTACACTGGTTACCATTAATATCTCCAGAACACCATCACCATCTAAATCTGGTAAAATCACTGGAAAGTCCAAAGCATCTACTCTGTGTGGCGAACGTTCTTTGTAATGCCAGTGCCACTCGCCTGAAATGGGATCGATGGCGCTCAATTCACCAAACTCATCTAGTACCAAACAATCGGAACGTCCATTCCGATCTACGTCTATCAGCGTGCAATCGATAGCAACAGGTTCGTCTACCATCTCATCGTACCAGGCTACAGCACCCGAACTGCCTATTAACGAGATAATACCGTTACGCTTTGCATTATTATTATTGGGAAAAAAGGCGTCGCCACGATACAAGAATATTAAATTATTCTCCCAACTTCGCAATCCGCCGACAATGTGTACACCACCCTTCAGTTCGATTTTCGTATAGTTGTTCAACCAATTGTGTGTGCGTACTTGATCTACTGGCGCAGGACATGTTTCATTACAGGGCACCAGCCACACGAAACCGAATATGGCAAACACGCATAAAAGCAGTGATGATATAAAACAACAACGCCGCGCCGGAGACATAGGCTCATGAGTGCTAAGATCCTTTAAGCTACCACGTCCCAAAATGGCTACATTATCTGCATCAATATGATTGCGCTCATCGTAGTCGCTGTTAAAGCTTGAGAAACTGCTGGCCTGATCATTCAGGCCAATATCGGACATCATGACGGATCTAAAAGTGTTCTGCATGTTGGTCGTGTAACTGCTGGGCTGTGGTCCTGATCTGGTTTGGTTATTGATTGTCTGGTTGCCTGTAAAATAAAAAACAAAAATTTAGGATATTATGGGATCTTAATAATGTACGATACTCTTTTGTTCATTTCATATGAAAGGCTATGAAAGACTTGACTGGTTTAAATATACTATTGAAACCCCACATCCTAGCAAAGGGTTTTTAAAAATTTAAACATTAGAGCTAACCAATATATAGCTTCATATTTCTTGATTTTTTAGTGCTTTGCGGACATCTTGCTATCCAATTTACAAAATGGTGATTCAATCCCTTTCCTAACACTCATTGCATTTTTAGATACATGTGTTGTAAAGAACAATGTAATGACTTAATATTATAAACATCGTCCTTTGGTTGGAGCAATTTAGACAGGTATGTACGTGCTAGAATACATACAAATGCACGTACATTTTTATAATCCTACATACATATGTATGTACTTATCGCACACCATCTTCAAAAGGGTCACAACTCAAAATAGTACGTTCGTCAGAAAATGCGAAAAACTATTTCGTAGCACATGCTAATCATATGGGTTACCTTAAGTTTTTTTTTAACAAGTTATAACAAAAATTTGCTCCAGCTTTTGCTGAAAGGTAAATAAAAGCTTTGTGTACATTTTTAGCGCATAGTTTCAAAAATTACAAATTTTGAGTTGTGACTCTTTTGAAGACGGTGTGCGATTTGTACATACATACATACGCATCAAAAATTTCCCGCGTATAATCTATAATCCTATTACAAAGATTTTCTCGTACAAACTATACTTATGTATGTGTGTCGGTATGTCCACTCACTTAGATTTGTTGATGAAAGCGAATCGTCGTTATGCGTGAAATGTGCTGTATTCAAGTTGCTCTGCAATTGTCGCAGTGCAAGACTCTTGGGTGGTTCTTTTTTACCAACAACACTTCCGTTTTGATGCACCTGTTTTTGGTGGTATAGCTGATGCTTTGGATGTTTCGTGCTATTATGTATTTCCTCCTCAGATTCCTCGTCCGAATCTGTAATCACCTGATTTAACGGTGCATAGATGGCTTGGTGTGGATATTCCATATGAAGCATTGTAGTAGCTGCATAGTCACAGAGACGAAGCAAAAAGTCAGCGGCACATACATATGGGAAAAATCAATAATTAATGAATAATGTTTCACTTTTGTTTACCTGAGTTGACACTGTTAATTTTTCATTCGGCAACCACATAGTTTTACAATTTAATGCATTTAATTTCACTGATTTGTCGTAATTTAAATTTATAAGCGAGTGCAATAATTTTCACAATACGCTGAGAAGTGACTATACTTTAACGGTTATGCACAGAAATGCAATGGGGTTGGTCATTTCCGTGTTTAGTGTTGCACAAACGCATTACAACAGCTGTTCGAAACAGGGTGTTCGCAGTATAAAGTAATAGATTTGCTATACACCGAGGGTATGGGGGTATTCATAATGTCACAAAACGAAAGTCAAGGCTTTTTAGCAATGTTCATGAAAGAATCAAAAGTCTTCTAACGGAACTTACATATGTTTGCATGTTTATAGTCCGCCTTATCAGGAATTGCATTTTTTCCCGAACCGGCTCATTTTACACTTTTGGTTTGCATGTATTAACCATGGACAGATGAACAATTTTCGGGTAATTTCTTTTTCGGGCGAAACCCAGGATAAAGAAGATTATCTATATATTTCGATCAAAATTAACGGAATTCGGAGGTATCATGATGACAGAATGGTGTATAAACGGAATGATATGGCATAAGCTCTGATCCAGTACTCCATGAACTTACAGGTTTTTACAGGAACTTGCAGGAAGTTACAGGAAAAATGATTCCGTACTCCGAATTCCTCCAAAATCCTGCAAATGAGAGCGATTTTTTGAGAGTTCTGGAGAGAATGAAGTTGCAAAATTTTACCCGAAATTTTCTTCTGGTAAAATCGTGACAAGTGTCAAGCGATTACTGGTTATGGTGGACCGTGGTGTTTAAACTAATCGTTTTCAACGAAGTTGTTCGGCAGCCAACATTTAATTCATCTAATCGCTTCTAAAATCATTTCATGTAAACAGCGTATTAAAAGAAGCAATGAAATGATTACGGAATAATATTTGACTTTACTGGAAATTAGCTTTTAAATGCCACACTGACATTGTAATAGATTGTTGGTAGTGTAGAATGGAAAATGCATTTCTTGAAACCGCGAATAAGCCGTTATTTGCAGAAATCCAAAAAATTTTCATTCAAAGCGCGTGTTTGGTGTGGTTTTCAAAGAAAATTGCCGAGTTTTCGTATTCGTATGCGTTTGTCATCTCAAAATTAATACAAAATTTCCGATTTCGTGTCCGATTTTTTGGAAATTTTCATTCCAGAAACGGTGACCATGTATGCTGCTGTGAGACCGCTCTCCAAATATTTGCAATTTAAATCTGTCCGCATATACGATGTGGTATTTACATTGCATTCCAAGTGCACCGTGGTCCTCTTGTTGACTTGCTCATTTCTGTTATCGGCCAAGCAATACTTCGGTGAACCCATACAATGTATGGGCGAGCGCATGTACGGTGAATTTGTTAACTCATTTTGCTGGACAATGGGCACATATGTTTTCAACGTGTACGATGTGCAAGATCGTATTCCACATGGGAATAAACTGCTAAGTACACAGACTGGAGATGATGCATCTCCTTACATAGCAGAAGGAATTATCGCTGAGGTGCCCGGAGTCACAGAGCGTGTATATTTGCGCTACTATCAATGGGTCATAATGTTGTTGTTGCTGCAGTCTGCCATCTTCTATTTTCCATCCTTCCTGTGGAAGATTTGGGAGGGTCAACGTCTAAAGCAGCTATGCTACGAAGCTGGTGAGTGTCGAATAAATAAGCTTTCAATTTGTTAATTGGTTGGGTTTAATGTATATATTTGCTGGTTTATAGGTCATGCATTGGTACCGGAAAGTATTTATGTGGACCGCCTTAAGCTTTTGGTCGATTATTTTTCAACGGACTATAAAGATATACACTTCTGTTACATGGTAAAATGCTTATCGTGTGAAGTACTAAATTTTATAATCAGCGTGAGTATTGGAATATTTAAATTTGAACGTAAATAGAAGAATTAAGCATGATAAAAATATAGTAAGGTAGAACCGCTGAGAGTCACTTTTAAAATTCTTGACGTTTCCAAACAATTTAATTTTTAAATTTTCTCACAAACTCACACACACGTTTTCATTTTCAATCTCAAGCAACAACAATTTCGAACAATTTCAATTTTTTATTTTCACTTTTATATGATTTTAAAATGTTGGCAAACTTCAAAAAAAAATCATGGCCGACAAATTGAGAGAACGGTTATACCTTGCTATGTTTTTATCATGGAATTAAGTATATGTACATACCCAGTAGATAATTTCAGGAGTTAAAAGCTCTCCCTGAAGGCCTTCCTGAGAATCAAGGCCCTCCGCTATATATTCCTTTCTCCTTTCTCTTTTGTATGGAGTGGCACAAATGAAGGGCTTCTGCTTTCGCACCTTATGGGTATATTGAAATTTATTTGTAATGCTAAATAATAGATATACATCCGCGTAAGTTGGGCGCGGAAAGCATGCAGGAAAACACTTTTTCTCTTCAGCCCTGTCCATGTATTTTTTTTGGGGGGAAAAACACTTCGTAGAAATGGTATAGAATTCTTGAAAATCAATATTTTCCAATCGGGGAAAACTCGTGTTTTCTTCAGGAGATTCCTAATGTTGTTGTTGTTGTTGTTGTTGTAGCTGCTACCACAACTCGGCCCAGATCGGTTAGTCCCTCAATCGTTGTCGTCAAGCTCTACTAGCGATAGCCTCGATGGGGGTCTGTCCACAGGGACAGGGGCGTCAGTAGGGTGGGGTTCAGTGGGCATGCGAAAAGATGCTGTGAGTCATGGGGCGTCTCTCCTCATGCCGGGCATTCGTTTAACACATCTTCGTTTAATCTGCTCAGGTATGATTTCAACCTGCTGCATTAACCAGAGTGCAGTGGGGCTATTGTGGCCCGAGTCTCCCGAGGCAGACGAAACTCTGTCTCGTCCACGTCTGGTGGTTGTATGCCCAGAACGGCATTCACAGGTGGAGAGTCTACATAACTCGAGACTGCCTCTCTGTGAATGCCGTCCAAGGCCTGTCGATAAGCTGTCGGGTCCCGAGGTTGTTTGATGAACCTATATTTTATAGGTCCGCCAAAACCACAGAAAATACCAGAGAATGAAGTGGGGGGATAAAAAAAAAATTATTAGTATTAAAAAATGATTAAATAAAACAATAAGGTATTGAAACTCTCATGAAGAGAACCAGAGTATTCTGATCGAAAAATATAAATTTTCAAGAATTCCATACTATTTATACGAAGTGATGTTTTTTCTCATATATAATACATTGAAAACTTTGAGCGCTTTGAACGACCTCTAAATATTTTATCATTACAAAATAAAAAAAAAAAATTGGGTATATTTTTTCTATATAAAACCATCCTAGTTGTTGAGAGCATTAAAATTCCGACTTTACTTATTTTTCACCACTCTTAATGTACACGCATATATATGCATATTTTATTTTCAGGTAATCAACATTTTGTTGCTCAACGTATTTTTAAATGACTTTTGGACAAAATACATCGAGGCTCTATCTGCTATACCACGTTATGATTGGGATAATTGGAATCGCATTACTTCGCGCATTTTCCCGAAACTGGCAAAATGTGACTACTATTCAGTTGGTCCTGGTGGATCTCATAACAAGCGCGATGTTTTATGTATTCTACCGTTGAATATATTAAATGAGAAAATCTTTGCTTTCCTCTGGTGCTGGTTCATCATAATGGCTATAATTGCTGGGTTAAATTTGTTCTATCGTTTATTTCTCATATCTAGCAGGACCTTTCGTATGAAAATGATCAGCACACAATTGCGCCCAATGTCTTCAACACAGGTGCAGCTAGCTCTTGAGAACATGACCTTCGGCGATTGGTTTTTGTTATTTAAGGTTAGCGTAAATATTAATCCAATGCTATTTCGAGATATCATACAAGAATTATACGAAAAACGGCAGCTGAGAAATAATTTGAAACCAGTTTAAATGGAACAATGTAAAATGCGCTAAAGTTGACCTAATATTTTGCTCTAGTCGTTAAGTATGAAACTGCCTTAAAAATTGTAACTACGAAAAAGTAACTATTGGATGTATTTTTCATTTTCTCAAGATGTTTTACAGAATAATACTCAACTTGATATTGATGGTGCCGTTACAATAATGAAAATTAGTTGACTGAATTTCTATGTTGTACAAAAAAGTTATCATTAAAAGTATGTATCTTACTAATATTAGCTTACACCGATATGGATAAATGAATTTGCTTTTGTTATTAATAAACTTAGTGCCACCTGAAGCGCACAGAATAGGTACATAACATACATCAAGAACGATGTATGTAGGCGCGCATGTAGCTTTGTTTGGTACTTATTGAATTACATATATAGTTTTTTTTTACTATCTAAAAAATGATAAAATAAATTAAAATAAGAGATTTCTTAACCAAACTAATTTAAATATGAACTTTTCTTTTCTATTTTTGTTTACTAATTCTATGTAAATAAATATGTATGTATCCACGTAATGTAAAAAACGAGAACGAAAAAAAGGAATAAATTTAAGGTTGGATGAAGCAACTACATAAAAGATATTTTTCTTTTTTTTAAGAGACATTAATTTAATGATTGGCGAAAAGTATGAGTTGTTGATATTGGATTTTATAAGTTCTTTCTCCCCTCGGTCCTTTCATTCTGTTCGTGGAGCCCTCCGCCCATTGGATTTTGTCACCGGTCCGCCATCATTCCTGCATACATATCGAACTTAGCATAATCATTGTTGTTATTGTTGTGACTACTTAACCCTGCCTAGAATTGATTAATCCTTCAATCGTTGTTGTTGTAACGCCATGAAAAATCCTCGCAAGAGTTTTTGGAGCTGGGGCTGGGGCTTCTACTTCCAGCATCATCATTTCTTCATCGTATCCGTCGCACTCGCGGACGAAGGCATATATCTTGAGTAGAGTAGTTTTCCGAAAAACTCTCAAAGCCTTCTCATCTCTGTTTGCTGCAGGAGGTACTTTTTTTTAATTCTCGTTCAGCATTACTCCAACCTCTTTCGCCGCTTTCTCCAACTGGTAAATGCTTCGCTTATAGATACGGTGACCATCCGTCCTGTTTTTTGCAGGACCGTACTGTTATTCAAAGGTCTGCTCTGCGTAGTTTTTCAAAAGAGTAAAACTTGAAAATGTACTGATTTTTCCCCAGTGTCCTGCATTTGTCCCGTATTTTATTCGATATTTTAAAATTAACAGCCGAAGCACTTTACCTATCAAAATATAGGCAGTGTCGATAACTGATTGATAACTACATGAAGGTGAGTGAGGCTGATTTTGCAACTTCAACCAGTCAGTGCGTTACAAAATTTTGCGCGGCCGCGGTCAATGTATGGACGTTATTTGGTACCTACTTATCGGAGCTTTTCTTCAATATCTCATGAAAAAGTCTCCCAATCCACGTAAGTTGGGAAAGTATTGATGTGCCTCTTACAAAAATATATAACTTGTGATATGCTTGTGATTTCAATGAAAATTATCAATACTACAAGCGATCAAAGTCGAAACAAGTACGATTATCAATCAACTAAACAGTTTTACTTGGTTATTTTTTTCATTATTTTACAAATTCCATATAAAGAAGTGTCATTACAGTAAATGCGTCGATTTTTGACGAATAACTGCGAAAATACCAAAAAAACCACGTTTGTTTGAAAAAAAACTTGAAAACGTTTCTTTGAAAAATGGGTATTGTTTTCGTGTTGAACAACCCAAAGTTTGCCTATAAAATTATTTTTTAAAAGGTTCACTTTTCGTGTAGGCTAATGTAATTATAATATGTTTCATATATAATTTTATAAATATTAATTTAAAAAAAGATTAATACCAATGAAGAAAATGTGATTTACTTTTAAAGTTTTAAATAGAATTTAGAAACATATACTATAAACGTTTTTGTTATTTTTATTCTTCGTAAATATATGTAGCTATATTTTTGAAAAATTGTCCTGCATTTTCAATTCATATTTATGGTCACCGTACTTATAGACTAAGCTTTCAGGCCGAGCATGTCAATATCGGGTCAATTCGTAAATGCACTACTGCAAAAAACACTTTCTTTTATTTCCAATCTATATCACGGTGCACAGTGGGGCAAAAGAGGCTGCTGTGGACAACTCAATTTTAAGAGCCCAAATATGAACCGATTTCATGTTACTTTTTTTTTTTTAAATAAGAGATAATTAAGTTTCGATCTATCCGCTAGGACAATCGCTCCATTGTCCGATTGTGTTCGTTGTCTGGAGCAACCACTACAATCTAACCTTATCGTCCGTTTTCTTCGTCGGGACGTATGTATAAAAACTCTGGGAGTTAACCGTGTGAACTAAGATTTCGAATTCTCCCCCCGACCAAACAAAATTTCTGCGACGTCTTATGGCAGCTGTACATGTAGTACATGTCGCAACATGTTCTGTCCATCGCATTTCCTGAACTGGGGAGATGTCGAGCTGTGTTTATCTATGATATACCACAGTTGGAAAGACGCACCATCTCTACAGAGGTTTCGAACATTTTAGGGCTATATATATAAATCGTAGTCACTATTCAAGGCTTGCATGTTTTGAAGCCCATTGCTGGAAGAATTTTTGAAGATATATGTACGTACATTTACTTACTATACATCGCTCCGCTTGCTACAAAGACAGACAGACACCCGCTTACAGCCGCTTCTACTGGTAAACAGATGCTGTTGACTTTAGTAAGCCCCTAACCGAACCGAATAAGTCCGAGTGGCCCCACCAAAGCTCCCTCATTCTCTGTCGTGACCCCAGATTCCAGACGGAGCATCTCAAACGTGGGTCGTTCATGTTGTCCAGGATGCGCAAACGGTTACGCCAGAGCCGGGATTGAGCTTAGCCATGCACTCCACGATTTACAATAACAAAGCTTACTAAATTACATTGTATAATATTAAGTCTTTAGCATATGTAAATATAAAATTTTTTTTTATAGTATACCGTTCGATGTTGGAAAATTAAGTTACTTGCAAAATTTTCAAAGTGTTGACCATGCACTGGAGCAATGCACTAAAGTAACCCCCACTTAATACTTTAGTGGGTGCACAAGTACATATAAATATATGCAGGTACATTAGGGTGCCTTACCAAAAAAAAGGTTGCGGTTTTTCCAACGGAACTATACAATTTATTATACTTTAAAACTACCGCTAAAATATTTCGGAAAAATATTGATGTCTACGTGAGCTGGACTGATTTGAAAATACCTCCAAAAAGCTCATTATTATGATTCAGTTGATAAAACTTTCACGCAGAAGATAATTTTGGGGAAAAATTGTTTTAAACCTATTTTATTTATAAGAAACTAGATTTTTGGGAGTACTTTCTAATCGGTCCAGCCCACTTAAATCTTAATGTTTTTCTAAAAAATTTTGGCGGAAGCCTTGAAATATAATACATTTTCTAATTCCGAATATTTTTTCTGAAATATTTTGGCAAAAGTTCTAAAATAGTATCTAGAGATTTTAATTCCAATGAAAAAATTGTACCGATTTTTTTTTTTATTGTAGATATGGAGAGTGAAGCACCCTAATGTAAGTATGTACGCCATTTGCTTGTGTATTTAAATAAAACGAGTGTCTCCCCATACTTAGTTTTATATTGTTGACATTTTTTCTTGTAAACCTATGCAAAAGAACACAACACTCCACACTTACATAAAATGCGAAAATCAATAAGCGAGCATTTAGTATATGTATGTAGCTTTTTTTTACTGCTAACCTCAACAAAATCCACATTCAAATTGAAAAAAAAAAATGCAAAAATTATTTTGAGTTTCATTAATTACCAGTAAAAATTCAGCAGTTGTAGCAAAAATGAGTATTTAAATTTGGGTCGATTCGGCGTGGTTTGTAGCGATGTTCCACTTTTTGAAATGATTGAAAAGCAGAGTTGCATGCCGTTACCGATCACAGTCTCAACGCGTTATTCAAACGGAAGTGATCGGTCGGTCGGTCGGTTGTTGGTTGCATTTGGATTGGTCGTCGGTCTAAATGCGGGAATTGGATTTAAATTGTGCATCTACATACATATGCGCTACATACCCACCGGGGATTGGATTACATTGATTTGGATTACATATGTAGACCAGGAGATACATACATACATATCTACTTATCTACAATTGCATATTGGATTAATGAAAGTGTGCTGTGTTGTGTTGTGTTGTGTTGTGAATGAAATATGTTTACAATGAAAGTGCAATTTGATCCTTGTGACGGCATAGAAACATATGTCTTTGCAAATAGTGAACATGCATAAATACATATACATATGTATGGGTTTACATTTATTGTGCATAAATATTTATATTGCAAATGGAAAAAATATAACTATGCATAAATCGAATTTCTGCAAAAGAGAGAATAGCAACGTTTGATTCTTGAATGTGCAGTGTGACTTAAAGAATTCGTTTGATCTAAAATACATACTTACATAAATACATATACGGATATTCGCAGTTTTAGTAAATTTACCTTTGGAATAACTGAATGAATTTTAAAAGATGATGGCTAAAATAAAACAAATATCCGATGGTAGGTGTATTTTTAATACAACATTCATACGTTCATATGAATGTAAGTGAGTTTTGTGGTAAAAAAAAAAATTTATGTACGCATATATGTATACGAAAAAGCGCATATAAAAAAATACCAATTCATTTAAGTGTCCAAATGAAAGTTTGAATGTGTGCCAAGTGAATAAACCTTTGAGTTAAAAATATTGTCAATGCAATATTTTTGAGCGATTGTCAATAAAAAAATAAAATTAAATGAAAATGTTTCATATTTCTTAATAAAAATTAAGAGTTTAGTGGTTGATACCTACTACTACATGTACACATACATATGTATGTATGTGAATTATATCACAAATACAAAATATTACAATGAAAAGCTTATAAAAAGAGCCCAACATATGTATGTATGTGCATTAAGCAGTATCACGACATATGAAAGAAAAAAAGTTAGCGTGTGTCAGTTTTATTTAAACACTTAAGCATGTCGAGAAAAAATTTTGGAAGTATCTAAAGAGTTTTTTTTTTAGGCACCCGCTAAAAACCGCTAAATCGCGTTTTTTGCTTTAACTTTCTTATTTTATATTCGATTTTTAAAATCTTTATGTCGCTGAAAAGTTAATGGCCATTAAACAGTTTTTGCCCTCAAACCTGTTTTAATTTATACCATCACTAATTTTGGAATTACTATCCCTAAATTTTTATTTTTATACTATAAATCTAAAGCTCTCACAAAACGATGACGACCTTGCCAAAAAGTGTTAGGCTTTATTCAATTATAGTTCTGAGAGGGACCTTTTCGTTTCGTTCGTGATACGTCTTAATGTACATACATACATACATATGTACACATGTACATAATAATTTTGTTAAAAAATATAAAATTAATTCATTAAATTTGGTTGTGGAATCACCAATTCCGCACATTTCCAGCCCTGGCATCTTCCCAAGGTCGCAGACATGAAGCTTCTTTTTATAAAAGCAGTCGTTAGAGACTTGAAGGCCGCAGACATGAAGCTTATTTTTTTTAAAAGCAGTCATTAGAGACTTAAATAAATCTTCTTCTTGTTTGAGGCTGTAACCGCCTACGAGATTTTGGCCAAGTTCAACAAAGCACGCCAGTCGTTTCTCTCCTCTGCCAACTGACGCCAATTGGAAATGTCAAGTTATGCCTAGTCCTTCTCCACTTGATCTTTCCATCCCAGTGGGGGCCCCGCTCTTCCTTTGCTCTCACCGGCGGTTTCCGAGTTGAATTCTTTCGGAGCTGGGGCATCCATTCGGGCGACATGGCCAAGCCAGCGGAGCCGCTGTATTTTAATTCGCTTCACTATGTCCATATCGTTGTAAAGCTCACACAGCTCATCGTTCCTTCGTCTGCGGTACTCGCCGGCGCCAATGCGTAATGGCCCGTAAATCTTACCCAACATCTTTCTATCGAATACTCCAAGCGCCGCCTCATCGAATATTGTCATTTTCTATGAAAATATTCGGAAGGTTCTTCCATCGGACAGCGTTCCAAGTCCTTACTACTCACAAATTTCGGTATCTCTCTTTTTTTACTGCGGTTCTTCACACCCGTATGGTTATCAAGTTATCTAGTTATGTGGTTATATTATTTTTTGAAGTTTGCAACAATAAAATACACTATAAAAAATAATTTTTAACCAGATAACCTGACAGCCAGGCAAGTGTGAACACCACACAGAAAACACACGAGCCGCCTCCATGCATACAGCCATGTAGCTGGAATATGGTACTGTAGGCTGCCAAGTTTCGGGCCCGCAAACGTCGATCAGCCTCAGTCAGTCAGTTAACGGACCTCTCACACCACAAATCCAACACCGAATTTGCGCTCCTTTAAAGATAGTAGACGTCGCAAGGTGCATCGCATTTCTTAGTTGACAGTGCACTGCACTGATGTCAGTCTTAAACTTCGCTAGGATGTCTACCAGCTAAACAGAGGCATCTTCTCTTTTAAACACTTGCCGTGACCATCATTAAAATAATGAAGTCTTATTCGATCCGTTACGTTTTTCGGTGACGGGCCTTAAGTATACCGCACAACCTGGAACTTGGTCTATGAATAGACGCTTCACTAAGCCCCTAAGTCGAATAAGTCGGGGCGACCTCACCGAAGGTCCCTCTCTTTCTGCCGTAAATCAAGGCTCCACATGCGTTGCTCACGTTACCCAGAGAGCGCGAACGGGGTTGCAGGAGTTGGAATTAAATGATCGTGCAACTGGAATTGCATACCAAGAAGAACGACCATACCCCATTGCACTCCAGACTGTAAGGGTCTTAATTGACGACGGACTTTAACTCAGGGAATGCTTTACTGTAGTTTAATTAATATACATACTTGAAAGTTTCTAATGGACAAAGAGTTTTTGGGCCACAGTAAACAAGCTGTGCTGGTTCCACCAGTGATCTCAGATGGAATCCAATACGAATAAATAAATAAAATTAATTAATTTAATAATAATTAATAATAAATTAATTAATAAAATTAAAAAAATGCTATTATTTGTGCATAAATAGTTGCAATCATTTCAATTTCTTCTTACTTATTATCGCATTAGATAATGACATTTTCGGCACACGGTCTCAAAGAAAATCTCTTAAGACGGCGCTTACTCGAATACTGGCCATATCGGGTATAATGTTGGTGTTATTAATGCTGATCATAGTCTATCATGCAATTGTCTTCGATAGAATGGGTGAGTAGTTTTGGGCATAAATACATCCACATACTCATGTATGTAGGTATATGATTTGCTATATGAAAATTAAATATTCACTCATATTTATGTAGATAAACTTCGTCAAATTGAGGCGCTAAATATCCAACATCGAAAACACCAAAGTCATCCCACCCTCACACATTCGGGTCCGAACTCCCCTAATATAGAAATCATAACTGCTACTGGTCAAGAATCTTCCGCTGATGCATTGCCTGTCAGTCAGTATGATCAAAGTCTAGACGTACAACATTTGCGATCGAGAATTTTTCGCCACCGACACGGAAGAAGAGCTCTGTCAAGTATGTTGGACTCAGTATTTCTGGAACGTGAGCCCGATTTCGATAGCCTCTATGCGAAAGTACGAAATAAGCGCACACGAATGGAGCTGGGCAAACTCGAGAAGGAATATTTCCGTTGCAAGAAGGAATCGATAAATAGCAACGGATGCATGGTTGCCTTTATGAAGCTCTACAACTTAGCCAAAGAAATTAGTGATAAAATGGATAAAATGAAGAAGATATTTAATGAAAACGACGAAGTGCTGCAACGGAGCCATAGTTCCACATCTCACGAATCAAAGGATTCGACGGATAAAAAGTTCTCAACCAAAGACGAGGATGTGCATAGTGGAGAAAAGTTGGAAGACTTTATTAGCTCAACGACGGAGACAAGCTTTACG
Organism: Rhagoletis zephyria; assembly: GCF_001687245.7. Lineage (NCBI taxonomy): Eukaryota > Metazoa > Arthropoda > Insecta > Diptera > Tephritidae > Rhagoletis > Rhagoletis zephyria. Next base: position 544,295 of record NW_016157101.1, read on the forward strand.
TTGGTTGCTGGAGAGGAGGATAGTAAAGAGAAAAATTCAAGTACTACCGCAGATGACAAACGTATACACTATAGTTGGATAATAGATGGGCATGATGAACATTTTCAGGCAAATAATCCGGAAAAGCAGAATATGGCTACAACGCCACGTATTGGCTCGTTAACAACAACACCTGTAACTGAAATGTTGCCTACCACGCGTGCGCCAACGACGGAGGCGGTAACTGAGAAACTAACGCATGGAACAGAAAGCGCGCCTACAGCGACGACAGATAGACCCGCAAAAATAAGTTGGATTTTGGATGGCCACCAGAGCGGCGAAGTCGCGCCGATAGAGATTGAGAAGAAACATAATGACACCACTTTTACGCACACAGAAAATGAATCTCATAAGATAAGTTGGATATTGGATGGATTTGAAAGTGATAATGAAACAATAATACCTTTGGATAGGCCTGTAATGTCTGAAACAACGGTTAAACCGCATGAAACAAATGCAACTACACCAACAAATGAGTTCACATCGATTAGGCCACAAACGCCTAAGCCGATGACCGTAGATGAAAAGCCGGAAAAGATCAGTTGGATCATAGACGGACATCATGAAGAGGAGGAAGACGTTGCAGTTGCTAATACGACTAAGTCGAGCTCAACGCCGGAAGATACAACAGCAGTTACAGAAAGGATAACTTGGATTTTAGATGGCGACGACAACGAAGAAACAACAACTCCCAAATTGACAACAAAACCCGCAAGCCAAGCCGAAGATAAGCCGGATAGGTTTAGTTGGATTATAGATGGAAACGATGACAATGCTACAGCTACTACTACTATTACTACTGCTACCATGACTGTGAAGACCACGGACACGCCCTCGCCCTCGCCCTCGCCCCCGCCCTCGTCAACACGCGATATATTCGAAGAACTGGAAGAGATTACGGAAGGTGTTGAGATGCAGGAAGACAAGCTGCGTAAATTAAAAAACGATGCTCTAAGCGAAGAAGAAAATGAGGCCAAAAGCACAATAGCTCCACACAAGCACTATACATCCTTTTCAGTTACACTTACGAACACCTCAGACGTCATTATCACATATGGTGGAGACTGTGCTACAACACCCAAAACAACGTCAACTACACCTCAACAACAGCAAGATCATGAAAAAACGCGCACCGGCGACAAAGACTCAGCGCATCCATTAGATTATGCAAGTAGTGTGGAGAATATGCTTGAAAGCGCCGAAGGCCAGCATGGCTTTAAGCCTATCAAACACGATGACGCTGGGTTAGACAACAAGAATCTAAGTCTGACAACTACGAGTCCGTATGATCCAAAACAGTGGGAGGAACTATTTCGAAAGGGTTTGGTGGTACAGCAACAGGAGGATGAGTTAATTGACACCTTCGATGCGGCGGATCTCAAGGCAATGATGAAATATGGTGCGAAGCTAAATACGGCGAATGTAAATAGCTTTAAAGGTAAGTATATTTCCGAAGCTTTTGCGATGTGCGCGAAATCGACTTAATGGATTGTAACTCACTCGCAAATATTTTCAGACGCACAATTTCTGCTGCTGTGCGAGCAGGTGGCAAAGCGTCTACGCAATAAGGGCGCGAACAAAGATGCAACAGCTTTCACGCCAGCACCAGGCGCGCAATTCACAAGTCGTGCACCAGGTGTATTCCCGGTAACGGGCGAGACGATGAAGGCCACAGCTCAGTTTCTTTATAATCCCAACTTCGGCATGCCCACCATACCAATCTGTTTCTATATAACACCTGCGAATTTTCGCTTAGCCAACCAAAGTCCCATGTGGACACCAGCATTTCAGGGTATGCCTGGTGGTGGATTCAGTAGCGGTCCCATGGGTTTCAACACACCAAATGGCGTTTTCTTTGTACCACAGAATTTTGGACCAACTGGAAACTTCTTTGGCCAAACTGGCGGCACCGGAAGTGGCGGGTAAGTAGCCCCCATATCTACAGTGTCACCTTTGTAGTTCATTAATGATTTAGCGCCTATTTTTCAGCAGTCAAAGTAATATTCCAAATGTATTTACGAAGAATGCAGCACCACGAAAGCAGCAGCAGCAATTCTTTTGCACCTACATGCAGAACAATGCAAATAATAATTCTGGCGGCTCGAGTGGTGGTGGACTTGGCAGCGGTAGTAGCAGCATTAATGGCATGGGTTTCTCGAATGCCAACTTTAAGATGCGCACTAGCGCGCAGAATCTTTCGACCGATATCATTTACGCGTCCTACACGAATGTACCCGACCACTTGGGTCACATGGATCATTTCAAGTGCGATTCGCCGGAACAGACAGGCTGCTATGGTGGTAAGGAATGCATTCAGAAAAGCGCTTGGTGTGACAATTTTGTTGACTGCTCCGATGGCAGCGATGAGGCAGCGTGTCGTTGCATAGATCGGCTGGCTAGTAATCGTATTTGTGATGGATACGCCGACTGTCCGATGGGAGAGGATGAGCTGGGCTGTTTTGGCTGCAATGATTTGATTTATTCCTGCTACGGCAGTCCTGAGGAGTATGCCGCATTCAATCGTTCGACGTTGTCCATGTGTTACAGTGCAACGGAAAAGTGTGACGGTATTATGAACTGTCTGAATGGACGCGACGAACTGGATTGCAATATAATTGTGAAAGACGTGAAGGATCACATGGTGAGCATACGAAATGGGCAAGCGAAAAGAGTATTCCTTTTTTAATTTTCACACTTTTATATTTCCCTTAGTCACATGCGGTGTCCAGTTCAAGTGGTTTTCTCTTCCACAACTACCGTGGTGAGTGGTATCCAGTGTGCAATAACGCGCAAAAGTGGGCACAGGATGCGTGCGCTAATGAGGCGGATCGTAGCGGCAGCCCAAATGTGACTTTTAGCTCTGTTACGCTACCAGGTCCATTTATTGAACCCACCTTGGTAGGGCAAGCACATTTTCCGCAATCATGTCAGCAGCGGGACTCAGACGATAACCTGCTAGATCAGGCTGCTTATGTTACGTGCTCACCAACTGAGTGTGGCAAGCTGAAGAAAAAAGTGAAGACACCCTTTCGTCGAAAGCGTTCTAGGGCATTATTGCCTGAAATGCAGAAAGTTAAAGAGGAAGAGCAGCCTGAAGTATCAAATGGACGTATTGTGGGCGGTAGTTACAGTAAAGCAATGCAGTGGCCCTTTGTTGTTGCGATATACAGAGATGGGAAGTTTCATTGTGGCGGTACAATATATTCTGAAAATTGGGTAAGCGAAAAAGACTTAATGAATTCTATTTTTACTTCTACGCTCCGAAGCTAGCTTAGTTGGCGTCTAAAGGGATTATTATTTTAGGATGATCATTAGCAAGATATTACAATCCGAGGTGGTGATTAACTCGAACTATGTAAGAATTTAGTATAATCTCTAAACCTCTGCACGTAGAAAAAAGAAAAAAGGAAAAAGATTTGCTCAAATAAGACGATATATCTAAATTATCATTTTGTAAAATAAGGTTAAGTTAAAAAATCTTACACAGTTCTCTAAAGTCCCAATTTTAGAGTCGATAGATATCCAGTCCAGGTTGGATAAGGAGAGGTCTACGGTCCTTCCAGCTCTGGGAAAGATTTCAACTGGCTAGTGCTTAGTAGGTATAAATGTCAGCAGAACGCGGCTTACAGCGAACGACTACTGCCGCTGCTGTAGAGATGATAAAGAAACCAAGAACGTGAAACACCTCCTTCGCTATTATCCAGCCTTAAATAAACTGAGACGACTAAGTCTCCGGCCAAATTTTTCCCATGTTGCGTCAGACTTAGATTTGACGAAGGTCTGCGACTTATAACGCATCACCAATCATTCCTGCAGGTTCTATGCAGTCAGAATCAGCTACATACTGGACAAAAGAGTATCACAACGGGCCACCACGCTTACGTATGTATGCCATCATTAGGCAGCGAATTTTTATGCAAAGATAAGCCCAAAATATGTACCACATACATAACTACAAGTAAAATGTGTGACTTCGTAAAACATTTTGCCTAAAGTTATCGTACATGTTTTAAGAATTTTCTTTCCACTGTAGACACTACAATCTAACTAAGCTATCGTTAAAACCAACTGGAAAGTCAGAGCTTCATGGATTTAACTACATATTGGGTTGAAACGAAAGTGATCGCGAAATATGCCAATTTTACTCACAAAAATGCTAAGCAAAAGATATCTGATATTGTACCATTGTTCGTTTTTAAGATAGGAATCTTATAAGAGATTATTAATTGCGTAGTCACTTCTGATAGAGGCGTGACCTTCGATGTGGGTCCAAGATCTGTCTATTCGAAATGGAGATCACAAATTAAAACGTTTATAAAGGGTTATGGATTTTACATTTTTGCAGTCCCAGTTTCTAAGGTCTTGAAGGAATCGACAAATTTTCCACTTCTGAATTCACCTCAGCGTTTGTTTTTGGTGGATAATCCTTCTTCTCCTTGATGAGCGCTATAACGGCCTAAGTGATTTAGGCGAAGTTCAACCTAGCGCACCAGTCGTTGCTTCTTTCTGCTTGCTGGCGTCAATTAGACCTACTCAAAGTAGGTCTTCTTCTAAAAACAACTTCAGATATAGCGTCGACAGCCACTCACAGTCAAGTAACATCCCTCATAGCCTGGAGTATTGCCAAGGAAGAGTTTAAAGCTGAAGATTTTCGCCATCCAAGACGCCAGTGATTCTATTTATCTCTAGGGCGGGACGGAGGAAATAGTTCATAATACTTTACCCTATACTTATTGATAAATATTTATAACTATGCAAGTACATTTTTACTACTATATTTTTCATACAAATTTGGATAATAAAATATATATTTTAATCTGTCAGATCATTAGCGCCGCACACTGTGTCATAAACTATCACAAATACTATTACGAGATACACGCTGGCTTGTTGCGTCGATCTAGCTTTTCGAGTTCCACGCAAATTCGTGCAATATCACATATCATTGTGCATCAAGCATACGAGAGACGCTCCATGCGTAACGATCTTTCCCTCCTGAAAATGAGTGCAGCCTTAACGTTTAATCGTTGGGTAAAACCAATATGTTTACCAGATATTGGGCGAACCACAGCGGGAGATGATTGGATTAGGGGACCGAAAGAGAACACGCTATGTACGGTAGTGGGTTGGGGAGCGGTGCGTGAAAAAGGACCCGGCAGTAAGTAGACGTGATGAGGTTGAGAATATATTTTCTTAATTTTGTAAATTGAATAATTTCTTACTAGGTGACCAATTACGCGAAGTTGTTGTACCGATCCGAAAGCAGTGCAACGAGTTAGACGATAGACAGTCCGAGAATGTTTGCGCTGGTGATGTGAGTGGCGGACGTGATGCCTGCCAGGGTGATTCTGGTGGCCCGTTATTCTGTCGCAGCGTCAATAATACAGACGAATGGTACTTGGCGGGTGTAGTCAGTCATGGTAACGGTTGTGCGCGTCCAGGTGAATTCGGCGCTTATACACGTGTGGCGCTTTACTTGGACTGGATAGAATTGGCGATGAAATTCCCAGCGAAACTACAACCACGCTTAATATGTCCTGGTTATGTCTGTGTGTGGGGTGGCGAGCGTTGCATTTCAAAGAAAAGGCGCTGCGATCGTGTTGTAGACTGCTTAGGTGGCGAAGATGAAGTTGGCTGCACTTACAATTTCATACCAGATATGGTTGGTAGCGTGCACAACATATCCACCACAACCGAGAGTGATTACTATCCTGAGAGTGTAGTGACATCACCGCCCTGTAAAGCAGGAAATTCAGCTACGCAGGCGCGTGCTGAAGTTGAGAGTGTTGAAAATACAATGACGCCTGGTACTACAGGAATACAAACAAACGCTAGTGAATCGAACGGAAGCAGCACTACACAGAGAGTAACAGCTGATTCCAGCGCAAATACAGCTACCACGGCTGAGGCTGGTACGAAACGTAAAAGTACTACGGAAATGAGTACAGCCCAATCAAAACTTTCGGAAACTACCACAGCGGTGTCACAAATGGAAGCCAGTACTATGGTTCCTACTTCTATAGATACCACCACAGAAGAACCTGTTACAACGGAGACTAGCACCGAGGAGCCTTCTACGACGGATATTACTACAACGGAGGTGACAGCCTCAGAAACTATGTCGTCAGCATTTACTTCGACTGAAGCCAGTACAACAACTACGGTAGAAAGTACAAAAATCAGTACCGTCGACCAAAGCAACACCTCGACAGTTGGTACCAGTCCAACTAATACCACCGGAATAACAACAACGGAAACAAGTACGATGGATACTACTACTGACATTTCGTCAACCACTGATCTTACAACGGTATCCCTAAAATCCTTTGATGTTGAAAATTTGGTTACAACAACTCCTAATGATTCCAAGCTCTCCTCTACGTTGAGGTCGGAAACGACGAGCCTTGTGACAACTGAAGGCATTACAGCTGCGGCGACTACTACGGTGAAACCAAGAAAGTTGAGTAACTCAACAATACCTGGGAAATTTATATGTCAGAGGTGAGATAAAATTAGAGTTACGTCTAGGTTTAGTCAAGTTTGTGTCCATTGGGGTTTGCACTGCTTTGCGGGTGCTTCTAACGGCTTGCCTAGTAAGGTGGAGGAGTGATTTAGTTCTCTTTGTTGATAGTTATTTCCTTGATATTTAGCCTGTCTATTACTTTTTTATTTGCCCAGTAATGCTGCGCTTCCTTCTCCTGTCATTTGTAATACTTTCGCCTAACGGAGCTCCATGGAGGACCGATGAAAGGTCCTGGGCCTATGAATCCCTACAAAATCCTTTCTGATGAATATTAAAAGCTGAGGACAATCCGAATCCAGGAGGCTTTCAAGGCGAGTAGCACCGTCCTACTGTCATACTATCTCAGGTATAGTACAATGTCGTATAACTCGGCTTGAAAGACAGTTAACTTGCCAAATGTTAGTGAAAAGTTGGCTTATGGCTTGTTTATCATAGACACCTGCTGCTGGCTATACTTCCGGGGTTTTCGTCGTTCATTGGCCCATTTGGTTCTATAACCCTGAGAGTGAATAGATGCAGTAACTTCTTATCTTTTGCACTGTCTCCGAGATGAGTCTTGCACTGAACAGTAAAGTTTTTTCCTTGATCATGTTGATAAGAGGAGGTAGATCTAGAAGGGCTTCGAGAGTCACCGTCGATGTTGTTTTAATTTCACTAGTAATTCTCACACAGGTTAGTCGTTGCTAAGCTATGCCTGCATGGACTTCATGCCTGGTTTCTTCCACCACATGGCGCGGCGTACGTTCTTTCAGCAGGGCCAAATGGAGGCTCATGCAGGTTACTTCTTTAGAAGTGTATTTTTTCTACCTGCAGAAATGGTTCTAGCTGTTTGTGCCTCAAGGTACAGGAGGTAGCACATAGCCACCTCTTTGTTCTCGTTCGACGTTTCAGCTGTACTCGTGAGGCTCTGAAGAGCGTTGTCGGTTAACCTGCCTGGTGCATAGATGTAGTTATTTCTATGTATCTACGATTCTTTTAACAGGCCTTTAGCGACTTTCTAGTCCTCTGCGCATGGTCATTTGCGGGTTGCGCTCAGTGGTGAGCAACCTGGCAGATGCAGATCGGCTAGCAAGTAAAGAGACTCATCGTAAATGATCTATCAGGTCTTCTCAAGTAGTTTAGCCGGGTTCTTATTCCACTATGAACCTCATCCTTAAAACAGTGTATAAGTTTTCATACGACTGACGGGTATTTGAAAAATTCTCATCAATGAGAGTCTTATATTGTGTCCATAACACAATGAGTTTGGCTTCTGACCCGGTTAGGGAATGATTTCTTTAAGGGCCATTTTTATGGACGCGAATTAACTGTTTTTGCCCTTCTAACTTAAACGTATCCTCTTTTCAGGATACCGCAGATTGTCGAGGTGAAAAATCGCTGTGATCGTGTGCTAGACTGCGAAGATGGCTCTGACGAGGACGATTGTAGTTGTCGCGACTACTTGAAAGGATCACTTAATATACTCATTTGTGATGGAAAAGCTGATTGTGAAGACTTAACCGATGAAGAAAACTGTGGTGGGTATTCATTTACATAAATACTTACAGATAAGTCGAAGTACTAAAAAGACTAATATCCTTCTTTAAGGTAACTGCAGCGCCGACGAGTACCTCTGTCCACTTTCGAAAATTTGCCTACCACTGGAGAAGCGTTGCGACGCCATTATTGATTGCGATTTCAGGGAGGATGAAAAGGACTGCTGTAAGTAGTCAATTTACTTTTGTTTTGTATTAGCCAATTCTATAGTAAATCGTTCTTCTGTCAAGTCACTTTAACTAATGGCAGGGAGATCGTTTTGGACACCGATAGACGTCCCGTTTTGAAGAGTGCTGGCATATTTTCGCGCAACAGTCATGGTAAATGGCGCGTGGTATGTTCTCATGAAATTCCCCACTCCGAGCAAATCGCTACAACGGCAGCAAACGTATGCGCCCAGCTGGGTTTCAGAAGCTTAAAATTCTATAATACAACCCAATTTATGCCGCACGACACCATTGTGCCTATTCATCCTGACATACGCAAAAAGATGCGTTTGCAATCACATTTTTCATCGATATACGACGACAACCACCACTTATCTAGCGTTGAGCGTCAATTTCGCGCAGATGATTTTGTCTTCAAAGCTCGCACTCAATATATAGAACGTGTCATGGATGAGTGTTTGGGTCTATATGTGGAATGTGAAGCGAAAGCAAATGGTGTAGAGCCCATAAGGACCATAAGCGCTGGCGAGCTCGTATCATCAGACGGCGTGCATTCAACCGGACTGCAGCCGGCTTTGGAGACACATGGTAAACCGAATGTTTTTGTGACGCCACCATCGCCAGTGTTGCTGGTGAAAAAGAAGGATGAAGTGCTCGATAAGTTGGACGGGGTAATTGAGAGCCGGAAAAATATGACGCTATTGATAGATAACAAATTGCATGAAGCCGTGGAGGAGCTGCATTGGCCATGGATTGTTGATGTTTACGTTGATGGTAGGTTGTGGTGTGTGGGCGCATTGGTTGATAAGCATTGGGTCATGGTGCACGAAACATGTCACTACGGCGTCAGGTGAGTCGGCTATTGTCGGATTATCGAATCTGCTTATATTATATGCCTAAAAAAATGCAACGATTACCTCACAGATTCAACACCAATTATATTGCCGTACTACTGGGTGGTGGCAAGACGAAACGACGTCGGCACAAAAGCACCCACGAACAGATACGACGTGTTGATTGCTTTGAGCTGGTGCCCAAGAGCGATGTACTGTTGTATCACTTGGAAAAACCGGCACACTTTACACATTACGTGCTACCAACATTCTTGCCGGACTCGTAAGCAGCGACTGAATAGAGGAAAGTTATTTGAGATTACCTAAAACCTCTATTTACAGCTTCAAACCCACCACCGATGAGTCCAGCCAATGCATAGCAATTTTACACGATGACCACAGCGGTCGTATCAAAGCTGTAGCCGCAATTGAGGAGCGAAATGATTCATTGTGCAAAGTCTCCGATATGTCATGCTATCGACTGGTGGAGCGTAAACCACCGCAGCAGGTACTTAATGAGCTGTCAGTAAGCGAAGAAGATGTTGCCAGTTTATCGGAGGAAGTTGTACTAAAGGAAGCCTTCCTCGATGGGAACGACACATTGGGTTCGACGATTTCCCGTTTTACTACTTGTACACAATTCGGCAGGAAGAATTTCAGCCGCACTGCACTAGATCCTATTGATCAGGGCATTTTGGCTTGTAGGCAATCTGACACTGGCTGGTATCCAATGGCGTTGTTCGACTACAATAATACGAATTGTTATAGTTTTAAGGACTCAATTGCATTGCGTACGCTGGAAAAGGTTCACGGCACGATACAGGCTTTAATAGGTAAGTAGAGAAGGCTGATGCGCAAAATAGAACTTTGAGATAAGATACAAAGGTATTTATCTCGCGCCCACAGATCAACCTAAATGTGAGCATTCTAATGCGGCACCGGTCTGCAGCACTTTTCGTTGTACGCTGGGCGATTGCTTGGAAGAAGAACAAATTTGTAATGGGTTCAGCGATTGCCATGACGATGCGGATGAAGAGAAACAAATGTGCATTGGACGGAAGAAAGGTGAGTGAAATATATTCATTATCTGATGAGAGGTTGAGGTTAGGAGCTTTCTATTTACGAAGCATCAAAAATAATAGCAAGAAACTCACAAAACCAAAACTCCTCTAGTTGATGCTTATATCGGAACTGTCAGAAGTTTTCAACTGGAAAACTAATATTAAATTGGGAGAATTTATAAAATTAATATTTTTAGTGAATTTCGAATGGTTTATTTAAATTTTTTGCTGAACAGATCGACTACTTATTGTGTGTGCTTAATAAAGCATGGACGACCTAACCAAATTTTTTTTACGTAAAAAAAAAAAATAAAGATAAAATAAAAATCGTTGGATGTATCACAACTTCTTTGCGGTTTTACTTTTTTAAAATAACCTTTTATGCGTCAAGAGTTTTCTGTACGACGCAAAAAATTAGTATCATATCGGTACGCACAAAAAAGAAAAGCTCTACACTGAGAGAAACAAATTTTAGAATAAAAAAAGGTGCTAAATTAAAAAAATACGCACCAACCCAACTCGTAATAAATTTTAGTATACAGATTTTAGTATTTAGTATGGAAATATTCAATTTTATTTCAAAATTAAGATAAACAAAAAAAAAAAAGAAAATTAATTTCCATGCTGTCTGCAATGGGATTTGAGTCCTGATCGTCTGGATGTTAGCAAATTGTGGCAAGCATCTTTACGCACTCAGCTACAGTCAGGCATGTAAATGTGCTTTCAAATTTGGTGTTTGAATCAACACCACACACAGCACGCGTGCGTCATGTGAAAATATTATTTTTAAATACGAACTAGAACTATAACCAAATAAAAAAATACAAATTTTTACTTTGCGTTACTTTCCTCAGTGAATTCATAACATTTTGCTTAATATGTATTACAACGCGTTTTTTCTCTCAGTGTAAATGAGTTTAAAGTTAGTCTCGTTTAAGGGTTCTATAACCCAGATATTCATCATAAAAGGGGTTGCTCAAATGCTTTCCAACGAATCAGAATGTCGAAGACCCATTAAACAGTGGTGCAGGCATCATAGATGGGGGAGACATTCTGGAGTGTCCTGTGAACATCAAATTAAATGTAGAGGGAAACATGCTTTCTCACGCAAAACATACTTACACGAAGCGTTGGGATTTCTAGAAGATCGTCTCTCATCGTGTGGATTTTTTTTATTTTTATTGTGACAATCAATTTTTTGTAGTATAAAATACTAAGATCGTATCGATTAGTGTTACTTAGTTACTAGTTTCTGTTTCTTTGCAGTTTGTCAGCCATCAGAGATGAAATGCCGTACCACCTATAAGTGCATACCAAAAACTAAATTTTGCGATCACATAGCCGATTGCGATGACATGACCGATGAGCCTACACTTTGCTCTTGCTATACGTATCTGCAGTAAGTAAGAAAAAGGGTACGAGTATCCACGTTTTAATCAATGCTGTTAACGCAATAAAAAAATAGGAATTTTTCACTTTTATCAAAATATTTATCGATATCTTTATCGATAAATGTTGCATACTCGTTATCGACATATCCTTCATTATTGACATCAACTTCTTTCCAGAGCCACCAACCCAAAGAAAATATGCGATGGCATACGTAATTGTTGGGATAAAAGCGATGAAAGTCCAGCGCTATGTAATTGCACTGCTGATCATTTTCAATGTGGCGGGTAAGTAGACAAAGATCAGCACAAAAACAGTGGAAACATTAGTAGGATTTTTTTTTTTACAAACTTTGAGTTAACTTTCTGCAATATGCTACTTACAGTTCATCGAAAGAGTGCGTACCACGCGACTTTGTTTGTGACAAAGAACCCGATTGTCCCAATGGCGAAGATGAGAAATATTGTTTTGGACTTGAATTTCCACAGCAGATAGTTACCAGAAAGACAGCCTTCACCCAGTCACCCCAAATGTAAGTGGATCCTTAAATTTGTACATATATGTATTTTTCTAACTCGTACTCCTTACCCGCCTCTCACACACACTCAGCAAACACAAACAATTGCCCCAGTATGGTCAGGTGATCGAACAGACCTATGGCGTGTGGCATACTAAATGTTTTGCGCGCGACAATCCACCAGATGTGAAGGAGGTGCGACAAATTTGCCAAAAGCTTGGCTTTAGTCCATTCAAACAGCCAAGCTATCGTATAATTGACGACGCTGCGCAAGAGGTGGTGGAGACCAATGAATGGCCCGATCAGCGTGGACGAAGTTTTGGCAATGACTATGAATCGCCGCTAAACGTACGATATCGCAGTGCCACGAAAGCGGTGGTGGTGAGCAAATTCTCACCGCTCAATCTCAATGATGAGTTGACATTGTTCCTGAAACCGAGCAGGCCGATTGCCGAGGTGACGCGCTGGAATGCGGCGGATTCGGATAAGTGTTATCGGCTCGAAGTGAAATGTATGTAGATCAGTCATGACCAAAATTTATAGCGAAGTGGAAGCTTTTTTGAAGCTTTCCGAAGTTTTCTTAAGGATTCGCATTGAGCGGCGATAGGCAAGGTGAACTTTTACTCTGCACGCGCCTATACAAAATGTACAGAAAGTTGAAAAGAGCTTTGTCCGCGGGCAAGGCGATGCTCATCACCGGTATGTATGTAAATGCATGTTTTGTACAGCTAGTAGTTAGAATATTTGAATGTGCCTAATTTAGTAATTTTTGAAATTGGTTATAGAGTTAAGGCTTCTTTTGTACTTTTGTAAAAAATTAATAAATAAAAAATAGTAGAAATACATTTACGATTTTTTTTTTTGGTTTTTGATTACCTACCTTTGTTTTAAGTGAGGACACTCGCGTATAATTATTGGAAACAGCGTTTTGTAATTCGTTGGAAATGGCATCGTTTATTTTGTTGATTTATTTATTTACTAATATACATACTTTTATTTTTCATATTTACAAAGTATTTTGTGACGTGTAATTTTTTTCTCATAAGTTTTCTCTCTTGTTTTTGGCCTAAACTAACAGCTTTAAATTCTGAAATGCTTTATATACTTTTTTTTAGCTTCGTTTTAATTTTAATTTCTCATAAGTTCTTCATTACTAAATTTTAAATATAATTCTTTGGAGAGTTTAAAGTTCAGTTTAGGAGTAAGGGGAGAATGTTCATATTTAAATGCTTAAGAGTTTAAATGATTGTTGGATTATTTAAGTAATTTTAAATTTTTTGTTCTAAGTTTTGTTTTCTTTGAAAGCTTCTTTTTTATATGAGCTCCTTCAGAGTACGTAGCTTTTTTTGTTTAGTAGTGTATTTTAGTAGATTAGATGTTTCTTTGTAACAATTATCATTTACGTATATAAAAACTTATTTTTTAATTTTCAAAGTTAAAATTTTAAATTATTAAAGCACTTACTATATGTATGTACATATGTATGTATTTATGTAGTATATGTGTTAATGATTAGATAGGCTTTATAAGATTTAGTACTTTTCAGTTAAGCTTTGGTATCGTTTCAAGTGAAGAACTTTCGCTCTCTTTTTAGTTTTAATATACAATATTTAGTTATTAGTTAATATTTTGTGTGTGTTTCTACTTACTTTATACGTATGTATGTATCATTATTAAATTCGTGAATATATTTGTAAGAGAGAGAGCAGGATAAAGGTGAAAAATATAAGGTTAGGTCTGTTGAAACTTTAGCTTTTTGATATCTGATTTTGTTATGTTATATATGTCTTTATGTAACATAGTATCTTGAATGTGAACAAACTATTGAGGAAAGAGGTTTTTGGATTGTTTTAAAGTATGTTTAGAAGATTAGATAGGTTAGTATATATATTTGGCTTGTTTTCGATTTTTGGTGTTTCCGACATTTTGCATTTTGGAACGAATTTTCGTGTCATTCCTCGCCAAATTTGTTTTGTGCCATTTTCATTATAAAAAAAAAATGCATAACTTTAAAACTTATTTGTCTCTAACCAAAATTCGGCAAAGGATAACGGAAACTTGTTCCAAAATACATACAAACATCATACAGTGACTCAAACGGTGGCCCACATTTTATTTAGTAAGAAATGCATGGTTATTTGGAAAAAAGTATAAAAATCCGTGACAAAAAAAAATTCTCAAAATTCAACGAGATTTTTAGGCCGGTTGAAACTTGCATTTTAGCTTCAAAAGTTGAAATTTTGATGAAAATTTGTTGAATTTTTCTAGATCTTGTAAAAGGTTTGAAACTGTGATTTATATGTTTTTGGTTAAAGGTATTTTTATAGATAAATAACAAAAAAAAATTTAACTCGAAAAACATTACGAATATTAAAAAAAAACCAACACGTGGTCATTTGTTTGAGTCACTGTATGTACATACATATACCGCGGGAGAAGCTCGTTTAAGCTTACGATAGATTTTACATGGAGTTGCGAACAGAGTAAAAGCTTTCTCTGATCAGTAGTGTGTGTTTAGATTTTTTTTAACTGAAACTACAGACACTTGTGTTTGCACTATTTAACATGTTTTAATATAACAAAAAAAAAAACTGAAACAAAGCTCAATAAAACCACTATTTAGTTATGAATAGATTTCGGATTTTTATGCAGCAAACGAAGCCCAAAAATATGCACAACTTAACTGTAAGCAGAATGTGTAAATTTGTATACATTTTGTTTATAGTTTTGTGGTACATACATATTTTTAGGCTTCGTTTTCTGCATAAACATCAGCAATCTAGTTATGAATGTTCTCTTTGGAAGTTCATCGTATTAGTTAAAAAAAAATCAGAAATAATGCATAAATTAAAAATTAACTTTAAAAAAACTGAGTCTTCAGATGTACCGGCGATTTTAGACGGTTGGCTGATTGATAGACGGATAGTAGATAGTTAAGAAGTTTCCTAGGTGGCTTGGCTTCCTCTCAGGAAGAAGACATTATTTACAGAATACTCTATCTGCCTATTTACGAATAGTGTAGGGTGCTACTTATTGGAGTATGAATTAACCGATGTTTCTTATTAAGGGATGATGTATAGTAGGTAAAAGCATAGGAAATTAGCGGTAACTTCTTTTCGTGCCGTTTCCTGTAAGCTTGGACATCTGTCTTGGGGAAATTAACCTTGCCTTCCGGCCTGATAAAAACCATTCATCAGAAGTCAGGAGCACTCATGATATTTACAGTACATTTTGAGTTCGGTTTTTTGCTCTTACTATAAATTTTATAGTATACACATCGTGAACCCTCCTATAGCATTGTGGATATTATTACCTTTTGGTCAGACGCGCCTCAAGCATTATGTAGTGGAATTGAGTTATATTAAATTCAAATAAAATTCTACTTGTGACCACAGCCATAGCAGTTTTTGTTAATTCTAGTTGATTACAATAGATACGAGTATTTTTAAGCATAGAGCGTAGGGAAAGTAAATGCGCGTTGGTTGCGAAAGTAACGCTAGTTTGGGCTAGCATGCCTACAGAGCTACATAAATAGCAATGCATACTATATATGTATATGTAAGTATATACAAATTTAAGGTTCTGCTTATATATCGGCACTAGTAGGGTGGTCCAAAAATACATACTTGTGAAATAGTAACCAGAGTTTTCCGATCGAAAAATATTGATTTTCAAGAATTCCATACCATTTCTACGAAATGTTGTTTTTTCCCATATAAAATAAATGGAAAGCTTTGAGCGATCTCTAAATATTTTTTGATTTCAAAATAAAAAAATAGGGGTATGTTTTTTTCGATGTAGAACAACTCTAAGGGAATGAAAAATGCTTCTAGGGAAGTTGCAAAAACAAAAATTTTGGCTTTTATACATAGAAATGTAGTCTCATTATGTACATACCTACATACCTATATATTTTATATCCATACATATATTCACTAATAAAAAATAGTGTAGTGTGAAGGAAACAATATCATAAACTTAAATTGTTTAGAAAAAATAGATATAATATTGCGCGATAGTAAATTTTACAAAAGCCAAAACCAATACACTCGCGAAACTAGGGGACAAATATAGTAAAGTTGCGTTTTAGTTTTTCCCTCTAACACACAGTGCCGCCTTGGTGGAAAAAATCTAAAAAGATATTTTGGAATAAAATTAAACAAACAGAAACACGGTTTTCCAAAAGAAAACAATTTGTTTTTATGAATTTGAAAAAAAGGTAAATTTTAATGGATTGAAAGAATATATAGTCATGTGAAAAGTAATAGGGACACGACATTTTCACCAGTTTGGGCTATTTTTCTTTTGGTTGTTTAATGTTTATTATTATTTTTTATAAAAATACAGCTCACCATCCAACAAAAACTATTTATGTCCAAATTTCAAACTTTGTAGAAAAATTAAAAAAATTCAACAAAGTTTTAAAACAACAACAAACATTTTATTAAGAAAATAATAACACCAGCCACTTAAAAATTCCATTTCCTAGCATTTAATGGGCAACAAAACTGCATACATAGATTTTTTCTTGAAATTCTTAGTAAAAAGTTCGTTGTTGTTTTAAAATTTTGCTGCATTTTTCTAATTTTTCTGCACAGTTTGAAATTGGGACCATGATAAAAACATAGCAAGGTAGAACCGTTCTCTCAATTTGTCGGCCATGATTTTTTTTTGAAGTTTGCCGACATTTTAAAATCATATAAAAGTGAAAATAAAGAATTGAAATTGTTTGAAATTGTTATCGCTTGAGATTGAAAATGAAAATGTGTGTGTGAATTTGTGAGTAAATTTAAAAATTAAATTGTTTGGAAACGTCAAGAATATTAAAAGTGACTCTCAGCGGTTCTACCTTACTATATTTTTATCATGATTGGGACTTACATGGGTTTTGTGAGATAGTGAGCTGTTTAAAAAAAAAAAATAATAAACATTAAACAATCAAAAGAGAAATAGCCGAACTGGTCAAAATGTCGTGTCCCTATTATTTTTCACATGCCTGTATGTAACAAGTAATTTTTATTCAATTCCAACCAAATTAGTATGGAAATCGGTTCACATAATCCAAAGTTATGCGGTAACATACATAAAAACAAAATATTCCGAAGTATTGATAATCTCATCCTTTTTTGAAGTCGGTAAAAAAAAAATATTTTTTTTATTCTTCTATTTAAAAGTACGGACTTTTAACTTGCGAAGGAGAATATAAAAACCTGGACTCTCTGAAATAATGCGTTTTTTTTGCAAATGCATAAAATAATTTTTTCACCCAGAAGTATTGGCCCGTAGTCATAGAGAAGTTAGAAAAATGTTTTAACGATTAAAATTGTGTTTTATTGTAACTTTGGAACAATTTCATTCTTTTTAACCGACTTCAAAAAAAGGAGAAGGTTATCAATTCGTCGAAATATATTTTTTTTATGTATGTTACCGCGTAATTATGGACCCCGTTAACCGATTTCTATAATTATTTTTTTTTTAAGAAAAATTGGTACTTCAGATCAGTGGAACATGAAGAAGTTAACGGTACTTTTAAATTTTTATATGAGAATGCAAGTCGGTTTTGTTTTTTGCTTAAAAATTACTTGTTTAATATTTAACTTAATTTTTAATGTAAAATTAGAATCTTAAAAGGAAATGAATTTTATTCCCTCGCTATACCGCTTCCTATTTTTTCAATTCTATCTTTGGCATAAATTAGATGCTTTTGGAGAATACTTTTTTTTTTTGACGCGAGATGCAACAGTGTGGGAATTTTTGATGATTTTGTCACTACGCCAATTTGTTGCCGTTGACGATTGGTGCCCATTTCTCATGTTTTGCATGGTGTGAACTTTTGAATAGTTTAATTAAGTTCGAATTTATAAACTGTTGGCAATCCTCTTCAAAATATTTTCAAGCTAAAACCTTTTTCATTGGTCTGACATCCATTATTGTGTACATATTTCAATTACCAAATTCCCCTAATTAAAGTAGAATAAAATAAAAAAATTAAATAAAAATGGCACAAACTTTTTTTTAACATTTCAATGCCTAGTGGATATTCGGCATATTGGTTGAAAAACAAAGAATAAAAATGTTAACTATTAAATAATAAACATTTATTTGAATCAACCGCTTAAATTAAAGTACATTGTTTTTTTGTTGTTGTTATTTTTGTTTGATTTTTCTTTAGAAATAAATAATAAACATAATTTACTAGTGAGAAGGATGTAGATATTTTACAAGGCTGTTAACAACAGTTTTTAACAACTATACGTAAAGTTAGTATGCGTTTACAGCTGAGATTTACACTTACACATAAAAGTATACATCCGTGGCTTAGTGAACATATAAAGTTTTAGCACATTTGAGCGAATATACACCAACAATGAATGCTTATTACATAGTCGATAGGTAATTCAGTACATAATATGTATGTATGTAAGTAGTTATACCGTCTTTGATTTGCGATTTTGTCATTTATTACACCTTAAGTATGTAAGTTGATAAAACAACCAAACAATTGCCTTGCAACAATATCTATAATTTAATAAAAATCTAACTAGCTTAAAAAACCATCGAGCTCATAAGCATTCATATATATATATACTTACATACATACATGCAATAGGAAGGTCACTTAAAATTCTCCTAATCAATATGGATAGGTATACAAGGGTTAAGGCGAAAAATAACAACTCTCATTAGGTTTGATTATAGCAACGTACATATGTGTATATAGAAATAAAATAACTAAAACCACTGAACAAATGAACGATGAACAAATCTTATTATTATAGTAAATACATACATATATATGCAACAACTACATTTTAAAATTAAAGTAAATCTGCTTATCTGTTGTGTGTGTATGCGCGTGTTTGTCTGTATGTATTTACGTATGTGCTTCTTCCCACTGGGAAAATAGGTAAACACCTTGCGAGGTAAGCCATGTTTTCTTTCAGTTTTTAGTACCAAAATTGTCATCATGGCCAATGTCATCTACTAGTAAAGGGCAAAATGAACACCTCCGAAGACACATTACGTTGTCAGTTGCAAAATAACGTGCAGCCGAAGTTATTTCCAAGCACCGAACTACTCCGAGCGACTGCTCTGCATTACACGTAACTTACTTTGTAAAGCGGCTCAGAAGTATGTCTGATACCAAATGTACATTCTAAATTCCTACTTACATAAGGCGGCCATGCCTTTGTAAAAGTAAGGGACGTTCGGTAATGACGGCCAGGTGAAGAGTAAGTTGCTAATAAGGTATTATTACGTGCTCCTAATTCCCACTGGGTTCTATCAATAATATGTATGTATTTGTTTGTATGTATTTGCTTGCAGCCAGTTTGTGCTTTCGTTAAACTCAATATAATTGGTATGTATTTCTGTTGTTGCTTGTCTTTATGTTGAAATCATAATTTGTGCAGTTTATATTTGCATGTATGTACATATAACAATTATTTAATTTTTCGGTTCTAAGAAGGGCAGTCGGAAGCTGACGGGTTTCTTTTCGCTGGTGACACTCGTTGGTGGCTCGTTTGATGTAATCCGTTGTGAACGATCAATATGTGGCGGCAGTTGCAAATTGATGGGATCGCGCAGACGACGTAAATCGTATTCAGCTTCGGCTATTTGGCGTCTCAGAATATTATATTTCTCAATGTCAAAGTTCTTCCTTTTGGCTTTTTTGTGTATGCTTATGAGGAAGAGGCGATCTCTAGCCGATTCGAAATTGTATTCCTAGAAGATAGAGAAAAAAAATTTACATGAAAAATAGTCTTTAAAAATTGAGATCACCTATCTTTAGAATTTTGTACATTTTTATCCGAATGTCCACCAGGCATTGAAATTACCAAAAATGTGTGCAATTTAAAAAATTTAGAAATATATTTAATGATACCTTTTCTTAACACAACGGCGCAGGTATTTTTTAATGCCCAAGTGTGTCATTAAAATTTGTGTAATTTACTGCCTGGTGGAAATCCGCCATAACACTGTAGAAAAAAATATGAGGATGAGGCAAAACTTCCTATGAAATTGTCTTAATCCAGCTTCTGCGTCCCACTACAATTGGTTTGAGCGTAATGATCGGGTTGGTTGGTTTTAGGGGCTGAGTGAAGAGGTGGTACCTTCACAGACCGGATATGTATTGCTTATGTCAGGGTCGAGTCTGTATAAGTAAGATTTGAGTCTGCTACAGTATTCAGACTTTAATCCTCGTCTGCTATGGGTGGTGGTCGAAATCAGATAACATTCACGGGGGGGATTCTTTGAAGGTGGTGATTGTCTCTCAGTGAATGTGTAGAAAAAAATATGAGGATGGGGTAAAACTTCCTATGAAATTGTCTTAATCCAGCTTTTGCGTCCCACCACAATTGGTTTGAGCTTGTCCGTACAACGTAAGCAACGTCCTTGTGGCTCTGTACTTAGTAATTACGGTATGCGCGGAGAAGCAGAGGATGCCATCAAAGGTATACCCTAAAATTTATGGTTGGAAGTTGTGACCCTTCCGATGCTTAGAAACATTAGACTTCGTCTTTCTGCGGAGCCTCTCTTTTGGTAGACAGTATCAGTATCAGTGTCACCAGCTATCCTACATGGGAGAAATAGACAGATCCATAAACTTTCTTGGAGAGCTCGGTAAGAACTTGATATGTAGACGGCTTCAAGACTGAAAATATAACTGAAGCTGTCTGCCCCTGGAGGGTAACTAAAGATGCTGTTTTGCTTTGGGTGTATGTGATGAGAACGATCGTTTAATCGGAAGACTTTGTAATGCGTAAAGTAGCAGACTGGATAATTGGAAAAAGTGGCGCACACTTCAAATCAGGATCCAAAGTGACAACCAAGATATTCGCAAGCTCTTGGAAACCGCTCGTCGCTCCTCAATAGCGCTCCAGGAAGGTACGTTAAGCGATTTTTTGGAGCTAATTAGCATGTCAATAATACAGACCAGTGCAGCAGGGATCTCATCGATTTCAAGAAAACGGATCTTGAGAACTGTTGCCTCAATACAGACAGCTTTAAAATAACCAAGAGTTTCCTGAAAGGACAGACAGGATGATGCAGAATTTTCTGCTCAGGCAGAGAAAGAGAGCTGCGAGAACTGTTAGGACTGATTACAGGACACAATTAATGGTAACGCTATATGGTTACCATAGCCATCATCGATGATCCTTTGTGTACATTTTGCTTGGAGGACAGTACAAAGTATTTTCGGTTTAGATGAACGAGTTATGTTCTATTTACCGCAATATACTACTAAAGCTCATCAAAGCGTGTGGTAAGTTTGCGAGAAATACTGACACCCACCTATTTTGCCTATACGTTTACCCTTTCTCTTTCTTCGTGTTTAGAAAAGCCTACCAAAATTCTACTAAATTCCATTTCTAGCCCTCTCTTCACGTTGGAGTGTTACATCTACAGGTACTCTTTTGGCATCATTGATGAAAGTGAGAAGGCTCGAAACTGGCCCTCAAGGTCGATACCATTCGTTTAAACAGAAGAAAAGAAGAGCCAGACAGCGGACTTAATAGAGCTCACATCTTTTCCCAACAGGGATCGTAACAGTTACAACTTTTATTAAAAAAATCGCTCTTTAACAATTATTTTTTGACTTTTATTTAATAACTCCTTAAATAACAGTTTTTTCCGATGTTTTACTTTATAAATCCAAAATAACAATTATTTTTAATTTTGATCTAAATAATCTGAAAATAACAGTTATTTTTGATTTTTAAATTATATATCTTAGATAACAGATATTGAAGACTTTTATTTGTAAAAGTCATCAATATAAACCAGTCACTCTCATTTATTTTTAAAATCATACTTATAAAAGTCATTTGTATAAGTCTTAGTAAACTTTGGTTCTCCAACAACTTCTTAACTGCGAAAAATGATAATGACTTTTATACGCATCGCTTAAAAAATAAAAGTCAGTGACTGATTTGTATTAATGACTTTTATAAATAAATGTCTTCAATAATTGTTATCTAGGACATATAATAAAAAACTCCAAAATAACTGTGATTTACATATTATTTAGATAAAAATTAAAAATAATTGCTTTTTTGGTTTTTTGAAATAAAAATCAAAAATAATTGTTATTTTTTTAACTTTGCATAAAAATTACAAATACAAATTTATTTTCAAATTTGATTCTCGTTAAAAAAAAAGAAATCGAATGGTATGTATCACATAGTTGTAGCACATTTCCTTCATAACTGTTATGTTCGGTCCACATTGCCCAACTGAACCGAGTAGCTCAGTTAGCTCAGAGTTTTGCAATACATTTTTTCTCTTACCGTACAACCAAAATACCTAATTTAAGAAACTAAAAAAAAGTTAAACATCTTTACCGTTTTTGTTAGGCAGTAGTAGGCATATATGGCCATCGTTGTGCCATAGGTTACAAAGTATGTGACGGGTTCCATGATATCCCAAGAATATTCCCACCAGGTGAGACGCGCTAAAACGCCAAATTGCACCGCCATCAAGCTGAGACCGACCCATGTTGCGATGACAGTTTTACGTTCCGCAAGTTTTGTTAATTCTTGCTTTTCCTACAAGCACAAGAAATTGCTATATAGATATATGCTTGTTTTGCTTAAAATCGTGAAAATGTCTTACCATTTCTAGTGGTGATATTTCAAATTTTAAATTTTCTATTTTTTTCACTAACTCTTGCTCTTTGTGCAAATGATATTCGCCGACGTGTAAAGCTTCGTATAACTGTAATGAGATAATTGATTATGTATTATCCAAGTACTAGTATGTATAAATTGTTATAGCAAAACGTACTTGTGCTACTAAAGTTCTAACATCACTTAGCCTCTTTAAGTCTTCTGAGTCGAGTTTTTTCCTTTTGGGAGGAATAACTTCATATTTGTTGTCATTTATTTGTAGCCTGAAAGGAAATAAAATTTGTTTTATTGTTAGATTTTATGCCAACTGTTTAATAGATTTTCGATGCGTATAAGGTAATTAAGTTTAGTTATTGAAGTCTGTTTTGTCCACAAAGCTAATGCTTAAAAAACGGTTTTATGGTCACACAGATCCTTTGTGCATAGAAACTTTTGCATCGACTACTCTTCTACTTTATTCTGATCACTTCTGCAGAAATATTTGTACCATGACATCAGAAAATTTTTAAAGTTGAAACTAAAAAATTACAAATTTTGTATCCATGGTTGGAAGCCGCCAAGGACGAGTGATTAAAGGAGCTGCAAGACCTTTCCGGAGTGGGTGGGTAAAGATTGAGTCAAAGCTCTCCAAATGAGTGGCATTTACCAATTAAATAATCTTCTTGACACTATTCCAGGATTTGTTTACGGTGAGTCTCTGGTCGATTGTCGAATTTTCAAGAGCAGAGATGAGTTCTATGGATATCTAAAAAGCCTGGGTCCACTTTTGACTGCCGAAGGTGGTCATGGACAGATTTGTACAACTCCCTCACTATTTAACTTCTATATCTCAAAACTTAATTGACTGACCGCTTCTGAACTATGCTACGCCTGTATGGTTGCCGGAGACTTGTTGAATGCAGTGGGCGAAGCCGCAAAGTTGTCAGAACGCTCCGCTCCGGACATCGACAGGACGCCTGAGCATAACAAAATTCTCAGCAAGCAGTTTTTGGTGGGACAAATTGCCTCAGGTGGGGCTGAGTAGTGCCGCTCCAACAACAACAACCAAGTACAGAGGAACCTGTCTGCATTCGGGATGAATAACTGGCACAAATTTGCAAAGGAGAGAGGCGCTTGGGCGAAGTTTTTTGGACTCGGCCCAAACCGAAAAATATGTAGTTTGGGTTTGATTCCTAGTCCGATTAATACCCAAAAAAAAGGGTTTTTTTCCTAATAGCGGTTCCATCTCTGCGAACACCTACTACGTCACATTTTCGACGTTAATTTTGCTTTATTTATTTCAATTAAATTTATTTTTTACTCACCAAAATGGCTCATCCATAAGGCTATCGATGGCGCATGTGGACGCTATCCGTACACCGCATTTATTCAGCACAACCGCTCGATCAATACCGTGATCTTCAATTTTCAACATTTCGATTAAATCGCCCACTTTGTGCGAGACAGGCCTCAAAGCAAAACGGCATTTTTCCATTCTGCTTGGCAGCGGCACTGTTAGGTGTGGAAGTCCCTGTATATATTCGACATAAACATCGCCTGGAAATATAAAAAAAATAAATGCTATTAGATGAAATATTGCCAAGGCGGATCCTAAATTTTCTAAATGTTCACTCGAATAGTATTTTTTAAATGTTTATTTAGGCGAAAAAGTACCGAAATCACAAATTTTTTGAATTTAACTCGAAAAAATCATAATTGTTTTTTTTTTTAATAACTTTGGGAAATTGTCTAATACAATGTTCATATAAGAGTCCATGAAAGTCGGCATCAAATACAGCATATCTGCGAACTTTCCAGAGTGTGCCACCAAATTAAAAAAAAAATAAATGGTAGCACGCAGAATATCTGTCGCAGCTATTTTCTATTTTTTTTAAGATACTTCAAAATGTCACAAATAAACGGTGAAAATGTTCTTCTTGCCAAAACGAACCAATCTAGAGTAATAAAACTAGTGTGCCACCAAATGAAAAAAAAATTATGTACATTGATTATAAGATGACGATGATTTACGAAACAAAAATTCCAATTTTAAAATTTGTGTTAGCGCACTCGAAATTAATATATATATATATATTCGTGAAGAATACTGTAGAAAAATATTCCACGCCAATATTTAATTACTTTTAAATAATATAACTTTTAAGTTAAGGTGTTAGGTGACTGTGTATCGGGCTACGGGTCGTATGCGTTACATACGCAACTACGGGTATATGAGCACGAGTTATTTATTTTAACTCTTTTTAGTATATCTTTTTTAGGTTTTCATTGAAATACAATTTCGCGCCGGAATCTCGTTCTTTAGGCAAACCTGAAGATAATGCATTGTCAAAGATAAGTGTGCCACCATTTTTAACCAAAAACACGCTTTTGTCGAAAAATATAACAACTCGTGATATATTCTCATATACATATCTATGTACTTAAGTAAGATACCGTAATGTTGACAACTTTACATAAACCATAGGCAATGTAAATGATGCTGAACCTCTGCTCATTCACAACTTGTAAATGACCGCCATTAGATATCTTTCTACACAATTCTGAGTGTGGGTGTGTGTGTGGGCCTGTATATGGCAGAGTGCACTTGTTCATTTTGCGAGTGCACAAGTGTGTGCACTAAGTTTGCTAATTTGTTTGTGGCAAGCATCGAGCAGGCATTAGCATTCTAAGCATAACAAAAATCCATTTTAAGTGCAAACGTGCATCGGTAAAGTAAATATGTACTCATCTATGAAGTATATGTACACATATAGACAGATCAAAGCTAAGTGCTGACATGAAAACTTTGTACCAAATAACAATGATTACGCCTAACTTGTGCGCAAATATTTTGATGTTGATTGTGGAAAAGTAAAATTCATGCCATGATAAGCATTTCGAACGAAAATTCTCACTTTTGCCCAACAGACACACACACACACACACACATCTACGAGCACATAACTGTTGAAACATATTGTCACTTTTTAGTGCGAATACACATTTCCATTGCCACACTGGCAGCCGAGGTTATTGACTGTTTGGTTGATGGAAGAAATTTAATTGATCAACGTGGTATGTAGCTAGGTACATACCTACCTACATAAGTATGTATATGGATGGATACTTAAATAGAAAGACTTGCTCGTAGAGATATATAGAGATATATGTAGTTACATACATATATATTTGCTAATAAATACTACCAGTTAAATGTTCTCAATGTTCTCTAGAGCACGACTCTTTGGATGGAATTTTTCATTTCGATCTCGCATGATGTGCTATCATTAGCAGATAGTTGTTGGTTGGAAAATGTTACGAATTGCTTAGTTTATTGGCAATTCATTTCAGTGAATTGGATATATGTATATATGTACATATGTAGTTGATATGAGTATGCGATTGTAGGCATATAAGTACTACATATGTACATAAATGCTTACCAATGTAAGTATGTATGTACATTAGGGTGATCTTTAGAAAAACAAAATGAACGACTTTTTTCAGTCTCACCCCCTCAATCGGTAATACCACAGTCACAGATATCACCTATAAATTTTGGTCCCGATTGGAGTCTGTTAAAGCGTGTCGCAAAGGGGTCAACGGCCAGATGCCTCTAGGGACTCAAAAAATTAAAAATATATATTTTTTTCATTTAATACTCAAAATCCATACTACTAAAGTCGAGGATATCACCTATAAATTTTGGCGCCGATTGGAGTCGGTTAAGATGTCTTCATAAGGTAATCTGAACATTGACCACTGTGCGACACGCCTTAACCGACTTCAATCGGGATACAAATTTGTATGTGATATCTTCGACTATCGTAGCATCGACGTAGGGTATGTAAAAATTTTGCTTTCTTCATTTAAGGACCACCCTAATGTACATATGCGTGTGCCTACATACTAAGTATAAATAAACGAGAACACTTATAGCCTTCTAAAGGAGGAAAGTCAAAAGATATGTTGAGTTTAAAATAACACTCAAAGGCATATAATGACTGCATACATATACATAAAATCATTTTAAGCAAAAAAAAAAAAAAAAAAATCCACACATATTTTGTACCATTTAATTCAAAATTCTTACGATATAGCTTTATGTGTCCCTATAGATTATTTGCAGAAACAATGTCATTAATTATAAGTATCCATCTAGACTAAAGTGAAAGTGAAATACCAAAGAGGAAAAAAGTGAAAATGCAATGTAAAACTACTTCCAAAACACAATTTTGGGAAATGTTTAAAAACGAAGGCCATACAAACTAAAGTACTTAACTCGTTCTTACTCCATCTAGCACGGCCCAGCTCAGACAAAATTTGTGTACCGATAAAGTGAGCTTAAGCTCAACAGTTCACACTGAAAATTCTGTCGTAGCTTAAGCTCACGTTTTATGCGAATGGTCCAATACCAAGTGTAGTAAAGCTGCAATCCTAAAGCAAATTCTAATATACTGCATTGGGGAAAGTCGAGGAGCATTCTATCAAAATCGGTCATTGATTACAGCTCCTCTTACGGTCCTTTTATATGGAGCAGAGATGTAGACGATGTGGGATAAAAATGAAAAGGCTTTGGAGGATTTCGGTTTAGCCGTAGCCATACTAAAGCCAAAGTTAACTTTTACGGCCGAACATGGTTTCTAATACCTGCAATTTCTGTAAGCGGGGCTATCATTTATTAAGGCAAAATAATGAGGCTTTTTATTCAAGACATCATTCGCTAGATATAAGATTTGATTAGTGTTCCTCCGACTATAAAGATTTGATATTTTGGTCATCGCAAAAATACCTTGTGTTATCACTTGGGTTAGAGTAAGGTTGATGTAGCTGCTGAGCTTAGAGGAAAGCCAGCCCAACTAGATCCGATGAAGGTTTCTATGTGATACCGCATGGATCCAGAACACCTACTTAGCTTGAAAGCAGTTCGTGGGACGTACATATCTTAGCAACCGCGTTATTCTAAACTTCCAGGTGGGCTTATACAGGTTGCCTAAAAATTCTGCATCAAGAATACTTTGTCTTTCCTACACTGTGCAGGGCAATTGCAAAGTAAACTGTTGAATCAGATTATTCTTCGTCGTAGCAGCTCCTGCAGAAGTTATTGTGGTCTCAATGGCCATTGTTGACCGTGTAGCCCCACAAGACGATTTTTTTTTTTTATATGGAGAGAATGATCGACACCATAAACAAACAAAATAATAAAATTGCCAAAAATTTACAGTAAGTCCTACAAATAAGGCCACTTCAAATATTTTCTTTACCTTAATAAATTGAATGGGCTAAAAAACTGCATACTCATAATCTTCTAAAAAATCCCATGAAAAAGTTTGAAATTTTTATGAAAGTTTGTTAATTTTTTTGTTCAAATATTGCACGGTTTTTGTTAAGGAATAAACAATTTTTTTATAAAAAAAGAATTAAAATTAAATAATAAAAAATAATACTCAAAATTTGTCAATATGTGGGTGATGTATAATTGTGGTAAGCACTTGTGAAAGGACTTACTTATTTAACAAAAAAAAGTTTATATTAAAAATTTACATTTAAACCTTTTGCGAAAACTTGAAAACTGCAACCTTGTTAGAATTTTTCCAAAAAATCTAAATAGAAAGTTGCAAATTCGTACACAAATTTATTGAATTTTCCAAAGTTGTTCACGAAATTTAGAGATTTTATTTTTATGTTTTTTTTGGTGTAGTATGAACTATATTTTGATAAAAAATGATCGACAAAAAATTAGAATAAAAAACTTTGCATGTATTGCGAAAATTTCTCTGTGCCCATACTTTTGTTCGTCATTGTACATTACAAAAAAAAAATGTTTTAGGATACTCAAATGATAAAACAACTTTCTTTCAACGTTCAAAGTTGGTTATACATAGGTACAGCTGTATCTAAGGTTTCGCACAAGGGTTAAGAAGTTGAAATAAAAACACAAATGCAGACATATTTCGCCGAGTTCAAGTGTGTTTATGAAGCTTAATAAGCGAAATAAATTAGCAGTTGTTTTTAACACTTGCAGTGCAGAAGAGTACATACATATGTTAACCGTGTGTATGGATGAGTGCAGGTAATTTGCACACATATGTATGTATGTATGTAAATAGATAAATATGTACATTGGCATGTACTCATTACGTACATAGTACTGTTGCATGCAAAAACCGCGAGCAACCTACTGAGCATACATTTTTTGTGTTGTTGCAATTATTAAACACCAAAATTATTTATAAAAATCTTCATCGTTGCTATTTTCATTTTATTTTGCGCATTTTGTTTTTTGTTTTTTGGGTTTCAATATTTTCTGTGATAGCATTTTTTTAATATTTACAAAATTTTAAGGTGTTTGCTAAAATTAAAAATTCTGTTTGCCCACCAGATATACACATACATACACATGTACATATTTATGTATGTAAACGTGCCCGAAGAACTTGTTATTGGTTGCAATAGCAGCAGCAGCAGGAGGTGGCTGTCTGCATCAACACAAATATGTATGTTTGTATGAAGTACAAAACGAATTTCGTACACATTTTTCGCTAGCAGCTATGGATATGTATTTATTTTCACACCAAACTCGTGTGCAGTATTATTTAGTATTAATTTTCTTTTTAAATCAAAATTTCTTTAACGGTTGAGTTAATCGCAGCGGCAGCGGCGCACTTGACTCTCATTGGATTCATTAACGCCAACATTACCTATTACTTTACTCCATTTACTTAACTGCAATTGCTAGAGCAACTTCATTATGATGATTCATTATGCGAGTACTACCTCCTACCCGTATGTAGTCTTTAGTCGTACATTCAGTCATTGGCGCTTCTTTGGCGTCATAACTGGTGCGCGCGCTAGTACTACATAGGCAGTTAATTACATACATACATACATACATATGTATAGAGATATGTGGGTAAGTGGTGCTATTTGGCCGCTTCTTGCTTTGCTGTCTTGTCGGTTGGTTGCGGTTGTTGGCCGTCATTGCCGTCTGCACGCCTGCGCCACTGCCGCCACTACACACCTACATACATACCACCCCACTACTGATTATTATTTTCATGCACTTTGATTTTTTGGGATTTTCAGTAAGCATTTCATGATTATGACTACTGCAGTGAGCCACTTGTACTTGTACTTGCAGCTATATTTTTTTTTTCTGTTCGGCGTTTATTGATGGGTTTAAAAAATCAGTTAACTTTCAGATTTTCGCGTTTACAGACGTTCCCGACGGATCGTCTCAGTCCACGGTCGATAAAACGGTGTGTTGTATTCAGCTGAGTTAGTACACAAAAAAAAAAAAAAAATAATGTGCAAAGTGAATTAAAAAAGTGGCACAGTTTAAGTACAGCCCAGTTACTGCAACCCCGCAACAAAAAAAGGAAAACAATATCACGTTTAAATTGTTATTCGAAATTCTTTAATATGCAAACAAATTTCTCAATTTATGATGCATCAACTTTTGCGTGTAAAAAAAAAAATTTTAGTGTAGTGACAAGTGCCAATGTCAAAGTGAGATTGATGGCGACTCCAATCGGATTATGTAAATCAATGTTTATTCACTCGTCCGATCATATAAACAACAAAAAAAAAACAAACATCATGAAACAACACACACAAAGTTCATTCGCAGGAGCAGCGTAGCCCAGTGGCAGACATACGTCCAACCTGCCACGCTAGTCACCCACCGCTAGCCTCTCGCCCACATGCCGAGAATACCAAAATTATTTACACGCTTGATTCTGTTTACTTCGTCCACACGTGAAAACGTCGGGAACTTACATACATACACCCATACCTACTAACCTTTGCGTGCTTACATGACCCAAAAGGGATTAAAACGGAAATGTGTTTGATTAACCATTTGAGAAATTTGCTTGTTGTTCTTGCAATGTCAGTGATGTGTCAATTGTTCAAGAGTGAAATGGTAGACAAATAGCCCCTGTGACAATAACCTCTGTGAAAGGAATTGAAGTTTGGTCGTGACTGAAAAGTTTCATTTTAACTTTTAATGTTATAAAACAAGAAGTCTATCTAAATAAGGCTGCTGCTGGTTGACACATACACACGTATATATATATATTTGAAAATACCTTGTAATGGTGATATGGGAATACATATATTTGAGTACGTTGCACAGTTTTAAAGTTTGTGGTCGCAGTGGATTCAACTCTGCTGCATTCTATTTAATTTTATTTTATTTTGGTTGGTTTGTGTTTGCAATTTTCACTTGAAAAATATACTGCATTAATAAAATAAGTTCATTACATGATCTGACTCGACTCGTTAGAGGTTAGCACTAAACGCTATAGCCGCCTAAGTCATTTCTCTTCTGACTGATGCCAATTGGAAATGCCAACTTAAGCCAAGTACATCTGGCCTTTCCAACGCAGCGGGGGCCTTCCTTTTCCTTAGTTACCAGCATCTCGACCAACGTTGCTTACTTTTAGAGCTGGAGCGTTTCTGTTCATTTGTACGACATGACCAAGCCAGCGTAGCCTCTGCATTCTAAGTTGCTGCACTATTCGCTGCGGTATTCGCCGTAAATCTTCCGCAGAATCTTTCTCTCGAAAACTCCAAGATCCGCCTAATCGGATGTTGTCTTTATTTATGCCTCCACGCCATACACCAGCACAGGCATGATGAGTGACTTACTTCTCAATTGCCTACTCAGTTCAAAGTAGCACTTGTTGGCAAGAGTGCCTCTCCGTTGGATTTGAAGGCTGAGATTATTACTGGTGTTTATGTGATGACAGGAGATGCTTCAGTTTGCTGTGCTTCTCTATCTAATCCCGAGAAGGCAGAACGGACCCTAGACCTTGTTTTTACTGATAATACCGATGGCGTCGGCATACGCCAGCAATTGTACGCTCTTATAAAGTATTGTGCCTGAGCGGTTCAGTTCTGCGGCTCTTATGATATTCTCCAACAACAGATTGAAGAAATAACATGAAAGGGAATCACCTTGACCGAATTCCCGTTTGGTGGCGAACGGCTCGGAGACGTCCTTCCCAATTCTGATAGAGCTCGTGGCATTGCCTCAACGACATTTTATACAGACGTATCAGTTTCGGGTAGATACTAAATTTAGACATCGCTGCATAAAGACAACTTCTTTTGATGCTGTCGAAAGAGGCTTTGAAATTGACAAATAGTTGGTATGTGTCGATCCTATTCTCCCGGGCCTTTTCCATGCTTGGCGTAAGGTGAATACCTGGTATATGGTGGATTTACCAGGTCTAAAGTCACACTGATAAGGCTCGAGCAGTTCCTTGACAGTGGGCTTCAGTCTTTCACACAATACGCTCGATAAGACCTTATAACCTATGTTTAGAAGCCTGATCCCGCAGTAGTTGACGCGTAAGGCAGGGTCGCCTTTCTTGTGGTATAGGCAGAGCTCACAATATTTTGCATAAGAGTTGATGAATACGCCTTATCAACTCCTCGATGCCGTATTTGAATATCCCGGCTGGCAGGCCGTCATCTGCAGTAGATTTGCTGTTTTTCAGCCGCGAAATTGCCATTCTTTCCTCGTCATAGTCAGGTGGTGGAGCATCGATTCCGTCATCATCGACTGGGGGCTTGGGGTACGTCTTTTACACAACTTTCAGTGCTGCTATCATCAGTAGCGCGGAAAAGTGTAAATGCCACTTTAATTAATTTACATTTTTTTTTTAAGTTAATGAAGTCAGCGAAATTCTAGGCTGTGGTCGTGTGCATTAATTCTTAAAATATAATTTTTTCAAAAATAAATTTTGTAAATTTTCAATATAGATAAATTTTAAAAGAACATTTTCAATACCTATTCGTCCTTACGTACCAAAAATTACTACAAAATTGTATTTTTCATTTGATACCCATATTGCTATTCTATATTGCACTGAATTTTTTAAATAATTTTTTCAAAGTCCTTTTAAAAAACGTCAATAAGAAAATCTGAAAACGCAATTTTACTTAGTTTCGCGAAAATATTGATTTTTTGTGCGTGTAATGTACCTATATGAAACGAATTTTCTACTTAAATTTCAAAATTTTTTGTCAGAAGTGCTAGCATTTTATTGAGTACACAGTTTTATAGACTATTCAATTTTAGTCTAACAATGTGCAAATTTCAAGTGGCTAAAAATCACCGTTGATTTTTTAGAATTTTTTTTCGCCGAAGGTGTTGCGGGTTTCTTTCATATAAAAATAAATTGTGTTTATGCGTTATATGGAAGCAAATGCGACAAAAAAAGGATAAGAATTTCAAAGGACATTTTTTAAATTTCCTTAATTCAGCAACAACATATAATAATAATAATGACAATAAAGAATAATTTGTGTAAGTTTGCAATTGTAAAACAATTTTAATTGCTCTGACGATATGCCCTGGTAAACACTAAATTATTGAATTAAACTTTTATATCAAACTCTTTTTTCTAAAAAATTCCTTACATAAACCGAATCATATGCCTTATTATTTTACGTGTTCCTTCGGGCTGTTTTAATGGCTGTAATTCAGTACGATTTGGAAATTATGTTTAGTTAAATTTTTTTCATGTCGTAAGGAATTACAACCATTATATTTATCAACCCAAGAGGACATGTCAAACACTTTATTTTGCTTATTATATATATTATTATATAATATTATGAAAGGCGTTTTTTTAAAAGGAGGAAAAGAATTTGTTACAAAAGTTGCATTTAATAATTTAATGTTCCTCATACGCCCTGTCAGACCAATAAAAAAATCTCCTACAATTGCAAATTTTCAGGATATTCACAAATTATTCTACTGGAAAACACATCGTTATGCAGCCCTACAAAGCCACTGTACTTTTTCCATTAATTCATTTTTTCGATGTCTTTGGGAGAAGTCCTGCCATCCTATTAAAAATTTGAAGATGCAGATTTACCAGAAATGCGTTTAAATATGGCAAACATGTCGAGTTTTTCGCATTTCAAAAGTTTTCATGGACAACCGTAGCCTCAACTCAACTTATTTACTAAAAGTTCAACTAAAAGTCGGCATGTGTTATCGTTATTCTACTGTTGGCTGATGGGGTCTGAAACTATATATATATCCTTTTCTATGGGATCTACTCTAAAAAACTCGCGCTAAATCTCAGTTTTCGCTTAGCGGACCATTGTAACGTTTTTCAAGCGGAATTAAACGCCATAATGGAGGCGGCTAAGTGGCTTATAACCTCCACCCCTCCAGGACGGCCTATTTCTATCTATGCTCACAGTCAAGCTACTATCAAATCCCTCAATTCTAACGAAGCAACGTCCTCAGTAGCCATCGAATGCAGCAAGACTCTCAACCTGCTGGCATTAAAATGCTCCTTGACTGTTGTATGGGTCCCTGGACATAGGGACATCTCTGGCAACTGCCCAGCCGACGAGCTGGCAAGGAGAGGGACGGAAATATCTGTAGTCAATTCTGGTCGGAATGCGGGCATACCTCTAACCTTCTGCAAACACAGACTAAAGACGAAACTCGTTGAGGAGGTAGATATAAGGTGGGCTGTGGAAACCACCTGCCATATTTACTACCAGGAAAATTTGGCCAAAGATTGATGTAAAGCGATCCATAGCTCTCACCCGGCCGGACCGCTTCACTCTCAGATTAGCAGTCGGGGTAATCACCGGACGCTGCCTGATGGGCACACACGGCAAAAGGTTAGGATACCCCACCAACGATTTCTGTCGCAGTTGCAGAGACGAAGAGGAGGTGGAAACCATCGAACACTATCTCTGCCATTGTACCGCCCTGGCCAACATGCGCAACCAATTCTTCAACAAGTACTTTCTAGATTGTTTAGCCGATTTGAACTTGGCGAACGTTCTCGTTTTTGTGCTATATAAAACGCACTCGGTGGTTCAATTACTAAGGGAGGGAAAGAAACAAATGGCTTCGGCCAGTGGTATCACAACGGGCTTTTCCAGCCCACGGGCAGCCACTCTACCCTAACCTAACCTTCCCATCGACTATAACAAACGATTAAAAAACAGGTGTGGTAAAAATTCTTGACATTAAAAAAAAACTTGACATTTGAAAGTGCTTACAACTTTAAAAGTCCCCTGTCGACTTAAATCCACTTACATTTCACACTAAATTTTACAAATGCGACCTCAATTCGCTGGGTTCGGTTTATACGAGTTTTCGTTTCTGATTTACAGTTTTTCCTTTAGTTTTACAGCAACCACAACCCAAAAGTACTAACAATAACAAAACACACGCAAATTGAGTTGCCCCTAAACATCACAACAGTAGTCGTACACCGCCGCAGCATCGTCAACATCAACCAGCAGAGCCAACATCCATCAGCAATGACGCGTGGGGTGCAATAACAACATTTGTGTAATGTACGTATGTATGTATGTATGGCTGCGTGTAGTGATGCTCGGTTAAGTGTGGCTGCACTCGTATTAGAAATTCGTAAAAAAAATCCCTTTGGATACCGAACGGCGGCTGGCTGACTGGCTGACTGACTGGCTGACTGACTGGTTGGCAAAGTTAACCCACTGAGATGAGAAAATGTTTTAGTAGCTTGGCTGCTTATTTGGCTCCGCTTATTAGCTTTTTATTTTTTTTTCGGCTTGTTATGTTTAAGTTTCAAAATTGCCCATGTGTGGCGCATCCATGCCAATAACTACCATGGCATTTACTTAGGTAAAATCTACCGCAATAAATTGCTTTCATTTTTGAATTAGCGCAAAAATAGTACCATTTGAGCGGGAACTAGTCTCCGATTAAACTTTAGCAAAAATGTTCAATCCATGTATTTTGTAAATACATATATGTATAATGTAATTTAATGTGAGACATCTACGGTTCAAAACTAAAGGTGTAGTCAGACTTTGAAAGTATAGCGCTTTTTTATTACATACACATTCTGCCGTTTCGAATTTTCATCGCGAGTAAAGCCAACCAAATCCGCTCGCTAACTATCTTAGGGAGAAGATTGCACCTTTACAATTAATTTCAGATTCCGATTCAAACGTAGTAGCTACTAACCCAGACTAAAAAGAGAAAAGTATTAATGCCAGAGGGAGGTGGTTATGTATGAAAGTGTATTCGGCTTTAATTCATTTCATCGAAATCGATCCTCCATGCTTCTTTTTGGCACCAGTTTGAGGGCAATTGCCGAATGTGTGCCATCGAACTGCTGAACTACTAGTTCTTCAAGGCGATAGTTTGCAATTTTTAGTGTAATGTTGCAACAAAAAATCTACCATAAAATATAAACAAAATAAAAAAACTCAGCCAAATGCAATTGCTGCTCATATGAATCTCTCTAAATAAGAATTTTTGGGTCACAGCCTGCTTCGAACGTCTTTTCGCCATTTGCCTGTTATTTTATGGGCTTTGTTTGCAACCTTGTTTGGAGTGAGATGAAAAGGCTTTAAGACATTTATTTGTGTTTGCAGTACTGAGAAATAAAAGGACTTTTAGAGAAATTTTTTTTCAAGCAGCTAAGTGAAATAAAAGTTATGGCTACTTAAATAAGGATAGATTGCAAAACTTTTCAAAAAATTTGCTTTGATTTTCCAGGAAGGGAAAATCTTAAAAACTTCGTAATTATTTTAAGCTTTATATGGTGTTTTAAAGTTTTTAAAATGTAAACTTATTTCAAGTGCATATATGATTAGTGTCGTAGTTTTTTATGCTCGTGTCCACATAAACCTTTTGCTGCTCCTCCATACTTCGGCTGGCTACTAATTTTAATCATTTTCGGACACTCATGCCTACACACAACACATAAATACTTACATATGTATATACATACATATTAGGGTGCATCACTTCTTAAAAAAAAAAATAACTCGCCACTGTTTTTCCATCGGAAATATAAAAAATATCATATTTTAAGACTTTCGCCAAAATATTTCGGAAAATTATTAAGATTTACGTGAGCTGGACCTATATGGAAATACGTACTCCCAAAAATAATTTTTTTTCTTATAAATAAAACTAGTTTTTAAAAATATTTTTTCAAAAAAATTAGCTCAGATGATAAAAAAGTTTAATCTCAAATGGTCTGCAAAAATAGAAAATTACAAATATTAGCAACGCAATTAAAATAATGAAAATTTTCGCGGTGTGCATTCTCAAATCAGCTGGACCGATACGTAAATTTGAAAATCATTTTGTTTTTTTGTTAATGCATTCTCATCAGTGTTCTCGTTTTTCCTCGAATTTTTAAAATATACTTTTATTTTTAGCTTAGTATAAATTGTGATACATTTTAATTCACAATTTGAGGATAACTCTTCCCAACTTATGAGTTTGTTTCCTTTCATTGAACATACCACCTTTAATCTGCATATGGCATCACTGTTGGCTACAGACAACTAGCCTGTTCCCGTACTCCAGGATTTAGTCCGAAGTAGCCCGAAGTCGTTTCCTTTCACACATTTATCATATATTCTGCGAACGATTTCTCACTAAATCATGGAATGCGGGAACAGGCTAATATTGTCGTTCCTTTCCTTTTTGAAGCTGTCGGTTGCGGTACTGGGCTAAAGGCAGTGTCACACGATTGGTACATTTGTACAAATTTGTACATTTTGGCAGTCACAGAGTGGTGTTCTTTAGAAATTTGAGTTCAGCTCAATAAAAGAATTTCCAAACAACACTACTCTGTAACTTCCAAAATGTACAAATGTACTAATCGTGTAACACTGCCTTAAGAATTTCATCTAGAGTAATCCAGTAAGTATTGTAAAAATTACTTTTATGTGTTTACAGTGTTAAACATCAATTTGATATGTGATTTTAGTTAAGTATGCAATGGATTTCAACTGTTACCGAGTATAAAAGCTTTATTTTCACTCTTTATTTTATATAAAAACCAAAAAATATTAATAAAAACTGTCAACGATCTCAATTAAAGATTCAAACTACCATTTTAATTTAAGAATTAGAAGTTTATTGAAAATTGATAGTTTGATACTTAAATTTTTTTTCATGATACTTTTGATCTGGTTTAGGGGATTTTGGTGATACATTTCTTCTGAACGCCGCGGCAACACTGATCCTAATATATTTGTACGAGTATACATACGGTCATATGTGATTGCATTCATACCCTGCAAAAAATTGTGCGACTAATCTCTAAAGAGAGTATTCCGAGATTACTCTCAATCGGGTACAATTGGGCATTAATTAGTCCCAACTAGTCTCATACGGGTACTAATGGAGGTCAATTAGTCACGACTAATCCCTTATGGGTATAATTGGAGATCAATTATACCCCCACTCATCTCTAATGGGTACTATTAACGATTTAATGATATGTACGCACTTAGTCAATGAAACTTCATGTGCGGCATTGGCACACAGAGAGAGTATTCGCCTAACAAAACTGAGCACCCCGGTTCGAATCTCAGCTGGCGCAAATTTTTATTTTTATTTTTTAAAAGGGACTAGTCGCTTTTTATACCCGTTCGGGTATAAAGGTGAACAATTAGTCTCTTCATAGGACATGCTCGAACAAAAGCGATCAGTTCATTCCATATAAAGAGATCAAAAGTGGTATTAGTCGCATGCTCCTTTGCGATTGCTCCCAGAGTCATCCCGGATTAGTCCCATTTTTTGCAGGGTATGTACATACATACATGCATATACGTATGCACTAATACACATATTTGTAAATAATCTAGCGTGCGGTGGCATGCCACACGCTTGTGAGATTTCAAGTGCGTGCTCACCCCTTTGCATATCTGCGTGCACAAATGAAGCTCGTTAATTATGGATGCAAGGCGCATACATTTGACACATTCATACATACACTCCAGTGATCGGACTTAAATTAAATTAAATTAAATTAAATTTTGTGGTAGAATCGGGAAAAAATGTGGTAGATTTCAAAAAAAATGTGGTGGATCTCAGGTTTTGGATCGAACTTTGTACAAAAATTAATCTAAAAAAAAATAATTTTAGTATAATAAAGTGCAAGATTGAAGTAGCTAAAAATTGCGTTGAGTTTTAGCAATTTTTTTCCTTAACAGTGTAAAGCAGTTCCTTCCATATCAAGGTATTTTTCGAACATATTTTGAAAGATTTCTGCAACCTTGCGGAGTACTGTCAGGTTTTACTTTTTATCACATCACGATTTAGCGAATAAATGTGGCACGTTCCAGAAACCGCTACTTGGGATTTGCCTATTTTGACAATTCTCAAGTAAAAGTAAACAAACTCTAGATGCACATTTAACATTTTCGCTATTAATTATTTTTAATAAAACCACGATTCCTGTCGAAAAATGAATATTGAGAAAGTTTACTATTTTACGGTTTATTTTATCCTCCCATTATGCCTGTTGTTAGTGTTCACAAGTGTTGGACAATTTTTGCTCTTAAAATTAAGAAAATGTCGAGCAAAAATAAAACTACTCAAAAACGCGAATATGTGGTAGATTTCAGACCTTGTGTGGTAGATGTGGTAGATGCTCAAAAAATTGACAGATCTAACACAATGTGGTAGAAGTCCGATCACTGATACACACTTATACATATGTGTATGTTTTTAATCTCACTTTGCTCTTGTGTGTGTGTGTGTACGTTAGATGTTTGCACTTCATATGAACAATTGCGATGTCGTTCGACATTAATCAAATTAAATGAGTGACAGAAAACAGCTACTGACTTAGGTGACTGTGAGCTTTACTCATATCAAGACACGGCTTCCTTATTGGTGGATTCACTGCTGCCGTTATTATCATTTGAAGTGCCTTGCGTCGCGTGTGGGAAGCGATATTTGGTCAAGGTGGTTTTGGGTGGTAGGTAGCGGTTTGTTAGTTTACTTAGACCGCTCCATTTATATTTGACACCACCAAAAAAAAGAGCTCTCGTAAAGGCTTATATAAAATATTTAAAATATGTAAATAAATCAACGGCGCCTTGCTTAAATTTATAGCCAAAATCGCGCGGTAAACTACTTCTTTCGTTTTTAAATTATTTCGAAATGAAAGCGTTTGGTGTCAAGAATATCGGGCGAGCGGTAATGTAACAGGATACCACGACTCAATGATAACCATTTAGTATACCAAGTTTGATGCTGAATAATCCCTTACCCGACTGATCTGCTGTTTGCCTGTGTCAGGTCACTATCCAGGGACTGTTCGAAGATGGGCCTTAATTCGGCTTGCTCAGCGGATTTTGCTTTCATCACTGAATTGA
Source organism: Rhagoletis zephyria (assembly GCF_001687245.7). Lineage (NCBI taxonomy): Eukaryota > Metazoa > Arthropoda > Insecta > Diptera > Tephritidae > Rhagoletis > Rhagoletis zephyria. The sequence goes on from NW_016157101.1 coordinate 584,133, forward strand.
AAACTTAGATCTAATCTAAAACGTCCTTGGTGGTTGGTTGGTTGCAGTGCTTCATAGCAACTTACTTCGATACAATTAGCGCATTGAATACCTATATACATACATATATCTAGCTTTCTCGGTCAATCCATCTGGATACCTTGATGAATTTGCTGATATCATCTACGAGTGAACACTTTCTTCGCTACCTTCTAGTTAACAGCAGCGGCAAGTTCTATTATATGGGCGTGCCATTTAGGCCAGAGTTCCTTGGCCGTTTTGCACTTCTGGAAAAGCACGAATTTGGTCTCCGGTAATGCTACTATTAACAACGCCGCTTGGTTCTCAGAATAAATTGTTGCTTTATTTATTCTACCAATATTTTTTTCTAGAACTTAACAAGCTTCAAAGACTTCAGCTTTCAAGATGCTCGCATCATTCCCTAGACGGTGAGACAAGCTGACACCGAGGTGAGTTGGTGAGTGGTGAATTGGTGAGTTTTTCATACTCCTAACTCTCCTGATGTGCTGAGATATAAAAGCAATTACAGAAAAGGCTCTCTTTAGGATTTTTACAAATTCCTTTTATGAAATAAATTGGGCAGTTGAGATCTTTGCTGCCTACTTTACTACTTTGGACGTTAAACAGTAGCTTGCTTTAAATTCTGAAAGACATTACCTGTAGTAAGGGACAAATATCGACCGTCTCCACCTAGCTTATGTAGAAAATATAATTCGGAGCTTAGAACCTCCCTCCCTCCCTCTTCATCTGCTACCAACAGCGGGTAACGAACTGAATACATACTTACAGAGCTGGAGCGTCGGAGTCCATTCGAACTCCAATGGCCAAGCCAGCAGAGCCGCTGCATTTTAATTCGCTAAACTTATCGGTCGATTACGGATGGCAACCGCTTTTTTCCCTTTAATTTTTTCCCGAACGAAGTTTGTTTGTTTGTACTGTAAATCTATACTTAAATTACACTTGGTCGTTAGTTCGTTTGCAAATTATTCTTAAACGTAACTTTTGTAGAATGATGCTATCATTTTTTTTCGCTTCTTAAGAGACTAGCGACGATACATACCCTTGGGTTGCTTTCCCTCCATTTCCACATTGTGCTTTGCAGAGGAATGCTTTTGAAATATTTCGTCATCATCAGGACTATCGTCGTTGCCATCATTTTTACCGGCGGCAGCTGAAACGATACCCACTGCTTCGAGGTTGGAAAAAGAAGTTGAAGAACTTTCTGTTTTCTCGCTGCTCTTTTCGAAATGAGAGTGGGGATTCGCGGCGCGAATATTCAGTTTATCCAAAGAAGACTCGTCCGGCGGTGTGGGAATTGACTTTTCTATTTCAGGCTCGATTTGTGAGAGTTTTTCCTGAATTATCTCAATTTGTGTTGATTCCTCGTGTGAATTTTCCTCTTTCTTAGCGTATGCTTTTTCTTCACTAACTGCTTTTTCGCTTCTGCTTGCTTTCTCCTCCAATGTGTCTGCATTCGCTTGCTCATCTTGCACTTCCACTGGTATTTGAGTGATGGACTTTGCTGCGTTCAGCTGTAAATAACTTTGCAAGCGCTGCACCAACACATCCTTTTTGCCAACGGGACTCAAACCATGCGCGCGTAGTTCAGCGCGCAACTGTGAAATTTTCAATTGTGTAAGATCGCCGCCCTCTTCAGCGAAAGAAGCATATCGTAGCGAGTATGAGTAGGTATGTAATGCGCATGGATGGTTGTGTGGTTTCATTATGCAAAAGTGTAATTGAAAATATATATGTAAAAGAAACGAAAATTAAAATGATTAACGCTTTAGTGATGGGCAATGACAGCGAGATGGGCTGTGAACAGCTGGGGTAGCTGGGGCTGCAGCTAAATCATCGTACCTTTTGAGCGATTTTCATCTGCTTTAAGCAATTGATTTGTATTTAAATTATGCGCTTGCATGCTTTTCGATAAAAGGCTGCTCTCTTTGGCGGTCGGGCCCGCATTTTCATTAACTGTTTTAGTTTTGCCTTTGAATGGAGTCAAAAAAGAAGAAAAAGAAAGAAAAAAGAGAAAACAAATTTTCAAAGTAGTGGGGAAATTAAAAGAAAAATGTAACTAAGTATATTAAAGGGGTGCGAAATAGCAAGTCTACGCTGTACAATTATTGATGTGCAGGAGTTTTTTTTCGTTTATTGGGAAGGAGTGCAAATTAAATGGGTGACACCAAAGCCAGAAGCTTATTAGCGGGGATTGGAAAATTAAGCGCTGTTGATAGGAATTGAATGAAATTAATGAAATTAGGTAGTTGAAATGCTTTAAACTTAGAAATAAATGTTAACGAGATAGATTGAATGCGTAGTGCGTTGGGTTTATACAAAATTGTAAACAAATAAGAGTGCAAATTTTAGGGAGCCATAAATTAGGGTTAATCTAAAGCCTACATTTAAAAATTAATTTGTTATAAGCAAACATAGAAATATGCAAATACTAATATAATATACTGAGCAGACAAATACAAGCAGTTTTGCAATAATTTGTTAACAAAAAGAAATGATTAGACACGGCATTTCTTATGATGGCTAAGCGGCGGTTAGGCCTCGCTTTAGACTCGCCTGAATGCGAGCACTTTAAAATGCGACAGATGATTCCTAGCAATGCTGTTACCTACTACATTCGACGGTTAGCGCAGCGGCAGTTTTAACTAAATGATTGCAGTTCGAAAATGCTTTTAGATGTATATACATTAGGCTGATCCTTAAAAAATCAAATTAAGGATTTTTTTCAGTCTCATCCCCTCAATCGGTCACAGATATCACATATAAATTTTTGTCCGGATTGCAGTCGGTTAAGACGTTTTCATAGGGTAATCTGAACTTTAGCTCTTTGGGACCAAAATTTATATGTGATATCTTCGACTTTGGTAGTATCGATTTTGGGTATTAGATGAGAAAAAAATAATAATTTTAATTTTTCGGGTCCCCATAGAGGAATTTGAACTTTGCCCCCTGTGCGACACGCCTTAACCGTATCCAATCGGGACCAAAATTTATATGTGATATCTTCGACTATAGTAGCATTGACGGAGGGGTTGATGCTTTGGAAATCTTTTGTAAAAATTTGCATCCTACATTTAAGGATCACCCTAATATATGTATATACATATATATAACACACTATTCTAGAAAAATGTGTATTTTAGTGCAATTCCACAATATTCGATCAAAACACTTAAGAGCAAAATAATTACGAATTCCCACGACCTTCATGCAAGAGTATTGAGGAGAATTTATTGATACCACCACTTAACTGCATTTTTGCATAACGAGACTAGCAAATTAATCTAGTAAGCCCTTCCGATTTTAATTGTTTAGAAACTGATTTACAAAATACCATTTCCAGACTTTCTGCTTTCAGAGTACCTTCGGTTTTTGTGATCCTCAGGTTAACTTTCAAGGTAAAGGCAGTCAGTTAGGTATGTCAGCAGAGTATGTGCACTGAGTAGGGACACGATTTACGATACGATACCGTAACGAAACTTTTGCAATTCGATGCCGATAGTTTTCATTCGATAGTTTTAAAAACGATATTATTTGGAATATCGAGTATTTTTCTTCAGATATTAATGGTTATCCGATATTTTTACAGCGATTTTTTTAATGAGTACAACATCGATAATTTCATTTCGATATCGTGTCCCTAGCACTGAGATCTTGGGACTATTATGCCCTCAGATTACATTAGAAGGGCTCGTCCAGGCCTAAAGATTTAGTAAAACCCAGTAGTTTCAAGAGCGTTATACAGTTCATGAACGCAGCCATAGCTCCTCCAAGTTTATGATGCTCTGGATTTTCTGCTGCCATATTGCAGTAGCAACAGGAGTCGTTTAAGCAAATTCCCAAATGAAAGTAGTACGATTCCTGCAAACTTTGCTTCCAGAGTATTCCTAATAGTAGAGAAATCTTAAAGATTTCACAAAAAAAAAAAAAATAATTTTACACCTTTTCGATTTGTTGCCAAATTTCGTAAGATTAAATGTACTGCATGTTCGAAATTTCGAAAATATAACTGCGAATTTTTTCATATTATTTCAGAATTTTCTTTAAGAAATCGTAGAGAAATTTTTTCTCTTTCTGAAGAAATCGTTACACAATTCGGAAAAAAATTCCGATACTCTTAAAAATTTAGTTAAGATTTCGGGAAGTTTAGTTTACAAGAATTTTACGATCAAAAATATATATTTATTAAACTTCTATAACGTTCGATATGATCCAAACAAAAACATGTATGTAAATTAGAAAAAGGTTGGCCATGTCGTATGAGCAACTTTCCTTAAGTGAACACCATGGCGTATGATCAACATTTACTACTCTGGGCTTCGGGACAAAAATACAGAAAATCCGAGTGCTTACGTGAAAATGTGAAAAAGTGCATTAATATAAACTTTTCATGAGCATAGATAAAGTACTATTTCTAGTAATTTCTCATTGAATACTTACATTTTTTAATTAAATAGGTCAAGCTTTAAGGGAAAATAAAAAAGTTGAATAGTTTGCACAAGTAAGACTTTTTGTGTGCAACAAATCGACGCGAGGGCTCTGTGCTGTTTGACTAAGAAAAAATTGGTACAAAAGTGGTATGGTGAAATTATAAGAAATTGATTGTAAAACGGATACAACACCGAGCACTTTAAAATAAAGAAAATGCTTAATTAAATTTGTTTTTGTTCATTTTTCATTTTCACTTTTATTCAGCAACGTTCTACACAACTTAATTAATTATTTGTACGAGTGTGACGCGCTGATTTCTCAACAACATTCAAAATAGGTTCAGGACAGAGTCACAGCCTGTGCTATGGCGGCACAATGGGCAATGGCTATTTTCGAACGTCGCAAACGCGCAAGGACAAGCGGTGAGTAGTTTGACTCTTAATTAATTGTGTGTAAGAATATTAAATTATGGTAGTATACTCTGTAGCATTTACGTAAGTTATGATTGGAGTATAGTTATTTGCGCTATAAATTATTTTACATTCATTTATAAGTATGTATGCTTATCAACAAGTTTTATCGAAAAGCACCTAAGATCCTTACGAAATAAGTTTTTAGTTCAATAACTTAATTCTTTAGAATATGTGAGAGTAATGCCTTTAAATTTCTCTCGCGTTAAATAAAACTACAACATTTTTCAAAAGCAAAATTTTCTGCATGTTCAAGTCACTTTATTGAATTTATTGAAATTCACACAAGAAGTTCATGTAAGTAAAGTGAACTTGTGCATTTTTTTTTACCGAGTTGACATGTGTTAAATGGCTGGTAGGATTGTGTGTATGTGTGTATGTGAAATGATGGCGCAAAGCGAAATTCTGTGACACAACTGACAGATACATAAGTAGGTGCAGTTTTTCGTACGTACTGAAAATTTGGCCAGAAAAGGGAAAATCATGCATACAGCTATGGTCAAAGATTAAGCAACAATATATAGTAATTTTAATTTAAATTATGTAAAGCTTAGTTTAAACGCTTGCACAAATGTCACAAAAATTAATCCGACAAAAAAAAATTTCAAACTTTTTAATCAGAAAATTTCCGGTATGCAGTTTTGTAGCACATTACGTATGCACAAATCGATCTGTATACATTAGGATGGTCCAAAAACAGTAGAGTCGGAATTATAAAGCTCTCACCCCCAAGGATTGTTGTATATCGAAAAAGTATACGCCTATTTTCTTATTTTGAAATAAAAAAATATTTAGTGTACACCGTAAAGGCTGCGAGATTTCACTCCTCTGTTACTTATGTATAAGTGGAAAAACGGGTGACCATGGCGTATGAGCAATTTTCACAAACGCTACACCACGGCGTATGATTAACATTTGCTGCTCTAAACTGCTGCCAGAAAATCCACTTAATGGATAACATGCATAGAAGGTAAGCTTGTGCTCCGACTCGAATTTCAGTACAAATTTTTGAGCTTGAGCAAAAGCTGAGTCTAAGTTAAGTTCTCTGCAAGAAGCTCAATATTTGTAGTTTTAGTTAGAAACAAATTCATAGCACGCAAAAGTCATATAAGAATACAAATGCAAGTATATTGCACTATACATATGTATGTACTTATTTACGTATGCTAGTCTGGTTTTTTAACCCGCACGTTCAAATCACATAAATATTTAGGATATTTGTTCTACTGCAAACTGGCTGGCATTCGCATATAAATTTGGCTTCTAAGTAAGTTACTTAAGAAATCGACATTTATATCTGTTGAATCTAACATTTATATGCGTCTTCAATATGTATATGTATGTATGGGGTGACAAGCGTAAGCACTTTGAATTTTGCTTTCAGCACAAATAGGGTAAGTTTGGCTTTATTTTATTCGCCCCTTTGTGTGAATTTTCAAACTGCAGTAAAACAGATTGTGATGGTAATATTTAGTTGCAATTGACATAATTGCTTCTTAGTGTCATTTGTGTTCTTTAATGCTCAGTTGGAGTGGGTTGTAAAGTTAACTATTTAAATGCGCGTGAATGACAATCATTTGTTTAGGGCAGTCAGAGAAACATCCATTGCATATATGTACAGTGAAACCTCCCTTGGGCGGACACTCACCGTCAGTCATTTTTTGTCCGCCCAAGAGAGGTGTCCGCTTAATGGAGGGGAAGCCTATTTTAGAACTTTTTAATGTTTTAATTAATTGAATAGTCACTATTTCTTATTTGAATAAAAGATATTGATATTACATCGTTCAAACAAAAATGTGCATGTATTTTTTCAAAAGTGCACATTTCATTTATGTGCGTAAGTACATATTNGTTAGACTGCATCAACAAAAAAAAAATTGCGGTTTTTTCCGCCGGGATAACAAAATTTATTTCGGAAAAATATTAAGATTTGCAAGAGCTGGACCGTATTGTCATTTGAGGGGATTAAAAAAAAATCTTTAAGAAACTTTTTTTATTCATAAAAAGCTCAATTTTTGGAGGTATTTTCAAATCGGTCCAGCTCACGTAAATCTTAACATTTTTCCGAAATATTTGGGTGGATGTCTTAAAATATAATAGGTTTTTTAATTACAATGGAAAAAGAGTACCGATTTTTTTTTTTGTAAGGGGAGTGATGCAGTCTAATGTACATACATACACATGTATGTACAAGCTATTTTGTACAGCAAAATTTCTTTGGATCAGAATATCTAATCAATAACCTTCGGGTTTTGTAGAGTTTCCAAAAAAGGTAAATTGCAATATTTACATAAATTTAGGGGCGCTAACGGACCAAGAAAAGTTTTAGATATACCTCGTATTTTACTTCTCTTGAGTTTTGGCTTTATTTCGTGCCCTTGCGGGATCTTTTGCGTTTTTTTTTTTGTAGATCTATTCGGAACCTATTGCAATATTCCGACAGGTTCTGCAATTCACTTCCGAGTGAATTTGAGTCAAGTTCGCTTTGAATTCAAATTCGCAAGGGTTGAATGTCACTCGAAAGTGAATTGCAGAACCTGCCTATTTTTTTTAATTTTCCGGACTGCTGCGAAAATGCAGACCCAAAAGTAGATTTTTATTGGGTTGATACAAAATTGTAATCGAACTTTGACGCAGGACGAAGAATAAAAGCAATTTATTTTGAAAGTAGTGCTCTAACATCGCCAGCAATATCCACATTGCAATAAATTGAAGTTTATTAATAATTTAAAATAATATTAATGTCTAAAAATTCAATAAAAAATAAATAAATGGATTAAAACTCTCTCTTATCTAACCAATTTGGTTTATAATCAAAATTTTCTACACATTTTGTATCACTTTAGTGTAAGTTTTTTTCTTTTACCATGAATATTTTCAACCATAAAGCCCCAAAAGCTGGATATTTCTGATTTTTTCGACTTTCATGGCCCGTAAGTATATACATTTTTGAGTCTAAAGCATCAGACATTTAGAGTGATTTTTTATAGAATTTAATGCCCTACAAGAACATGTCAAAGCCAAAATTTTGCCACAAACCGTTCAATAGTTTTAACAATTTTAATGAAAACAATTGTTTTTACATGTCATCGATATGGAAAATTTCAAAAGCCCACCGACACCTTTTAAAATTGGAGTAAAAATTTTTCCAAATGGGAGAATTTTCTTCTCAGTAAATATATCCCTTTAAGGCCATAAATTCGTTAGGCAAGTTATTTTGGATCACCCTAGTGATCGGCTATCTGTCTACTTTTGGTCCATTATATCATCGATTTCGGCGGCTACTCTGTTCAGCAGATAGCTGAGTTAACGGCGCGTAAGGCTTTGCGCCCATTTCACATCGAATTTCGATACACCCTAAATAAACCGGTTCTTCCACTAACGTATTTGATTTTAGATTGATACGAGAAAAATGGAGTAGTTCAAATATTGAATTGGCGTTGATAGGAGCCCGATTCAAAAAAATTTACCATTTTTAGGTAATATTGGAGCCATTACGGCAGAGTTCATAGATGTATGTATTTACATACAGTATTCAATTCTTTCGTATGTATGTAATTTAAAGATGTATTTAAGTCTTTCCGAAATTTGTCATCGTTTTCAACGATATTGATTGATGCGCAAATGACGCAATATATATGTACATATGTGACTAGAAAATCATTGAACAATGTAAACTTGAAAATATGTAAGATGGGAAATGTATACGTAGTGAGTATGCATATAAGTACACAGAGAAAAATGTAGTTAAATATATTTCTCTCAACACAAGTATTGGTGACTGTAAACAATTAATGAATTGATTACCAAACTCGATTTATTCAAATAATTTTAAGTAAAATGTCTGAAATTTTAAGAAAAAGCAGTTGCTAAGTTTTATATTCATAATGCCCCAAGTATTGAGAGAAACATATTTAGTTGACGTAACTAAACTATTTTCTCAGTGCAGCTAACTACATATGTACGTACCAAGAGTGATAGAATACAAGATTGCGCCGATTGCAGCAGAATTCGTGAGAGTAATTTTAGCGTGACGTCATCGTAGAGTTGACAACTGAGAGCGGCGAGAATGAGGGCGACTAGTGATGTGCTGAATTGTCCCCAATACTCGGTACCCAATACTTAAAAAAGATTTCGGTACCCTATACTTCCTTTTCGGTATCCGATACCGATTATTTACATTAAACCCTCGCCATTATATGCATTTCAGGTTTAGAAAAAACTTTCATTACTAATTTATATGATATCGGCTAAAACACTTGAACTTATCGCCACAGAAAAATATTATTTTATCAGTTTTAACCTTAGTCGATCCAAGGTTCAAGAAAAATACTTTGACGGATGAAGAAGCCTTTCAGGGGAGAGATTCTGTAGCCAGTTAGCGACAAGTTTCGGATCGATATCGCACTTGTTGACTTACAAATATTTGATATCAAACGTCGACAAAACCGATACCGATTCGAAAATTGTAGTTAACTGGTTACAGAATCTGTCCCAGGCCTACAACGATTCAGCTGGAACAAAAATGCTTCAAACAAGTAAGGGTTTCTCTGTATTATGGCATCGAACCGACATATATACATCTTTCATTTGAATCAGTAAAAATCTCTATTGGCTCTTACATTCGGGTTTTGTTAGGCGTTTTTTCCATATTTTTGGCCTATGTGCGCTTTTATTCGAAACCTAAATGTTTCGGTACCGAGTATCGAGAGTATTGGGTACTTAAAAGTATTGAATCAGCACATCACTACTACTGTCTTCTCTACTATGACGTCACCAAAACAGCTGATTCTGTCAAAATCACTGAGAGCCGAGTAGCGGTATCGTCATCGGCACCACCTCTGTATTCTCTCCACCGTGTGTAAGTACATATGTATGAATACAAATGGCAGTCACGTTTATTTATTCTACTATGTGCGGCATCCGTTACCAAAGGAAGACTAGAAATGTTATTGCCAGCGACAGTTATATCTGCATATACATATGTATGTATGCATGTAATAAAAATGTCTGCATAGTATTAATGTATGCAAATATGTGATTGTGCTCACTACTACTCATACAGAATATGTAGTTTTGTAGATGTATTTTCGTAAGTATACCTAATTAAGCTACTACATAGCTTCTATTGTTTTCTTTTCAACTTTTTCTTAGATTTCCCTTTGAAGAATTTCGAGTTTTCTTTAGTTATTACACAATCAGGATGACATGACAGTTAATGTTTAAATACACCAGCCACAACATATACACGAACATTTAAAGCATTAGACAAAAATTACTTTCTATTCTTCACTTTTACCTTCAACCATTTTATAGATAATTTTAGAAGCGACTTTTTGTTGATATACAAGTTTACATTTGGATGAGTTGCAGCTTTTATTTACCTGCAAAGAAATAAGTGAAAAAATAAAAAGTTAGTCAAAATTGAAATAAAACAGATTACAAAGATTCTTATCATTAAATGTCATTTGATTTTGCTAAAACCAATTGTCAAAGGCTCAAGGCATTTAAATATACATAAGTACATGCATACATATGTAGATAATATGTATGTATGTAAATGTGCACTGCAAAAACTTTGTTAATTTAATTTCAAGTTTTCTAAGCGCCACCTGCTCAGCTAACAAACAGTGGTGAACGTGAATGAAATCTTAGAAGTTTTGAATAAAACAAGGAAGTTAGGAGAAAATAGTTCATTACTTGGCATGAGAAAAGGATTTTCATTGAGTTGGAAATTACACTTAGACAAGTGAACACTTAGACTTTCTAAGTAAACACATCAATGCATTGTTTAAAAGTTGCAAATTTACTTTATAGAAAAAGGTATGTATATACATATTTCATACAAAAAATAAATGAAACTTTTTCTAGGAAAATTCTTCTAGGTAAAAGTAGAGGTTCAAATGAATTAAATTTTTTCATATTTTTTTGTGGGACTAAGTATTTCGCCATGGTAACACACACAAGATTTATTTAAAGTTTATGATGTCTTTGGCCAAAGAATTGACGTTTAGATAAGAAACCGAATATAACCATTAAATACTCAAATTTTTATTTTTAGATCATTTCTCATAACTTTGGACTACGGTAACCGATTTCTGTAGTTTTTTGTTAGAGCAAAGGTGGTACCTCCGATTTGGTCTCATACTAATTTGGTTTAGATCCGACCTTTGGATCATAAAGAAATTAACGGTACTCTTAAATTTTTATATGAGAATTGAAGTCGATTTGGTTTTTTGCCTAAAAATTACTTGATTTTAAAGAAAATCTACAGCAAACCCTAAGTACTTTTTTACGCAACAGTAATAATGAAAAAAAATATATCTTTAGATTTTTCTTACTAGCTGTACCTATATTAGGCATAAATATGAAATCTATTATTTATGATTTTTTTGATCACTTTGAACGGTTATAATGGACAAAATCTTTTATGTCAAAAAAATTTAATCTGAAAATAATGGTTGCAATATGACCGAAAATAAAAATCCAAAATTAACGATTATTGTTGATTGAATAAATAAAATTCATAAAATAACGGTTAAATTTTATGGGAAAAAATAATTCCAAGTTTAAAGCCTAAATTATGACTTTTATCATACAGATCATAACGGGCACGATGCCCGTTTTAGATGCTTTCTTTCTCAAGTATTATTCGCGAAGCTACAATTAGAAGTAACCAACGCGGAACGAAATTAGGTGCAGTTATAAGATTGGGCAGTGCTTTCAGCTCAGCGAACTTGAAGCACTACAAAATTACTAAGCACAATGGGCGACTACAGCGGCTAAAAAATAGTAAAAACGGTGTAACGGGGTAGTAACATGTCAGCAGCGGCGCACAATGCTGCCAAAGTGGAATTTTCTGTTTCTGTTCCAGAATCTTACTTTTTCATTTAATTTAATAAATTTTTATTTTTAAACGAAAGTTTTTGAGATTTAGAACAGATTTTTCTAGCCAGATTTACGAATTTTTATTTTTTATATACATAAATACAATTTTTTAGTGCAAAGGTCAGAGGTTTTAGAAATTTTTAGGTAAATGGATTATACTATTACTGTTAATGAACGTTACGTAATAAAAAGTAGTTGAACACAATTTTAGGGTTCCCCTAAATGAAATAATTAAAAAAAATAAAAATTATTAAATGTTACAAAAAAAATTTCACCAAAATAAATTTTTTTTTAAATTTAGGTATGCAGTTTTATAGCCCATTAAATTTTAGCGTACATTTCGAGCAAACTTTAAGTATGTGGAGGAAAATGCCTAGCACCGTCAGCAAAAAATGTTTAATTTTGATCAATGTTTTCTTCTGATTTTTTTAGTTTCGGGGAGCCCTATAATTGTGCTCAGCTACTTTTTTATTATGTAACATTCATTAAAAGGAACATAATCTATTTTCTTCAAAACCCCTGCATTTTGCGTTAAAAAAATTTAAACATATAACAAAAAATCTGGCTGGATAAATCTCCTCTAAATCTCAAAAACTTCCATCTTAACAAAAATTAATCAACTCGGTTGAAAACGTAAAACTCTGGACTATTTTGAATAGTAAGTTACAATTTGGCACCACTGTGCGACGATTAATAGCCGCCTCTACCCCATGAAATAATATCTATTGGCGATCTGGCGACGTGCGAAGTTTAAACAGGCTAGGCAATCAGACTAAGCTTTATTATATGTATAAGTCTGCGCTACCCTAATGTCGAACAAAAAGGGCTTTACTTTTGTTAAGCACCGTTAAGTGTAGGTTAGGCTAGCTTATGACTAATATGGACCATTAATTACTCTTCAGTTACGCGTATAAACTAAGAGTTACCTATGTGGTCTAGAATCTAAGCCTTGTAAAGATTGACGCGTTGGGAAGAAGGACGATGTGATGATTGCTATTCGCAAAAAAAAAATTGTCGCAGAAGTGATCCAACTATGCAGAATCTCACCTCATAAATTTCCTTCGAACAGTGTATGGTTAAGACACTCTTAGGTCTTTGTTCAACCCAGAGGAGTATCAATCGTTCAGCCGACTTATAGTTTAACTATCTATTACATATTTTAGGTATTTATGAGAACATAGATAAATGTTCTGACGGCTGTACTGCGGCTTGTCCTCTACTAATTATCCAGGCCTAAGTACATATATATGTATGCACGTGCACTCGCATTTTAGCAGCAAAGTGCCTGAGCATCCCAGAATTTAGCATGAAATTAACTAACAGTACAAAAAGCATCAGCAGTTTATCCAGCTAAAACTAGACAATATCCCGGCGAGCACACAAATGCAAAGCCTATGTATCTTACAGATTCCTCACAAAGTTTTCGTTGTGGTTGTCGTTCTCATTGTTCATGCCTGCACAAAACTTTGTCTGTGCTCTGGCCACATTTGGTGCCGATGACAATCCAAATGCAAATTTTTCTAGCTTTTTTTTCATTATTTATTCGCTTAACTTGACAACCGAACCAAATGAGTTTTCAATGGTCTACTGCGTTGAACTAAACTTTCATCAATTTATTGGTTTATTTTTGCACATTTCAGGAGTTTACGCTAAACTGAAGACTAACAATGACACAATGAAAATGCAACACCAAAGGACTAAACACTGAGCGCAGCGGCAAAGGAACAAGCGGCGACTAAAGTTTCAATTGGATACCAGAAAATGTAAAAATAAAATGTAAATGTATTTTAGATCCGTAAAGTGGCGGTAACACTTGCCAAGCATGACCGCTGACCACAGTCCACTTGTTAGAAGAAAAAATTAAAAAAAAAAATCAACATCACCCCAAATTAGAGAAATTAGTTTCTAAAGTGTGTTGATAAGTAGCAGTGTTTTCGACGCTCAACAATGCCACGTTTAGTGGAAGGCGCTCTAAATAATAAGTAACGGAAAATTGCAATGAGTTGTTGACAAACTCTGGCGAAGGTATCATATCAAAAGCTTGGTGTACAAGTGATTTCATGTTTTCGTTTTCAATGAAATTTTTAGCGGAATTCGCATTCAAAAGCTGCTGGCTGCAGCAACTCAACAACTCTGTACATCCGATCTGTGTGCATTTGACAATCCCAATTAACTGGTGGCCAATCGCCGGCAGCACTACTTGATTACTTTCGATACAAAGGGTCTTTTGTGCGATGTGGGGACATGCAAGATACGCCTGGGCATGCGTAAATTGAATGAGCTTTTGTTGGCAAGAACAAAAGGCGGATAGGGACAAGAACTAATTAATTAAGAAGCGGGCATTCGACGTATGACAACGCAGTGGTTGAAGTGGGTAAAGCGGTTCTACGCATATTTTTTTTGGAAAGTAAAGAAAAAATATTTATTTGATTAGAAATGTTTTTTTGTTTCACATGTGAACATAGATATGGTAAATTTTTTATTTTTTTTTGTTTTAAAAGCTGTGCAGGCCACATCAATATTAATGATTGAAGCATTAAAAACCCCAGCGGAGTTGGGGGTTTAGAATACACCCACAGTGGTCTCTTGGGAATTAGGAGGATGATGGGAAGAATGCCGACTGAAAACTTGATTACGCTTGTAGCATAGGTAAACTGCACTCTGGCGGTTGGGTGAAATCAAGGCTCAAGTGGTACACGAACCTTTTGTATTTTGTATTTTTTACAGAAATAAAATCCTTCTAATTTTTATTATTACCAGAAAAACCATGGAAAATTTATTTGGAAATTTCTTCGTTCTTCGCCAAGGAACAGCACTACATAGTCTGGCGTGTTAGGTTTCTGATACATACGGATTTCGAAAAACAAAAGAAAATTTTAACTTTTTTAAAAGATACAAAAATCATTTTTAAAATTTTTCTCGAAAATTTATCCCGCACTATGTGTACATATATGTATGTATATCGGGAATTCATTTTTTTTGTTGTTGAAAATACGCTGGTTTTGAGTTTGAATCTTTACCGGACTTGGCCACATTCAAAATTCAATATCTTTAATCCCACTAATCATATCGCACCCATTTTTATAGAGTTGTACGCTTCAAGCTTTTTTTTTAATCTTGCAAACGACTCCAAATTAAGAAATAATAAATAAATGGAGATCTTGTACAAAAGTTTTAAAGGTCTTTTACACCCTCATTAAAGAAACTTGCAGTTAGTGGATTGAAAGGTTTTACAAATTGGTTCAACGTAAAATTTTACTAAGAGCCACCGAAGAAACAAAAATTCCATGGCCCAAGATAAGTGCTTTTTTAACATTTTAACAATCGGTCCTCCATAATAATATTATTTTTTCAATAGGGGCCAAAAATACCCATAATTGGGGTGCTAAAGGGTTAACTTTTTTGCGAAAAAAATTTCACGTTTTTTTTACTATGAAGAGAATTTTATTAAATGATTCAAAACATCTTAAAATTCCTCTTTTACATCCATAACGGAAGGAGTTAAAGGGTTAAAAAAATTAAAAATCTTTTAAATGTCTCGTTAAATTTTGCTATAGGTCAATGAAGATAAGAGCTCGATTTAATTATTTATTTTTTGTGTTGGTGTTGGTTGATTTTTCCGACAGGGTGGTAAGATGATTTATTTTGGAACGAATGGACACTCCGAACACACCAAAAAGCACCACCAGGGCAAAAATCACTGACTTTTACCTACCTGCAGGCAAAAACCATACAGCGACAACATAATGCATGTTAATATCGAAACAGCGAAGATGAACCTATTACCTGCTTCAAAAAATGGGCACCATGGCATATCTAGTAATTAATCATCGACGAAAATCACATTACCTAAGATAAATGAACATAAATTAGGGACAAATCTCGAACCAGACAGAACGAAAAATGACACTGAAGATGGCACAACGCCGAAACCGGTTTGTCTGCAAACCAAACTTGACAAGGGATGACGGAAATTCGTTCCAAAATAAATTATTTATTTTTTCTTAGTTTGCACCCACATACATTTAAATGGCACCACCCAACTTCAACTAACGTACCCGTTTAAATGAATTAATAAATAGAACAACTTAAAACAACAAATAGTAATACGGAGAGCTTACCATGCCTTTACTGCATTACTAAATATATGTATGTAGGTTTATACATATGTACGCTGCAATATATTAAGTTACACAACATATTTTTTACGTACGACTACATACATACAAATATATCCATTAGGTTTACAAATGCTTTCATATTTCATTCAATGGAATTCGCAATATTCCCACATTAAAGGAACGAAACGTGTTCGAACAAACGAACAAATCATATGCTCGTTGTACCTACATATATGATATCGATTGCAACGAGCAACATTAAATTCGCATTAAATCGAAGTAAGCACGCACACCAATGTAACTACACTGATAAAATCACATCGCATGTACATACATACATAAGTACTTTTGTGTATACATACATACATACATACATATGTATGTATTTATAAATTTCTCTAAAGGATATGCAGTTATCCATTGATGCAGTGACATAGGAAATCGTTATTTGCTTTCGTAAATAAAGCACAGTAAGTAACACCAACAAGAGCTTTGACAAAGTCACGTTCACCTCTTAATAGTTAGGTGCATTTGATACCCCATCTGATGGTATTTGTTGTATCGCATTCATCAAATACAAAGCACTTCCGCCGCCCCTACACTCATTGCCAGCCAGCCATCCATTTGCACTCGTTCAATTTATCTACATTCGAAAAAAGCAAAATAGCGCTTACGCGCAGATAAAAGGATGCACAGTAAATGCAGCAAACTGTTGCAGTTCTTCAGCTGCCACTCAGTTGTATAAAATGTAATACTTGAATGTGTGTGTGTGTGTGTGTAGATGTATTTAAGTAATTTTGATCCTTGGGGGCCGACATTATCTTGAAGCACTTGCGGGTATTTGTAGCTGCATCGAGCACTCAAGAGGGTCACAATGCAAGTGCCGTTATTGTTGTTGAGGGATTTGAGTGGCGATGGCGTATACATGCATATGTACATATCTACATATGTATGTGGGATCTTGTACAGTTACTCATACGTTTGCATGCACTCGTGTCATCGACTACTTCACACTTATTCCTTTCACTTACGAATAAATGACAGAAGGGTGGATAAATATGTAGCTTTTAACAGCAACAAGATGACAACAATAAAGGGGAACATTACTTAATGACTAATTCGGGTAATGCATCCTCGTTACTGTTCGCCGCGCTGGTTTAGATTTATTGACAGCTGTTGCAACTTGTGTGGCATAAAGATAATATCATGCCGTCCATGTAATTCGAATATACATATGTACATACAAAAGCTCCATTTGTGATGGGATGGGGTATTTATCAACTTTTGAACTTTTAACATCTTTGCGATGTTTGTCTAATTTAAAATATGAGGTTGGTTTACACATCGGAAATCAAAATAGCTCAAGAAATGAATGACGGAGTTATACAAGTCTTCATAAGAAATGAATTACAAGGCAGGCGAAAATATTTTAAGGAAAAACCTACTAAAAAAATATAAGAATGATGAGGAAAATTTTGAGAATAGTTCCGAAAACCTCAATACAATCCCAAAACTTTGAAAAACTCCAAAATTCCGAAAAAAATTAAAAAATTCAAAAAATTTAAAGAACAAGAAAAAACCTGAAAAAATCCCCTACATTCTTAAAAACATCCCGAAAGTTCTAACACAAAACATCCTGAAAATTTCCGAAATCATTTCATTAATTTGTCAATCTTTCCTAAAAGCAAAAAAATGCCGTTTATTTTTTCTTTTTTTTTTTTTAACCGTAACTGATTCTATTTCAATTCAAGCAGGGTGAATGGGTTCATAATTCGAAATCAAGTTTGATACGACAAATAAAGAGACACGTAAATTTTTGAGTTACGAGCATCTGAAAATTTTAGAGCAAAGTGTAGTTTTAGAGAAAATCGGTTGACAATTTTTTTTTTTAATCTTTCTAGTTTTTTTTTAACCTTTTCGGGACGGAGTTTTATTTGGAAACCGGAAATAGTCGCAACAAAAATGTCTGCCCATTCTGAAAGATTGGGCTAAAAAAATATGTCCTGCATACTCAGAAATCCCAAAGTCGTTGTTTTATCCTGGGACATATAATCCCAATACGTATTTGCTGTGGGATATATAATCCCAATAAGAGTTTTAGACGAGTATAGTAAATTTGAGAAATAAATAAAATATTAGAAAAATAGCTTCATTTAACGAAATTTCATATTTATTTGACTTATTAATTGTACTTGAATTATTAATTTAATTTGTGGAAGGGTCCAAAACACTTGTAGCACAACGCGTTGTTACACCCAGAACAGATCATTTTTGTTCGCTTTTCGATTCCAAATGAAGTGCAGCGTACGCAACGGCAACGCTTCTCTTGCTCCACTGGCAAGTGATCTCCAACGTTGAGGCTATCAGTCTTTGAGTGCTTAGGAGTTCTTCCTCCCTGTCGACGAGGCGTTGTCTCATGCCTTTTATTTCCTTCGAAAATCATTGCTTCAGCAAGGGGGACAAGAAAGTCTTTTAGTGATAACTTTTGCTTCTTATGTTCAGTATAAACAATCCATGAATTTGTGATGCTAACCATTAATACTTGCGATTGAAATAATAAACGGTTGTCATCTGGTCGGCGATTCAAAGCTGTCAGACGCTGATTAGTGCATTCAGCAATTCGAATGCACAAACTGTAAGGAAATATCGTGGAAAGCACGTTGAACTCGGTGCAATCGTGAGTAAAATCAAGAAGAATTTTGCAGTCTCGCTCAGTTGGAATTTCATACTTTGGATTGAAGTTCTGAGAATCATCCGGGGCAACATTTACCCACTGGGCAACAGACAGCATCTCATCGTTTATTTCTGTAGGCTCAGTGACGGTATTGATATTATCGTCAGCTCCTGATGCAGATTCAGTGTTTTCGGAACTCTCAAGCAAATATTCACTCCCAGAGTCCTCAAAATTAACATCCGAGTCTGACTCTTCAGACATAATACGCTCAAGTTCCTCTTGAGTTAAATTCCTTTTTGTCATCTAAAAAACATATTGGGACAATCAATCCCACGTAAAATACTTATTGGGACAATGCATCCCACGTAAAAAACTTATTGGGAGTATATGACCCAATTTTATAAAATGAAGTCTAACCTACCTTTTAAATAGTAAAAGACACCACTAAACAATTTAATGTAACAAACCCAACACGTTTTTATACAAACAAATGCAACTTTTGTTGATAACGCTTTTACTGCGACTAATTTCAGCAAATTACCGAAGAAAACTGATCAAATTCCACGTATAATGCGAAATACTTTGTCACGTGGCATCAATGCGCTGAAATGTACCGCCATGTTTTTGTTTACTATTGAAAATAGGCACTTAAATCTGTTTTTGGGACTAATTATATGAACAATCGCATGCACAGTAAAGAAAATCCGAAAATCAGAAAGTTCGTGGGATGTATTATCCCAGTAGTCCCGAAAGGGTTAAATCAATATTTTTTAACTCGTGTTTTTAATTGTATAAGTGTGTTTGACGTTCTATATTTGAATATTTGAAAATTAAAAAAAAAATTTTAATTAACAAAATGGCGGCCGGTTTTGGAAAAATCAAAATACTAAATTTTCTCAAAAACATCATTTTTAATTTTCTTGAAGATACAGCTAACATCACTATTTGTCACCACGAAATTTGCAAAATTCGTTAAATTTAGTTTCCCAAAGTCTATTTTTTTCTAATAAACGAACTTTATACAGTTTTTGTATTTAACAAAAGCCCATATAATATTCTTTAATGCTCAAGGGTTGATAAATTTTTTCATTTTTACTATCTTTTAAGATCTTTAAACTTTCTTCGTAGTTCACGAATTTCGTTCTTTTCGCCATTCGCATAGATTTTTTGACGAAATTGTATTCTGTGCTGATCGAAATAAATTTTTTTTTGAGCACAAAAAGCGTTACAAAGAATAGTTTATTTATTTATGTAAACAAATTATTAAACTGATAGAAGACATGTAAAAAAAATTACAAGTCAAGCTAAAAGTGTTGTGAAATATTAAAAAATTTTATTGTTCGAAACATAATGCTATTTTAACAGGCAGTTGATTGTAGTTTAAATTTTCGAATTGCAAAATTTACAACGATTATTTCCAAACAGCTTTCGATATTAAATTTAATAATTTCACAACATGCTTGTGGCACGATTTGTAACAAATAAACACAATAAAACTTGCATAAGCACCATCGGGCGTGTAAATGTTGAATTTACGTACATACATATATTACTTCACCAGCAATTTTTCCAAGTCAAAAGCTATGAAATGACAATTGCAGCGACTCAATTAAAACTTCACTCGTAAAAGAGGTGCCAAACAAAGTGGGCCAAACAGCACCCAGACGAATTATGTATGAATTACATTACATCATATGTATGTACATATGTATGTATGTATGTTAAATAGCTTAAATAATAAAAGAGCAAATATATGCCAAAAACGAACTTAACAACTATTTGAATATGGATGAAATGAACGCGGTAGCAATGACTGTTGCAGTGTTTGAATTTGAAATGCGATAACCCACTACGACCTGGCTAAGAGCCAGACAGGTAGCAGCTGGCAAGTTGTATCAGTTGCGCATGCGTACAAGATTATATATATGTACATAAATTGTGATATGTACATATGTACGTACGTTTATGTGAAAGATGTGAGGACTAAAATGGGATTATTGACCCTCGAAAAATTTAGCAGACGCTAATGATGAAACAGATGCTTTGTAATAAAAGTGCTAAGAGTATAAGGTCAAGTGCTATTGCTGCGCTAAAATAATGTTTTTACTCTTTCACTACCTATGAAGATTCATTGAATCTTGTATAAGTAAACATTATAAAATGAGCACTGCAAGAAAAATAGCAGTCAAATTGGTACAAAAAAAAAAAAGATTTTAATATAAATAATAGGATAATTAAGAAAAAAAGGGCCTGCTTGCTCATGCGAATCATAAAATTTGGTAATTTTTATGCCTCCCACCAAAATAAATTCTTTCAAATCGCAGTCATTCCTTGAGTGAAAGGCGTTGAAATTGCATCTAAAAATATATTTTTTTTTACAAAAAAATTGATTTTTGGAACTTACTTGCCAAAAAAACCACGAGATGCTAGGCCGATCGATCGCCAGCTCAACTTACATATGGGTCATTCCATAAAAAATTTACACCTGCATTATTTTTTACATTCTTTACCATGGGCGTAGCCAGGTAGGGGCAGGGGGGGGTGCTCGAGCCCCCCCCTTCCCCCCCTAACTTTCAAATTTTCCTTATATATATATATAAAATAGTACCCTGAAATACCAGCTTAATAGGGTCGAACCCCCCCTAAATTTCATTCTGGCTACGCCGATGTTCTTTACCGAAAATAAGAAGACACCAATTTGTTGTTTTCGTAATGATATTCGAAAATATGAAAAAAAGTAAGTGCGCCTAGGCCAAACCATAGTCATGTGGTGAGGTTAAAACTCACGCTTAATGTTTACTACCCCACTTTAAAATCGTTAATTGAAAAGAGCTATAAATAGTTAATAGGGTCATGCAAAATCGGTATATGGGGAAGCTGGTCGAAGTACGTGCCCACAGGCATGGCAACGTATTGTATAATAAAAATGGGGGTAACATACTTCCGAAAACATAGCACACTAAAGACATTTTGAAGTTCGGTTCGTAACCTCTGACTGAGGGCCTATCTATGTAGCACTCGGCGTAATCATACCCATGTTTATAGCTTTCACGTATGTACATGTTCATACATATGTATGTGTCAGCAAAAACTGCCTACATAATAACATCTTTTGTTGAGGATCAGCAAGTGAAACAGAAATTAAATGTTTTTTTTTTTGTTGTTCAAGGCGACTTTGCCGCAACAGCAATGATGCGGCAGTAAAAATAAAAACATTTTTTGTTGCTGCTGTCATCATCAGCAGCACCATAATCATCATCATTGGCAGTGTTGCGTGGCACAAAAAAAAAAATTATGAATGAAAAAAGGCAGTTCATAAAATATGCGTAATAATTAATTGTGTACACCTGTGTGTACTAACACACACTCACAAACAAATCTCCGCAGCTTTACACACTTTGAAATAAGCACATAATTTTTACTACTCAAAGCCGAAGCAGGCAGTGTGGGGCCGGAAGTGCTTTTGTTTTGTTCGGTGTCATAAATGTTTGTGTCGCATTCTTAACTCGCGATGGCCGTCGCGGTGATGCTTTTGAATGCACGCGGCTGCGGCGCGACAGGAAGTTTGTTTATTCAGTCGTGGCGCTGTCAACGTTGCAACGTCGCTGCTGGCTGATTGAAATTTAACAAAAAGCCCCCCTAGCAGCATAAAGCGCAGAACTGTATGTGGAAGAAATGTACATACATATGAGCTTCCTTAAATACATACAGTAAAACCCGCTTAAGTACCTCACGAAAAATGTCAGCTTTTTGAGGTACCTAGGCGGCTGGGGTACTTACATAAATATGTAAATATGTACTTGAATGACACTTTTTTTAATGTAATGAAGTATACATTAGGGTGGTCCAAAAATGCATGTGAAAAAGTAAAGTCGGAATTTTTATGCTCTCATCACCTAGGATTGTTCTATACCGAAAAAAAGTATTCCTCTATTTTTTTTTATTTTGAAATCAAAAAATATTTAGAGGCCGCTCAAAGCGCTCAAAGTTTTCCATGTATTTTATATGGGGAAAAAACAACTTTTCGTAGAAATGGTATAGAACTCTTAAAAATCAATATTTTTCTATTTCTCTGCAGCAGATTCCGAATAATAATACTCAATTGTTTATTTAACCATTTTTTCATCGCAACTATAATTTATAGGTCCCAGAAAACCGTCAAAAATTCAATGGGGGGACCAATAAAAAATCGTTAGTATTAAAAAATGGCTAAATAAGCAATTAGGTATTATTACTGAAAGTC
Organism: Rhagoletis zephyria; assembly: GCF_001687245.7. NCBI lineage: Eukaryota > Metazoa > Arthropoda > Insecta > Diptera > Tephritidae > Rhagoletis > Rhagoletis zephyria. The sequence continues at coordinate 606,978 of NW_016157101.1, forward strand.
TCCTGAAGAGAACCAGAGTTTTTCGATCGAAAAATATTGATTTTCAAGAATTCTATACCATTTATACGAAAAATTGTTGTTTTTCCCATATAAAGATACACTCTAAAAAATCTGTTTAAAAATGCGACTATAAATCGAGTATATTTTTGTTTGTTTTTAAATTTTTTTGGGAAATTTACACGATGAATAGGTATTTTTCTTGTTTACCCATTTTCGTTTGTAAAAATCCAATTTGTTGGCGGCTTTACACAATTCTACGGGTGAAATCAAACAGCAGATGTATAATTTGTAGCTTGTACACTCTTTCGTAGTAAATTTACACACACCACAGCAGCTATATTACACTCTAAAAAGTCCGAAATTTAAACAAACTATTCGTTGAATAATCGACGATGTATTTTCGCGAATAATAAGGTAGGAAATCAATAACCTACCTTTTAGGTAGGAAATCTACACAATTTTTTTTAGAGTGTACATGAAAAACTTTGAGCGCTTTGAGCGACCTCCAAATATATTTTTTTATTTCAGAATAAAAATAGGGGTATACATTTTTTCGATATATAACAATGCTAGGGGGTGAGAGCATTACAATTCCGTCTTTACTGTTTTTGGACCACCCTAGTATACATAGATAGTTTAAAACCAAGATCGTAACATTATTTAAACACTTAAAAAAATTAAGAAAAACTTTATTAAAAAATTTATATAATGCAATGGTATGTAATTTTTACAAGAATTAAATTCTAAGTTTAATTTTTGTAGAATACTTAAAAAAAAATGAATGAAAATTTCAAACTTTTTTCTCAGAAAAGTTTTGTGAGTATGCATACTCTTTTAGAGCCCATTCAATTTTAGTGTAGTCAAGTGACCGTTGTTTTTTTAGGATTTTTTTATCGAAGGTGTGTAGCGCTGCCACTTAATTTCAAATTATGTAAATATTTTAAGGAATTTTAAAAGAGCATTTAAAAGGGGAAAATTATAAGTAAAATGGTAAATGGGGCACGAACAATTTAGGTACCTAGGCGGGTTGGGTAAATAAGCGGGGAGGTGCGTAAGAGAGGGATTTTCTTCAGATTACATTCAAAAATTCACTTTGCCCAAAAATGTTGGTTACTTAAGAGGGTTAGGTACTTAAGCGGGGAGCGGGGGGTACTTAAGCACGTTTCACTGTATATATATATATATAAGCGCATGCAAATGCTTTTCTACATACATATATATAGTATATAGGTATGCCTGCTTTGGAAATGCTCGCGCGGGTGTTATGAGCATTTTTAAGCAGCAAAAATGCTCATAAATACTTGGCACCTGTTGAATGCACCATTGAAAGCTATTCAACCGTGTTGTTTATATTTACATAGCATGTAATTACTATACAAGTATGTACATACATACATATGTGTGTAAAGTACATATTTACTATGCGCAACGAAAGAAATGCAGCCAATGTAAGTACTGCTGTGTTTAATGTTGCAGTAATATTGTAAATTACTTTGACAGCAAATGCACAACAATCAGCAGCGTTAATGACAACAGCAGCTGAGAACAATAAATGGACATTTAATTGTATTAGACCAAAGTGGAGTATTTCATAGTAAAAACATGTGGAAACAGTTAAGTGCTTATTTGGCTAATGAGGGTAATTCCCTTTAACTGAAAAAATATCGAAAACTTTGAAAGTCTAGAAATTTTTACAGAACTTGGTCTTGCGGTCAAAGGATCCTAAGTCAGTTATCCACCATTTTAGTACAATCAATAGAAACCTCTACGCGGTAGCGTGGGTTTCAAGACTTACTCTGACCACACTGTGATAATCGCTCACCAATCTAAAGCGACTGGCATTTGCATCGTCTAGTTATTTGGAGAAGCAATGATCTTCGCTCCTGCCAGTACTATTTCCAAGGAATTATATAGATGAAACCACAATTCTTGAGAAAAGGCATTAAATAGGGCTATTCAACAAAGCAACCCGGAGTTCCTCGTTATACGTGAAACTCCTCCAGCCTGGTACTTTGAATTGGTGCACAGGCGGCTCGGGAACTCGAGGAGAACCAAGATTTTTGTTCCTATTGGGAAATACTCGAGCATATTTCAGGCCAAAGTTTCCGCCGCGTGGGCGTCGAGCTAATATATGTACATATGAAGTAACAGAATGAGGTGATCCTAATCCGAAGCAATAGGCGACTTCTGCTATGATGTGAAATAAAACCATCAGTAGCCGTTGAGTGCCTTATTTACCTTGGTAGGCAAAACAAGATGCAGCTAGTACAGGCTTCAGGCCACAAGGTCCCCGACCCCTTTCCCAGGAAAGAGAGGAATGTATTGAGGGACCTAAATTGGCATAGCTTAGTCAAAGAGTTTACTGGGAGGTTATAAAGTACCAAAATTTCAGCATCCCTATTATCTGAAGAAGCTACCTTGGCTAGTAGACGATACTTTTGCAACAACAAAAGAAAACACTTCTTCGTCGTTTCTCTTATCTGCCAGCTGACGCTGATTCCAAGTGAAGCCAAGTCCTCCTTCGCCAGATCTCTATAACGCAGAGGAGGCCTTACACTTCCTCTGCCACAATCAGCGGGTACCCCATCAAATACTTTGAGGGCTGAAGCATTTGCATCCATTCGTACGGCATGGTATAGCCAGCGAATCAATCGCTTAATCGTTTAAAGTCGACTGTAAATAACGTTTTCCCTGGAATTCCCCAAACAAATTCTTTGTGTTTACACATGCGACGTCAAAGGCCAGCAAAACGCTGAGTACATGCACTGGGATTTCCCCTAGGACCGCTCTAAGTGTAGGAGTGCAGCATATAATGACAGTCATAATCGTCAGCAATAAATCAGCACGAACGGTAACACATTTTTAGATACATATCTACATATTTACATCAACCATAGCAGCACAAACTATTCATATGTATGCAAATTTTCACTCAAACTCAGATGTATTGAAATGTTGATTGCGTGGAAATATGTTTAAATATAGAATATAGTCCGTATCGATTGGTCCGCTGCAATAACGACACAACTCAAAACCAAAAGAAAACCTTGGACATTAAAAAAAAAAGCTTTAGAGACACGTGCCACTGTTCAGTAGTAAGGGGGTTTTCTTTGAATTTTGAGTTGTGTCGTTATTGCAGATGACCATTGGTATACGCATCTGTAAGTAAGCACACAATGTGAGTTATTCTTTCGTTCGGTTCAGCGCACTTTCTACATCGTTTCATAGTTCTTTTTTTTTGTAAGTTTTTATTTTTGCAATATTTTTACCAACATTCGAAAGGCTATTTGTCGTGTCATTATGAACCGCATGCCCCAAATTGCTAGTAAATATGAGTGCTATTTGCAGAATATATGTAGATAAGTTTCATGTTTTTCACGTTTTTCAAATATGAACGAATGCGCTTTCATATTTATGTGCGTATTTATACGCTTTTATTTTTCGCATGTGTTATGTAATTTTTGCTGGATTCAATATCGCTTTTGAAGTGGTCAAAATATATCCGCCAATAAATAAACATTTCGAAACTTTTGGTCAACCGCACGAAATAAATGAATATTATTTCGTTTGGTTTGTTTGGCAACATTTTCATATCAGACTCAGGTGACTCTAAACTTAAATGCATGACTTTCAGAATACGTCAGCTTTTTTAACGGAGATATAAGAGAGTGTGTTTAAAAAAAATTTAATTAAATAAGCAGGGACCGTAACTGTTAAGATTTTTTTTGCAAAAAAGTCGATAAATAATCGTTAATTTTTATTCATATACTTTCGATAAAAAAAATGAAGAATGTAAATTTGACTTTTTATGAACAAAAATAATATTTTACTATCGAACTTCGTACTGTTTTATTTTTGGTCGGAAAAATCAAAGTCAAACTTTACCTTTTATTTCTGATAAAAAAATGAAAGTCAAATTTTAACAGTTATTATAGACTGAGGAAATAAAAAAAATAAAAAAATACCATTAAAAAAATAACGACGCTTGTTGCCTTTTTGAAAAAAACCAAAAAAAAAATATATATGTAAATCGTTTTAGATTAGTATTCCTTAAGCTGCCTTTACACGGGTCGATTTCTATTGGCTAGAAAATCGACTGAGAAATCGGCCAGCCAATACACTAACATTTCCATTGAAATGTTATTTCGTTCACAATTTTATAAATTTTGCTATAATTAATAAAAAAAAACAAATATTTTTAAGAACGTTCTCCTGAGCCAAAATCAGAATGTTGACGAAGTTTCTTGCAAATATCCCCGCTAAATGTTTTACAAAAGAGTTACTCTTGGGACATTCTTCATGTAGACAGATGTCTTATAATAAGCCCATAAACATGAGAAGTTGCCCACAGGCAACATTAGAGGCGAAAGGGTTAAAATACCATAGTTGTTATTTAGAAGAAGGCAATTATTTGGCGGCGGTTACTTTTTTCTCAACTATCTCAGAAACTATTCAAGTTTCTAATGCTGGATTTCCACTTGGCATTAAATGGCAAAAATTGGGCATTAAAAAATATTCGTGTCATTACGTTAAAAAAAATAGTCATAAAATTCATTTCCATATGACATTTTTTAAATGCCTCCAATTTTTTGCAATTTCATTGCCTAGGTTCCTAGGTTTTTTCCTTTTGTTAAATGTGGTAATACATACCATATTTATTGACCATGTGGCAATATCAAATGTAAAAGCAACCGCTGAACCGAACCGACCAAATTTTTCATCCGGTTCACATCCCTGTAATTTTTGCAAATGAAAGTGAAATAGACGGCTTTGCTGCCAGCAATGCTCCCCGAAAATTTCCACCAAGCCTCATCAAAAATTTCGTGGTAGTAAAGTAAATAGTGCAATATATTTAGTAGAGAAAGTCTTCCTTCGAACTTTATGGTGCTCATGGGTTTGTTTTCATTGAAGACTAAGCAGCAGCTTTTCTTGCCGAAAAATTATTCCCAAAATTGTCTCATGAATTTTCCAATCACAAATTACTAAAAATTATTTAATCATTAGATCTAATCAAAAATAAAAATTGCGAAATTGCACGACAACAAAAGTGTGCGCACACGAATGTCACAACAATTTTCGCAGTCGCGAAAACGTGGGAAAGGTGAAAAATTTCTTCGTTAAAAAAAAAACACACACACACAAAAGAATTTCGTAGTGAACGTGAAAAAGTGAAAATTCGTGCAGCTGATTTATGGTCAGACGTAGCAAATGAAATATTAAGCAGAGGAGCAGCGCTGCTAGAATGTTAACAAGTATTTTTATGCACTGTACGTAGATTTTTTGTATATTTTTATTTATTTTTGGTGGAAACCTACAAAATTTTGTACCGCAGCTTTTCATTTACATACATATGTACATTGCTGCTCTTTAGCCATTGTCAACCGCTGCCACAACCATTGTTATGCGGTTAACTTGTTTGTGTTTTTTGGATTCGCTGCCGCGCGCCGACGCCACCACTGTGTCAACAAAAGCCCAGTGTTGTAATGCTGCCAACGAGTTGACACGAGTGTCACTCACTGTGAGACTTTGGCAATAAACCAACAACATTTTGCGTTGCCACAAAACTGAGCCACCACCATTGGGGAAAAAGTGTGTGTGTGAAGCCAAAGAGACTGCGCCGGTAGAGTGGAGAACAAGCAGGTGAAGTATTGCCTGGCTGGAGGGAGCAAAGGGAACGAAGGGCGCTTGGTGAGCTGGTGGTTGCAACTGTATGACTCAAATCGCATTGTTTGTGGAAATTTGTGGATCATTCAGCGCAGCCACAGTGATCATAGACTGGTACATGATGAGCTGTGCTCACATTGGCCCAACGCACGGTGGTTGTTGGTAAACTGAACCCCGATTTCATAGTGGTGTACATATGTAAAGTTGAGCTTTGGTTGCGAATTTGCCAACTCGAAAAGTGAAGACCACAACAGTGCACACGGACTGTTGGCCATAGCAGTTCAAAATGAAACGCGATCGCGGCAACAGCAAGCAGACGGCTTTCAATTGAGAACGATTGAGCGCGTGTGAGTGAGGTTTTAAATACTGTGTAATTGTGTAATTTAATTTTGAAGTAATTGATTAAACCAAACTTTTGCTTAAATATCTTAAACTTGTCTAACGCCACTTGTCTTGTGTTTGCGCAAACTAATCAAGAGTTTATAATTGCGTGAAATAATTGATGGATAAACAAGCGCCTCGCTTTTGCTCAAAAAGGACTGCCGCCTGCCTGCCTACCTTCGCGAAAGATTTAACGTACAAGTTTAATTGCACATTTTGTTTGTAGGTATGTACATATTCTACCTACTTGTTATTGCGCGCATGCGGTGTGCTGTGTCTTAATTGTGTTTGTGCGCGTTTTGGCGTGTACTCGCGTGTATGAAAATGTCGACAGACCTTTCGTGTCAATATTGATGTAGCAAAGTTTACTTTAGTAAAAAAAAAAAATTAGATACCAACAACTTTTCATAATTTAGCATTGCAATTTCATGCTCATTAAATTCACTGTGAAACAGAAACTGTCGAAATTGTCACTGTCGCTGACGTTGCTGCCTACAAGTGATTGAAGTGAACTTATGCAACTTGTGCTCTGGTAACTTAATTTAGATTACTTATTTACTTGCTTTGAGTTATAAATAATTTATTTTTGCTATTGGGAATCACAGATATTTAAAGTTTTTACGTAAGTAATTTTTTGTCTTGGCTTAAAGGGAACAATTTAACAAAACTTAGGCGTTTTTGTGCCTTTTAAAGAGAAAAATATATGATCTGAACTAAAATTGATGAGGAAGTAGGGGATTAGCGTTTGAAAGGAGCCATGAAAAAAGCTTTTGATACTGTAAATAGGAAAATGAAAAATATTAAATATTCGAATTATTTTCGAAAAGTGCTCTATTTGTAGCTCAAACTTTATCGATGGAAATTTTGAGAAAAGTACAAATAAATAAATAATTTTTAAGGATAAATTTTGTGGAAATAGTTTACATTTATTTAGATGACAATACTAGAAAGTCTTTTGCACGTTCAATTTTGTGCTTTTTCATGATTTGACAGGTTTACCCTTCGCTTGCACATATTAGTAATCTAAGAGAATCTTTCCTTTTTTTTTAAATCAACAGAAAATAGTTTCGGATGCAGCACTTTTCGGTCTAAAACATGTCTGCGGAAATGCTTCAAGGAATCACCATTTTGTACCATTAAAAAAAAAAATTTTGTCTAATATTTTAAATATGGAATTAAATTATATAAAAATTTTGAGAAATGCGCAGGGAAGTTTCCTTACTCGCATTGCAAATTAATTGGCAATTGCAATTTCTTCAATACCAATTTGTACCGGAACCCAGAGAACCCAAACTCGACTAATCAGACTACGAGCTTACAGCTTATTAAGGCACTCAATCACCAGTTTTTATGTTAAATGATGAGATCTGAGGGTCTTATTATTTAGCCGTTTGGCTATCCGTCAATGTCACAATATTCTGGTTCCGGTAGTTACGCTTGAATGTATATCGACCTTGTTCCAAATACACCTACCAAATACAAGGATGGCTCCTAGGCACTGCCTCTACTGAATGTCTATCTTCCTAACTACAACTCGGAACCCTCTGAACTATATGCCAGCCTTTGTGTCTTGGTGTGCGTCTTGATTACCCGCTGTTGATTGGTTTATAAGTCGTCATGAGAACCCAAAATTTTTCCTGCCACGGACCTTCAGTTTTTTTGCTGTTTCTTCCCCATATGAGTTTTTAGAGAAATTTCTGGTCTGGTATGATTCATAAAATTTTGTTTTCATCCTTAAATTATCAAGTTCGTATTTCCTTGCGAATGGTGCCACATATGTACGGTGGTTACAGCTGAATCTACCCCGGTATACCAGTTTTTGGTTAGATACAGTCCCAAATGGCTTTCAAAGCAGAGGACAACCGCGTCCGCGAACTTTCCCCTACATATCGATCCCTGAGTGGAAGATCGGCTTATCTATGCAGCCCGTTCGAAAACGCCCTATCTCAAAAAACTTTTCAAGAACGCCCCTACTTCAGAATTTTTATCGAAAAACACCCTATCTCAGAATTCGGTTCAAAAATGCCCTATCTCAAATGAAAATACATTGAGCATGTGCTGAGATATGGCGTTTTTTCAATAAAATTCTAGAATATGGCGTTGTTGAAAAATTGATTGAGATAGGGCGTTTTCGAACTGGCTGCCGAGATAGGTCGATCTTCCACTCAGCCATCGATATGTATGTAGTATTACGACATCATTAGTGTGCCCTTGATAAGCTTAACCAATATTCGTTAGTTACTGAAGCAGTCCGTCCATGTTCCACAATAGTTTGCAGTGCGAGTGCAGGCAGAACGTGTCTGTACATATATAATTTGATCCTTACCTGAAAAGAAAAATGAGAAAAAAGTAGAAATCAGTAATTTTATAAGACCTTAATTTAGTTTTGTAATTTTTACAAAAAGTTAGAATAAAGTAAGCAATACAATTAAACAACAAGATCCCAACAAAAGTCAGTGAACCACGAATTCGAATCGCGGAGTGAATGAGAATAATTGTTATTGTCTATGAGTCTGATGCATGGGTAATGTAAGAAAAATTAACAAACTCCTATGACAATTGTTTGCCGTAGGCTGCCTTCTGGCGACTATTTAATAGTTCTTAGAAAAGCTATTTTGAATGTATAGGGTGAGCCAAATAAGACCTATACAAAAGATAAACACGTATAACTCTTGTAATAATCATTTGTTTTAATTAATTTTGATATATTAAATATATTTTGTGGGAATTAAGATGCATGAAAAATTACAGTCATTGACTCCGTTTAGCGCGTTTTGCAATACACCAAGTAATGTTTCTGGTTGCAGGCTCCGTATTCTGGTTACAAAATTCGGCATCAGTGTCTCATGTTAGGGTGGTTCTTAAAAATAAAAACATCTAAATTGTAGATGGGGCACCCGTTTATATTTCCTCTACGAACAAAATAAAGACATCCAAGAAAATTTTAAAATTAAAAAAAAATTTGTGATTTGAAAAATGTAATTTTTTAATCGCAAAAATTCCACAAAATCTTTACTTTCACCAGCCATAACTTAGCAAGTTTATGATTTTATATGAATAAGTTTTTATGCGCTGAATTATAGCTGGTCAAAGTGGAAGTTTGGTCGAATTTTTGCCAATTCCCGAATTTGTTGATGTTGATACTTTTCAGAACCACCCTAATACTACATACATATGAATATACATACACACTTTAGTGAAAAAGTAACATGAAAAATCACATAAACTTAATATGTCGCCACATTTCAACAATTCCTGTCTATGAGGTCAAATTAATTGATTCCTGAATGCTTTTATGCTTTTAAAACAATTTGATAAAATTTTTAAGCTCATAAATTCCACGTTATAAGTAATTGAATTAATTTATGAATTTATGTTCGCCAATAAAAATGTCAGATACAATTAATGAACTTTTCAGGATTTCAAGCTTTTGATTTTTTCTCAACCCACCGCATCTGTATGCAGGTAGGTACATATATATATGTATGTGTAGTCGCATATTTAGTACTTGTGGTGTACACGAATAAAATTCTTCAATACGCTATGAAATGTGAGATGAGGACGAAACCGCAACTGTTATGCCTTAACAAATGCTGTTCAGAGTGCTTATTAAGAGCGAAATACACCACACAAGCGGCTTGTCAAACATTCTTCAAACCTACTTTTCCCATTTCGCCATACACCATGCAAACATGACTCGTTCAAGCAAAGTATTTTAGTTTTCTTCCAGTTCGCAATGCTAAATATTGTGGTTTTCTTTCATTTTCCTCTCTTACGTCCTTACTCGGTGAAAATTTCGTTGCGAATGAGGCGATTTTGCTATACACAACGCAAGCGGTTTGATCAAACGTCAACATGGCGGCCAGAAAATCAAAAAATTTTGATTTTTGCTCAAATTTCCCTCAAGCGGTTTGTCAAACCTTCAAACACCCCCATACACAGCACAAATGGCTTGAAGCAAAGGGAAATTTCGCTTGGTTTGTCAAACCGCTTGTGTGGTGTATTTCGCTCTTTAAGTTAATTATTAAAAACCAAATACATACATATGTATGTAGTTGTGATAAATGTAAATAAAAATGTGAATATTGAACCAAATATTTTAATACGAGTATGTGTGTAAGTATGAGTTTTTACATGCATTCACATAACACGTAAATGCTTTGTTAATAATTTAAATACCGTTCGGTGTTTGCTGTGTTTTCTATTAAAAAATGCAGTCTATGGGTAGATAGTTGTTTTTAATTAGCTAAGTGTAACATTTGCTGTTATAAAAAATTCAACAAACGCAAATTCAATGTTTGCTGAGCAAAACAGCGTTGTTGCAACAGTTGACTGCATAAAAAATGAAAATAGCCAAAGCTATTGGTGCATGCAAGAGTGCATGGATTCGAGCAATTTGTCTGCAGGCGACTGTGCAGACAATTGCATATAAAAAAATAATAACAAATAGAAAACTAAACTTACAAACATACGCACACATATATACATACATATGTAAGTGAGTCAGTTAAAAATTAGTAAGTGTTTAAACTGTTTGCACACTTTTAATAAAAAAAAATCACAAAAATTAACAGTTTGCCAATTGTGAAATTTGAGCTGCAAATGTGGTACATACCCAACGCGAAAACGACTTCGACAGGTAATCTCTAGGTGAATATGCAGGGAACCAATAACTTTTTAACCGCCGTTTTCGGAGTATCTTTGACCGCCATGAAATTTACACTGCTGCCATACAGATAGAATTTTGCTTCCACATACACTAAAATTACTCGAGTAATGGGACAAAAAAATCTCAAGAATCAACAGTAATTTTTAGCCATTTGAAACTTGTACATTATTCTACTAGAATTCAGTGGGCTACAAAGCTGCATACTCAGAATCTTTCCACAAAATCTAATTAAAAATGCTCGAAAATTTTACGAAAGTTTGTTGACTTTTTTTTTCAATATTGCACAAAGTTTGAAACTTGGACTTACACGGGGTTGATTAAAGAATGATCTATATCAAAAAAATCAAGGTTAAATAACAAGAAAAAATATATATATATTAAAACTTAACAAAATGTGGTGCGTCTATAATTTTTTCGACCATTGTATGTACATTAGGGTCGTCCAAAAATGCATGTGAAAAAGTATAGTCGACATTTTTATGCCCTACCCCTATTTTTTATTTTGAAATGAAAAAATATTTAGAGGTCGCTCAAAGCGCTCAAAGTTTTCAATGTATCTTACATGGGGGAAAAACAGCTTTTCATAGAAATGGTATAGAATTCTTAAAAATCAATATTTTTCGATCGGAAAACTCTGTTTCTCTGCAGGAGATTCTCAATAATAATACCCAACTACATATTTATTTAATAATTTTTTCATAGTAACTATAATTTATAGGTCCGCCAAAAATCCCGAAAATGCAATGGGGGTACGTACCAATAAAAAATCGTTGGTATTAAAAAATGGTTAAATAAACAATTGGGTATTACTAGTGAAAGTCTTCTGAAAAGAACCTCAGTTTTCCGTGCGAAAAAATATTGATTTTCAATAATTCTGTACTATTTCTATGAAACCTCTAAATATTTTTTGATTTCAAAATAAAAAATAGGGGTATACTTATTTCGATATAGAAAAAACCTAGGAGTGAGAGTATTAAAATTCCGACATTACTCTTTTTGGACCAACCTAATGTACATACCTTGCAAAAATAAAAATGCGACCAAGCAGGGAAGACTCCGCAAGGAATCGCAAAGGAACATGCTAATAATGGAATGTAATGAACTCTCCGCTTTTGGTTTCCTACAGACCTGACAGCTTTACGGTTTGACAAGCGATTTAATTGCTGAAACGTGTGCAAAATTCACTGAAAACACACAAGCTTAATGATCGTTGAACATGAATAAATGTAAAACCAACGAAAGCATGAAGTTGATAGATTTTTGTTTTATTCTCTTCGAAATGCATTTGATTCAATTCAAATTCAATCACTTTGACAAACAACATGACGCGTATCTGCAGAGGTGAATTGCGTATACGATGACGGTACTTGCACACTACATAACGAGAGAATTTCCAATTTAATATTTTTCACATGGTTGATGGGAGGAACTGCATGAGATTTGGCGAAATTAAGGCAGATGCACGCCGCATTTTACTCGTTCAATATTGTCATTCGAGCGCTGTGCAACAGCATGTCGACAATTCGAATGCGTGTTTACAGCATTCAGCTGCGACAGCAACAGCAACAACAGCAGCAGTAGCAGCAGCAATGACATGAAAGAGGTGGAGTAAATGCTGTCTGTCACTGCTGTTGGCGACAACTACAGACATACATAGAAATGCAATTACCTGCAAAATCATGTCATGCAATTCATGTTGGGCTTGCGAATTAAACAGGTAGTAAACTATTGTTGCAGTTACACATATTTCATTTACATATATGGGCGCGCAGACGTTTTGCGGGAAAACAAATAAACTTGATAGGCGCAATTGTTTGGCGGAAAATGCCACTGGCCACAGCAATGTTTGCCGATGCGTTTTACAAATGAACTTGTTATTATTTTTTGATGGTAGGGATATGCAATTGGGTTGCGGTATTTTTTTGCCCTCTCTTGATCAGCTCAAGGCGCAATAAAATTACAGAAATACATAAATAAATATCTGGCCATTTATGCCGTTGGTTATGTGACTACATATGTATGTATGTTGTGCATTGTTTGGGCGCCTATTTTCATATGTAAATTTAACACAATTTATTTCGGGCCAGTTTATTGACATGAAGCGTGGTTTTATTGCGCCACAAAGAGTTTGGCTGCTCACGAAATTGGCATGCAAATATTCATAGTGCTTGCAACGGAAGCAGAAATACATATACCTACAGCGGAAATACATATATGTACGTACATTCAATACGTACTATATAAATTAAACTTTCAAATTTGGACCAAACTTAAAAAAAATCTACAAATTTTTATCTAAATTTCGAGCTTTTTAACCAGAATTTTTAGAAATTTTTTGGGTATGCAGTTAACACTCTTATAAAATTCTAATAAAATAAATGCAAGTTTTGAGCGGCAAAAAATTTTTTTTTTTTTTGCAGACGGCTTTTGTGGTTTTTTCATATGAAAAGCGAAATTTATTAAAACTGGCGTTGACTTTTTTTATTTTTTTCGCAAATTTATGTTCATATGGAAAAAAGTGCAAAACGCCGTCAACAAAAAAAAATTATTATTAAAAATCAAATCGATTTTTAGCCGCTCAAAACTTGCATTTAATTTACTAGAATTTTTTAAGCTTGTAAACTGCATACCCAAAAAATTTCTGAAAATTCTGGTTAAAAAGTTCGAAATTTATATGCAAATTTATGGAATTTTTCTGTACAAAATTTGAAAGTGTGATTTATATAGTTTTGGATAGAGCATGAACCATATTTTTATAAAAAAATAGCAAAAAAATTTTAGCTTGGAAAAAATTGTAAATATTAAAAAACGAAACACCATTCATCCATTTTTGACCGCCACTGTACATACCACAGCAAATATACATAGTCAATTTTATTATTCAAATGATTTATTATACGGTTGTAGTGGTAATAGCACTTTTTATTTTATTTGTAAATAAATCAAATAGTTTTAGGTGCTTGTTTTTAGATATTTTTTGTAGTTGTTTTCGGATAATGGCATAGCTGATGCAATTTTATGCAGCAAATTTTTTGTTGGTGTGTTATGTATATCCTTATTTAGATTTGTTAAATTTTACCACAGAATGCTGAAATATTTCAATAAACTCAAATAATTCAAATCGGAATTCGCATAATTTCATACAATTTTTATTTAAAAACTATTGGCCTTATTCATAAAAAATAAAGTAGGTTTAAAGAGCTTTATAAATGGACGTCTTCATAAATTTTTCAATTTATAAACCTTTTATAAAGCTACCCACCATGCATAACATGAGAAATAGGCAACAATCATCAATGGCAACAAATTGGCGACTCACCGATTTATTGATGTGGTGACAAATCGGCAACATCACTTCGTTCATGCCAATTTTCAATAAATAAGTTCTCAAAAATTCAAACTTATGAATATGGCGTCAATAGTATTGTCCGAAAGCATCTAAATTATGCCCAAAGACAGGATTGAAAAAATAGGAAGCCCCATAGCGAGAAAAGGAATTAATTCCGATTGTAAGTTCCAATTTTGTATACAAAAAATAAATGAAGTATTAAAAAGAGAATAAAATTATTCCAAATATCGCCTGAAGCGATAAGAAAACGACTCATTCAGGTAATAAGAAAATGACTCGCCCAGGCGAGTTGCCTTCGGCGGACGTTTTAGAGCGACTGGTAATAGGAAATCGATTCGATGGCAATATTACCGCCAATAAATTTGTTTCCGAGGGCGAGACGTTTTCTTATTGCCGGCAACAAAAATTGTTTGGTGGGTACTTTATTTTTTATGAATAAGGCTATATGTATGTATGTATCTAATACTATTAGGAATTGACTCCTTTTACTAAAATAAACTAAACTAACAACAAAAAAATAAATAAAAAATGCTGCAAGCGTGAAAATTTCCAAATGTCATCATGAACTTTATTATTTTTATTTTTTAAGCCAAAGGACTTATTTACAGAGGTATACATACATTTATATATTTTTATTCTAAAACTACTGAACGATGATAAAGTTAGAAAAAGAGAAACACACGCTGTCAACCGAAATGTCCTTAGCATTAGCAAATTTTTTTATATGCACCCATGCTCAGTACCTAGGTGAACATACATACTTCCAAAAGGGTTGGAAAGAACAGAGACATGGACATACTATTAATCTATCTTAATAACCAAGACTTACCGAACAAAACCACGTAACAACGCTCCCTTTCAGTAAGTTTTCATTAGCTTAATAATTATTGATGCGGGCAGGCAGGTGAGATTTCTCTACTAAAGCTAGTTCCTGGCTCTGGATAAATCTAGGTACTTCTAGCGTCTTCATCGGATGAATGCCCGAGAGGCCAATTTAAAATACAGAGCGCGGTTGGATAAAAGCGACCGTCCCGTTTGGAAATTTCGGATCATCCTAATTATGGCACTGAACATTATGCTTAATATAGCAGTCGCCGATATTGTAGGCAAAGTCACTGTAGCACGCTGGATGTTCTAATCTTTAAATTTTTCCATCCACTGTGTGACTTGATTGCCTCCAAGCAGCTTTTATTCCACTCACAATACCCCAAGGGTTAGAAGGAAGGGTCTTTGAAATTTCACTCTTTGGTTCGACGGTTAAGCGAAGGATTGCAGGAGAGACCTTCTCCCGAGAACTATCCACTAATCCGAAATTTAGCTTTTCAAATCACTATAGTGTATCCCAGGCAGAGGCCATTGATAAAGAAGTGAACTTCCCGATGGCGGTAGAGAGATGACTATCTACTCTGATAGCTAAGTGACCTCGCTCACAATGCACTCAAAACTAGAAGAGTAAAACCTCAACGAGCCCGAAAAATAGAACCCGTAAGAAAGGGTAATCTCTAATTCTTAACAGCTATTTATAGCTTGGGCTTGGCCAAGACCTTGTCCCGTGCTCTCCCTCGCTTTTTAGTAATACAGCAGTAAACTATGTATATGATGGCCAAATTGGCTGGGTAGTCTATTCATTTAGATGTAATTATGCCTTGCTCCCATGTTTAGGTAAAATAGTATCTAGTGAAAAATCTGGGACAAATCCCTTTTTTATTTAAGACCTTAAAGATTCAACAAGGTTAGTGGCTTCAAGAAAAAAAAAACTTATAAATCTAAAATTATATACGGTATGGAAATACGGTTATCAAATTAAAGAGGACAGTGCACATAATCTTAAGATATATTCTTTCATAGTTATTCTGTGGTTAAACACCTCAAAAATATCTTTTAATATTTTTATCCTTAAATATTCCGTACGATTTTCATTCAAATCCTTTAACAAATAAATATTAGGTGAATTGTTACATGCAGTAACATCGCCCAACATTTCCTCTTTCTACCCTCATTACTGCAGGATATATAGGGGTTAAGGATCTCCCCTACAAGTACTTTATAATTTGATTTTTTTTGTCACACATGTGGAAATCGATATGCACGCGAGACTACAGTTCAAATATAGCAAATCTGCATTTTTAATTTTTTCACAGAACGACGCGACTTTATTTAAAGGACCTTAAAGATTCAATGAGTGAGTGGTTTCAAAAAAAGGTCATAAGGTACAGTAATATCAAATGAAAAAAACGATTTTTTCGTGGTCATACTGTGGGAAGATACCTCAAAAATGCCCTTTAAAGTAAATTACTTCATATCAACGAATCATATTTCATTAAGAAATTGGCAAAAGTTACTCGTCAAGTGATTTAAATATAAACAAAATTAGTCAATAAATAGTTGATTTGCATAGCCATCCAAGACGAATACAACAACACAATATGTACATACATACATATGTGCCAGCACACTTACCTACCTTGCTTAGTTACAGTTAAATTACTTCAGCATACTTCAAAATAATAATTTCAAGGAAACTTAAGTTATTATTTCAGCACAAGAAAAGGAAATTTCCTGAAAAGCCAAGGAGCTTGAATCTAATTTACAAAAACAACCTACTTGCAACAAGTACTCAAGTACCGACCCTTTTGCTTTGCCATGCGCTAGCCGCATTGCGTTTCTATTTTATTGTTGTTGCGGGTCCTACTACGAGTATTGTAGCTGCTGTTTATGTAGCGGTAGCAAAGCACAGCCAAGGAGGCAATCAAGAAAAAAAAACAAACACAAGTCGTTAAGCATTTCAGTCGACCGTCTATGACTGCTACTGTAAAATAATGCAGTAAATATAAAGGGAAGCAAAAGGGGGAGCAATACGAAGCAGTGGAATAGGAAAAGCGAAGAAATTGCCATCACAGCATGCAGCAGCAGCAGCAGCAGCAGCAGCAGCAGGATAAATAATGTAGGCCAGAGAGGCGCCAAAAGTGCGGAAATATGTAGAATGGAGTTAAAGTGCAACTCTTTTGCAAGCTGACATAAGTTATGTTTACTACTTACGGGCACACTCGCATACAAACATGTGTAACTGACACATAAACGAGTAACTTTGTTGGGCGGAAGAGAAAAAAATAAAAAAAATTAAAAAAAATGTCATGTGTATGTTTTTTTTCTGTCACAACTATCACAAGTATGTATGTATATGCATCTGCGAAAAACTCATGAGAGTTGACAGAGTAAGGGGAAAAATATTCACACAATGAAAAAAAGGAGTAGTTGCAACTGCACTGCAAGTGTTGTCATGATGTTATTTAATTAAAAAAAAAATATTAACACAAACGTACTTAAACGTTTACACTGTTACGGTAAGCTTAGTTAATTGTATTACAAAAATTTGTTTCAATCCGAGTTTCGGGGATAATTCGTGGGCCTTTTCGTTCCCATGAATCCCTAAATCCTGGGATACCACAGTAATGCTATATCTGTAGGCTAAAGTGGGATTCCCGATCCCACTCCGCAAGCTCCGCAAAATAGAAATCCCAAAGCATTCAGTAAAAATTGTGTCATTCAAATTCTTCATCGAAGGAAACTTTATGTCATGGTTTTGATCGAAAAATATTGTTGGACAAAAATATTCGGATTTGCTGCAATATTTGAGTTACTGTATAGTAGTTCTCTCAGCTTCACTGAGTGCCCTAGTGAATCAGTTTTTTATGCAAAAATATTTATCGAAGACAAGTGGCAGATCTCGTTAAAGGTCTTCATTCATCTGTTATCCCTGCTAATCACAGACGATATCGAATCCGCGGCTTTCCACCGAAATTTCGAGCTCTCTGAATTAATCGGATTCATGGCAAAAGAACGAAATTCCCAGCCTTTACCTAGTATTTTCATGGTTTTAGCTGCCTACATAAAGGAGTTACATATGTATATCGTCAAAACTTGTATCTCCGATAGAAAAATATTGATTTTTAAGAATTCTATAACATTTCTACGAAAAGTTGTTTTTCCCCATATAAATTACATGGAAAACTTTGACCGCTCTGAGCGGCCTCCAAATATTTTTTGATTTCACAATAAAAAAAAAATAGGAGAATACTTTTTTTCGGTATAGAACAATCCTAGGTGATGAGAGCATAAATATTCCGACTTTACTTTTTCACATGCATTTTTGGACCACCCCAGTGTACACACAAGGCTTCATAAAACACTGGTTCAGTTACAGCGTCAGTTTAAATTTTATACGCATTTAAAAAAAAAATGTTAACAGTTTAATATGGTTTATTTTTAGCACGTGCAAACTGGTCGGCTCCACAACTTCCGTTTAACTTATATTTGAACTACATACATACAGACATATACTTTGTGTTGTTGCATATGCACACTTACACTTTCTTTTACTTTCCTCGCCGCATTCTACACTCACAGTAATCGGCCTCACACATTTTTATGTACTATTCATGTGAAAGTACACACACACACACACACGTCTGTTTTCCCACACGCAGTTGGATTAATTGAAATTTTACTGCGATAATCTGGTTTGTAGCCACAAGAAATTTATTACCTGCGGTCGAGTTAACGATGGAACGTTTTTTTTTTTTAATTGTCAGCTCTATAAACATTTAATTTTCCTCTTTTATCATTGACTAAGCCGAATTACAATCGTATTAAGTAAGTTGCGTTTAATGCAAGAGATGGGGTTTGTGATTGAAATCTTTTGAAGTTTCCATATATTTTACATGGGGGGTGTTTTTTTTTCGTAGAATTGCTATAGAATCGTTAAAAATAAGTATTTTTTGATTAAACAAGAACGAAAAATTTCACTGAAGATGGCATAACGCCGCAACCGGAATACCTCCAGACCAAATTTGACAAGGTACGACAGAAAAATATGACAGAAATGTATGGTAAACTTCAAAGCCTCGGCGGATTTCAAAAAAAGGAAATAAAGGACTCCTTTACTCGTACTGCAATTCTGGGGGTGGTCGGAGAAAAAATTTTGTTTTTTTGATAAAACTTCTCAAGCGCATTCCACAAATACATATCTCAGCCGCTTTTCGTTGAAGTAAAATGTCGTGGTATCTTTGTGGGCGATTTCGGGTGTTCCGTGGTCCGTGTCGCGGCGAAGATCATCAACCTCTTTCCAGATATGTTGTCTGCTGGATAAAATTTACTGACTGGTGGAATACATATGCGTTCTTCTTCTTCCACGTGCTCGTAGAATGTGAATTTAAGCTTACGAAAAAAGAGACTGCAAATCTTTTTCAGACAAAAAAAAATAACAATTTCCCAAGTATCTGCATTTGGGGATGGAAAGCTTCCTTGAAGGAATTTCAATGATCAGATTTGTTTATGATCCTTGCATTCAAGACTGTCATTTTGTTGATATGGAAAATGATTAAATTCGAATATGGGATCCCATTTGAATCGTACGCCCTCAAATATTTCCCCAATTTTTTGGGGGGGTTTTCCCAATTTACTTGAAATGGTGAGTGTGTACGAGTAAAATGGACCTTAGATTCGGATTCAGCGGGTCGAAATACATTTCGGTATGTGGCAAACTCCAAATTGATTTAGATCCAAGGTTTCTTCGGAAAATCTGTTTAGGATTACACCTAGAATCCGTTTGTGCTATAAACGCATAGTCGAAAAAATTTCCCATACAAATTGACCCGCCCTAATGAACATAGTACATGTAGAGAGTTGTAATCAAGTATGAAATTTAATCAATAACGAATGCAAAAGTAGCAGTAATTTGTTTCTCTTTGAGATTTTACACGCACGTAGATTAGAGTGCATCACTCTCCATCCAAAAAAGTATAAAATTTAAGACTTGAGCCGCAATATTTCGGGAAAATTCACGTGACCTCTACCAATTCGATAATACCCATAAATAAAATTATCTTTTAGAAGAGTTTAAGCTTAAAATGTCTGCACAAAAATATTTAAACAATTTTATCAACGGCATTACATTAATGAATATTTTGGAGGTATTTCGAAATTGGTTTGGCTTAAGTTGGCGGAAGTCTTAAAATATAATAAATTGTATAATTCCGGTGGAAAAAACCGCAACTTTTTTGGTGAGGCATCCTAATGTACATATGTACTAACTAGAATTTTACTTCCTTAGTTTCAACAAAGAAAAATACCTAGAGTTTAATAACCTATCATTTCCATTTGATTTTAACGATTCGTGTAATGTAACAAGTGTAAATATTCTAAACATTTTTTTTTTCATATAGTCATATCGAGCCCTAACCGCCAAAATAACGTAAGCGAAATTTTTTTTTTAATTTTCTTTTTGATGCAGAAATGCATCTAGACGCTCTAGGAATATTTCTGCATCAAAAAGAAAATTAAAAAAAAAATTTCGCTTACGTTATTTTGGCGGTTAGGGCTCGATATTGTGTATATATACCTATATGTAGTTCTTAGTTAAACATTCGAATTATTCTCTCTTTGATGGTGCAATCAGCTGGAACTTAGTTGATTCGCTTCGTTGCACACAAACTGTTAAGACAATATTTACAAAAGCAAAATTATTAATTCACGACTAAATCTTTTGAAAAGCACATAATCTCACACAAACGTTTAACAACTCAAAAAGCCGAATAGCAATTTGAGAATATAACAAATAATCACAAAATATTGTAAGTGCTAATTTTTTTATTTACGATCAATTACTAATAAATTAGATAAATATACATATGTAAATATTATTTACATATACATACATACGGAGATATAAACTTATTAAAAATGCATTGCAATATTTGTTGCTAATATAATTTAAAATATTTAGCCTTTCGAAATGAGATTTAGAAACTTTTTAGTCATGCACTTGCAAATCGAGAAATATATATATGTACGTACATAAATGGGGGGCGTTCCATACCAAAATGGGCGTTCACACTTCATGTGTTTGATCTGTTAAAAATTTTTGGGGTTGATGCATAAACATAAATAATAAATAAATATGAAATTTGAGCTTGATTAATACATTTTTAAAAACTTTACAGCACAAAAACAAAAACAATTCAATTCGAGCGAAAAAAATCACACATACACACATCAAAATTCTCTATGAAAAGAAATATTTTTATCTTTTTTTCTTGAAAAATTTTTCACATACAAAATAAAAATAAAAAAAAAAATCTTAAAAAAGGCCATCTCAAAAAAAAATTTAAACAAATCACAATGGTATCTCTGAGTATTGTACAATATTTGAGTATAATATTATGGGGTGCACTCAACAACAATTTGAGTTAAAGTTGAGTAAAATGAGTACATTACAAATTTAAAAATTTTTAAATTATTTTTAGAATTTTTTTGCAGTTTTGTAGCCCATTAAATTTTACCACAATAAAGTGCAAGCTTTAAGCGATTGCAAAACTTGGGTAAATTTTTTTTAAATTTTCTTTGCAAATGGTTTTGCGCATTTTCTTTCATAAGAAAATGGTGCTAAAAGCCGTCAGCATAAAAAATATTAAAAATCAACGCAATACCATTGTGATTTTTTTTCAATTTCCTTTTTGAGATGGCATATTTTCAAAAACTAGTTGCTTTGTGTATGTGAAAAATTATTAAAGAACATTTTTTTTTTCAATATTTTTTTTTCATAGAGAATTTTGTGTTTTTTTTTAATTTTTTTCTCGCACCGTTCTCGAGATATTTGAAAAATTATTAAATGTTTATTTTGTTTTTGTGCTGTTGAGTTTTTAAAAATGTGTTAATCAAGCTCAAATTTCATATTTATTTATTACTTATGTTTATGCATCAACCTTAAAAATTTGAAATAAATCAAACACATGAAGTGTGAACTCCGTCCGTTTTGGTATAGTATATACATACATAAATATTACGAAACCACAAAATCAATTTGAGACACGTCAGATACAAATGTATGTATGTTTGTCACATGTACCTATGTACATACATACATACATACATACATACATCTTCTAGTATTACGCTAATAAATTACTACAAATTTATTTAAGTAAATATAAACTTACGTAGATGCATATGTATGATAAAATATACGAGTTCAAGGTTTAATACAATCCGATACGCTTATTCTCGCTTCCATCATTTTGCAAACTTTGCAAGTAAGTGGCTTGGCAAAGTGCACAATTAAAAGGCTAATCAATTTCAATTTGAACTAATAAAATACACTCTCTAGATTCGTTGATAAGTATACATACATACTACAAGTACTGCATATACATACGTACATACCTAAGTTACCTAGCAATTAAAAATTTAACACTTTTACTTGCAAAAGTCATTTTAGTAAGTCAATTAGCAGCGCAAATGAATCACTGCCATTTTTTTTATAAAATCCCTTTTCTCTACTTTTTTTTTTTTTTTCTATTTTCCATCTCCGCAGAAGAGCCAAAGAGCTCACGTATAACTACGTGGATCGTGTTCGTTTGGCTGAGCATTCGCTACAACAAGACTACAAATGTCCGACGCGTGGTTCCGGCTGGCGACACAACAATAAATCCATATCGCACTTGGATTTGGCCACAAGCTGCCACAGCACAGCTTTCGGTCCAAGTCATTGGCCGCATCAGCGTCAATTGCGTCATTCACGATCACTCGATTATGCCCATCTTGGGGCGCATTGTAAGGATCCTTTGGATATTGCAGAATTCTATTGGCGTTTAGATCCCGAGGGTGATGCTTTATATGAAGATGAATATGAAGATGAGTTGCCAGATGAGGAGGATGCTATAATTGCTCGATATAAGAGTGAACAGCGACAAGAGCCGCAATATCGGGATTATAATTACGGTTAGTATAGAAGTATATTTAACATTAGCTATGCTTATCGTATGCAGCGACGGTTTCACGAAAATTGGGTCTGATTTTGAATGGTGTCCGAGATCATTGAAAGTTCAGCTAACTTTTCCCTCCATAGACCACCTGCACTTTCACTCTTCCACTTACCTCCGTGTTCAAGGCTGTGAGGTCCTTTTGGCTTCGGATCGGAGGTGTGTTTTTAAAACTATCTAAGCTAAGTGGTCTTACCGACCACTATCCAATAGACATTTTTGCTCGAGATAACTTCATCTGCGGCAACCATCTCGAATACGATAAGGCAGAATTATCATCTCCTTAGCAATTACTCTTTTGAGAGCAACATTCTATCATTTTGGCTAATTTTTTAGTCCAAATCCACCAGGCCCCACTAAAAATTTTGAGTATATCCTCCATATTGTGCAAGAATGTGCCAGTGGAAAAAAGTTATTCTCAGTTTGGCCCTCCAATTGCATTCGTGGTAGCATTTGCTTTCCTAGATTCCTCGAATGTTAGATTTGTTAGAGAATGTGCACTGCGATCCTAGGTCAATTGTGCCCCGCTCATTTTTGTTAGACTTCATCCAAGTTTGTGTGCTATATAAAGGAGTGAGTATACCTGGAGATTTGTAGAGCATAATTTTCGTTCGTCTACTAAACTCGCAAGAGAAGGATTTGGCAGAGGCAAAACGCTATCGGACCAGAGATAAGCTACGCTCCCAAATTCCATTAGCTTTGGTCCACAGAGATGATAGGCCCAAATCGGTTGACACTGAGAAGAAATTCCAAGCAGAGCATTGCGAAAGGCAACTTGGAGCATCCCTCTTATGGGAGGCATATACAAACAAGCTCACTATAATGGTATACAGACGGCTACAGGCGCGAGCTCAAAAGTTGACCGCGAAAAAAGGCGCATAAAAAAACTTCAAAAAAGACCTTTAACATAGTTGACGGCGAAGAAAGACGCGTTAAAATATTTGACGGCGAAAAAGGAGGCGTAAACTTATTTTCGCGGTCAATTATGTTTTCGGGTGTAACAGTATGTAAATTCCCAAAAAAAGAGTTGGGGAATGATGCTGAAGTGACAGTCCTTGACCAAGTTTAAATCTATGATTACGCGTTTTTCTTCGGCGAGGTTTCTCGTAAAAATTTTTTACGCGTTTTTTTCGCGGTCAACTTATGGGCTCGCGCCTTTATTCGTGTCTAGTGACGGTATTTCCATTTGTTCTAAATATTTTTATCTTACGATTTTCTTCTCTCATTACGATTACATTTCTCTCCTAATGCAGCACAATGTAACATATTTACCAATTTTTCCTTTTACCTCTATGCATCTTTTCACCGTGGAAACCACGCACAGCCGAGGGAAACTATCATTCCGCAGTCACTAACAACAGCCAACTTCTACATACACCGCATTTGCATCACAACAACAACAACAACAACAGTAGTAGTGGTGTAAGTGGCAACGGTGCAACAAAAACAGCAACCAACTCCTCAACAGCGGCTTTACAAGCTTTCGACTTTGGCAGCGAATCGTGCAGTTTACGACGTTCGCGTAGCTTGGCTGTAATTCGTGAGGAGACATTTAGCGATTTGCAAATTACCACGGCCAACAATAGCCGACGATCACAGTTGATACCGCGTGCGCGCATCGTCAATCGCGGCTTTATACGTGAACGTGAGCGGTAAGTACATGTAAATAAAAATACATACATATGTACATAAATACAAAGTATATAAGTTGTGAATTTGTAATGGTGTGTTGGAGGGGGCGAGTGGGTTGTTGTACAGGTAAACGGCGCGCAGAACCGACTAAAGTGCACTCTCTGATTTTTTTCTTTCATTGTATTTACTTACAAACATTTTTACGAGTATGCTGTATTTATTTTCATCTTGATGTGTATTTAATACATTTTCTTGTTGTTGTTTACTAACTATTCAGCGCAGTCTATGTTCAGAAGCGTTGTAAATTAGTTAAGTACTTTTTGCTATGTCTTCAACTACGTCAAATAAATAAGTGGACACTTAACTAAAAATGTATATAATTATGAGATTTTTTTGTTTTTGTATTCGTAAGTTTGTGAGTGTGAATTCATCTCAAAGCAAGTGAGCCGCTCAAACAATAAACTACTAAGTGCAGGCACGAGGCGGCGCATAGTGTAACGGTTCGGTTAAAAATAGCTACATATATAAGTTGGTATATTTTTTGATGTGGGTGAAAAAATTAACGCTATTTCAAAGATAGATATTCTGAGATTTTTTCCCACAGTGTTCTTATTTTTATTTGACGATCTGCTAAGGAGGAAGTCATAGCGTTCTGCTATTAGCCTTTTAGATATAAATTTTCCAAAATGAAATTAAATTTAAAAAATTTATACTTTTTTCTCTTCAAAACAATAAAAACTAATAAATAAAGGAAAATTAAATAAGAAAAATAAATACAAATATTTATAAAAATTAAATGAAATAAAAAGAAAAATCTTTTGAAAACAATTAAATAAAAAATTGAATGTGAAAAAAAAACAAATTAAAAAATAAGAAAACAAACAACAAATTAAAAAAAATATATATATTTTTTTTTAAACAAAATCTAATGACCAAAAGAAATTAAAATCAAATTAAATTAAAAAAAAAGAAAAAATAAACACGATAAGTTTCTAAGATTAAATTATATTTACAGAAATATTGTTTTCCTTTTCTAAACAATGAAATATAAAATTTAAAAGAAAATGAAGCTATCTCTAATATTGTTGTTGTTGTAACAGCATACAAATTCCCAAAAGAGTTTTTGGAGAGTGTTGCTGGAGTGACAGTCCTTGGCCAGATAAAAATCTGGGTCGTTCCGCTTACGTAGACCCGACTGTCGTGGGAACGAACTCGGATCTCTCGAATGGTACGCTTGTGCTTTGGTCACTCGGCCATTGCGACTGTTGGAGTGGCGCGAGCTAAATGATATACAAGTGTTTTCTCCCAAAATAGGTTTTTACCGCGAGTGGTGAATGAGAGAGCCTTTTTTCTAAGACGTTTGTGCTAGTATAACAAAAGTTTTCCAACAACTTTTTACTATCTAGATGAAGTACAATGCGTTCATATTAAATTTATGTTTAAACCACAGTCAGATGTAGTCGTTCATTGAAAAACTTGATCTAAGCAATTTTGGTCGTGTCGAATAAAGTATGTACGTCACTCTGTGCCAATTGACACCTATTATAAATGCCGAGTGCAGCCAAGTCCTCCAACGCAGAGAATACCCCCTCTTCCTCTGGACCAGCCAGCCAGCCAGCTGCACTATATCTATACATATCTACTATATAGCATTTATCGGTTTGTTGAAGAGCGCTCTCAGAAGTCTTGCGGAACTTTTCGAGACCCTTTGGAACTTTTTGGGATATTTCGTGTTTAAAAATTCGGGGGTTTTCAGCACACATCGTGGTTTTTTCAAGGCTTTTTGGGATATTTTTCGGGATAATTCAAGACTTTGCTTTTTCTTTTCGGAACCTTACTTGGACTTTTCGCGATACTTTGTGGTATTTTTTTTTGATATTTCGAGTTATTTTCGGGATAGCTCCGTATTTTTCAGCATCTTTCGGGTCTTAAAGTCCAAGCAAGATACATATTGTGTTTTTTTTCGATACGTTTTTTCGATGGTTTCAAAGCTTTTCGGTATTATTTGGGACTTTTTAAGATTTTCAGGAGCTTGCAAGTGCTTTCTAGGCTTTTAGCGATATTTTGTGCTATAGTTTTCGGGACATATCTATAGCGCCGTTCCATATTTTACAGAAGCATTCTATTCTTAAAGTGTGGTCATTTAAATCTTAACTCAACTTTTCATGAAAGCTTAAGCAAGGTATTTTTGAGACTTTTTCGGAACATTCGGGATACTTTGTGTTTGAGTTTGTGGGACTAATCGTGATTTTTAGGGACTACTGGGGATCTTTCATAGTTTTTCTTTATTTTTTTTTCGAAATTATACGTGAGTTTTTAAGATTTTCAGCACCTTTAAGACAATGTATACTTAGCCGAAATTTTTCTCTAATCTGTGGCCAACATTTTTAAGCTATTTCTACTGATGCACTTTTATGAGAAGCCTTTTTATAGCAAAAGCATACTCCGATGTTTGCCATTGCCTGGTGACGAGCGACTATTGCAGAAATATTACTTTTTTTTCGATGTTACTCAGACCAGATACCAAATTATGTATGTCTACGTTTTTTGGCCAAAATTAAAGCGACGACGCTGCACTGTGCCACTTAGGCGAGAGACAAAGTGTGTGATGGCGCTTGGGAATGAAAGGTTACTGTAACTGATCGTAAAAGTCATAACATCGCGTGCTCGTCGTTGCAATGGATGTGCGGATGACGCGTGTTTAACTTCGCTCAATTTCTCAGCTCTGACTAGCCGGCGATGTTATTTGTCTGTGTGCGAGTATGTATACTAAGCGGGCAGAGAAAACAAAAAAGTCGCTTAGTTTTTGTATTTAGCGAGAATGAATCTACAGTTAGTAGTCGATCGGCTGGTTGGGCTACTTTAGATACATCAAACGACATCCCCGCCGCTGACCGCAAAGCTTTTGAGCCAGCAGCGGCCAGAACTGAGTACTGCGAACGCATTTTCACTTGCCAGAGTTTAGTATTTTGTGGTCACGCGTTCGAGTTGTACCTATTCATTTCAACAACGAATAACTCGACAGCAAATACGTCCATACTTTGTGGTGTACTTTCCGACTTTTTCAGCTTTGCTTGTTATACATTCTATTTTTATTTTTTTTGAAAAGGTATAAATAGTGGATTATGTAAATCCAAGTTTTATTAAAAAACTCCTATAATATTGTTCGAAAAGTTATCGCTTGCACACAGGTTACTTAAAGCGCAAAAGTTTACAACATTGCAGTGCTGTTAGCAGGCGTCCACATGTGCGTGAGTGCGCAAGTGCAAGGGTATGAGCCATGGAAAAGTGTCGATAGTTTTGTGCCGCCGCTTAGTGGAAAGAACTGTGTTTTCCTTTTTCCTTTTCATGTATAGTAGATTACAATATGTTTACACTTGCGCGTGTGAGTGTGTGCTTGTTGGTGTTTTTGTTGGCTTAGCACACATACACACACACACACACACAATTTGCCGCTAGTTTTCCGTGAACGTGCAAAAGTCTGGCATAAAATATGCGTTCTGTGGTTGGCTGCAGTAGATTTAGCGCCAATCTAGTGGAAAATTTCAAAGTTTGAGCCGCTTTCGGTAGCAGTTGGAGGGCAAAGTTTACATACACGTGTGTATGTATCAATATGTGCATACATACATACATACATATCTATCTCGCGTATCCTGACTATAAACCTCGCTTTTATTGATTTTTCCTAGAGCTTCATTCTCGGCTGCTATGAGGTGCGCTGAATTCTTTAACATACATACATACATACATACATACATAGCCTGTGTGCAATTTTTGATAAATGTATCCTCCATCCACTCCACCTACACTACTACCACAAAAGTAGATAGCAACAATCAGTATCAGCTAACAAAAACTTCGTTACCAAAATATTTGGTTTGGCGCATAAAACCGCAGCACTCATAAGCGCTCAAGGAGTTTGCAAAAGATGCGATTCATAATGAAAAAGCCAAATTAGAATAGATGTAAAGTGCATTTGTGGCATTAGTTGGTGGATGGTGGCGGCTGTTCGACATAATGAATTTGCCGCTGTTGCCATGAAGGTGGCATTGAAGTTTTTGATTTAATAGCGAAAGTTTTTGTTCATATGCACTTATGTAGTTTTGAAACTTAATTGAAGAACATCATGACAACATTTGGAGTTTAAAATACGAGCGAGCAGTCAAGGTATTTCCTGTGGATTTGAGTATCGAAAGCGACTGATGTGAAAATGAAAAAAAAAACTGGCTTCAAGGATGTAAGCAACGAAACGCTTACATTTCTTCTTTGGTATCACTCTAAATTTTACTGTTTGCGTTTTTTCTAAAACGATTTATTACGAGTTCCAACGTGTGTAATAATATTAAGGTATAAGCGTATACGGAATATAGGACTTGGCCTCTCTGTTACCTTCCGTATTTGTCCAGCAATGTTGCGCTTCGTTCTCTCTCTCGATTTTATATCCGCCGCGATGCCTAAAATTGGTATCCCTGCGAAACTTATACGCCTGAATAAAATGACGTTGAGCAATACCACCAGCGCTCTGTCAGATATATGTGGGTCCTCTCTGAGCTTTCAGATATACCTGTAAGTCACTCATAATGTCCGTGCTGTTATATGGTGCAGGCAACATCCGATGAGAAGGCCATTGCAATATTCGCGAGAAACATAGATTCTGGGGAAGATATATGGTCCTTTACGCCGTTGTTACGACTAGTATCGGATACTATAGAACTATGAGCTTAATTAGCTCTACAATAGTATGGACATAGTATAGCGAATTAAATACATCGGCTCCGCATGCTCGGTCTTGTCGTACGATTAGAGCCGCACGCTGCAGCTCTAAAAGTATGCAACGCGGATCCTGCTACGATGGAAAGACCAGGTGGAGAAGAACTTGGCTTCACTTGGCATTTCCAATTGGCGTCAATTGGCACAGAAGCGAAAGGACTGGCGTGCTTTATTGAACGCTGAGATTGTTACAGCGCTAAACAAGAAGAAAAAGATTGAAGTGACCAAAAAAAGTTTTAAATTACGCTGAAAGTATCTCCGCTTTTAAAGTGTCATATATTTAGAACCAATTTTCACTACTTCCTAATTTTCAATGACAAATTAATATCAATTATCTCGTGATTTAATGCCATCAGCAGTAATTTACGCGTTTGACGGCTCTCTTGTACCATCGCTGGACTCATAACTCTGTGCAAATGTGCAAACTCAATTGTCAACTGAAATGGTAGAAAGTTTTTGTTATTTCAATGCGAAAATGGAACAAAAAATTTTGCCAATTATTTCATTTTAGTTGCAGTTTCAATTAACATGAGAATGGGTAGAGTGGCGAAAATATAAATAGGGCCGTGACATTTTAATAAGTTTTGACTGTTTTCTTTTGTTTATTATTTTTCTATAAAACGATAGCTCGTTATCTAACAAAAACCATCCGAATTTGAAACTTTGTGCAATTAGGAAACTCGAATTTCGAGCATTGTAATAACATTTTCTAGAAAAATTTTGAGCAAGTAGTTTTATAGCTTATTAAATTTTAGTATAATAAAATGCTAATTTGAAATGCTAGTGGCTACAAAATATCGTTGAAATATGGAAGTTTTTTGTTTGTTATCGGTGTGACACTTTTTTTGTACAAAGTAAGCTCGACATTTTTTTTTATATGGAGCAACTCCTTCAACAAACAAAAATTGCCAAAAATTAACGTGAAATCCTATCCGCTTAAAACTTGCACTTAACTGCACCAAAATTGATTGTTCTAAAAAATTGCATACTCAAAATATTTCTAAGAAATCTAATCAAAAAGCTCAAAATTTTGAAGAAACCAATGTTCCTAGTTTTTTTTTTTAGATAGTTCGGAAATCAGACTTACATGGTTTTTGTTAGTTAGCCAGCTATACTTTCATATATCAAAAATAACTAACATTAAATAAGCAAAAGAAAAATAGCCAACAATTTTTAAAGTGTCACTTTCCTATTTGTATTTTCGCTACTGTATGCATGTACATAAATCAAATGTATGTATGTATGTCACATTACTCGTTCGCATGTTAATTGAAACTGCAACTGAAATAATTGACAAATTTTCAAATTCACTTCATATTTGTATAGAAAGCTAGAAGGTGCCGCTTATTTAACTCAAATTGAAATTTGTTATTGTACGTCCTTCCTTTCAATAACCGCATTGTACAACCAAAATTGAATGAAAAGTGTTGCAAACGAAAACATCGTAATTTTATTCTGCAATTAAAATGTAAATTACAAGTAAAATTTAAAATGTCCAAAAAACGTTTCAAACATTTTAATTTATATCGAAATTGTCGCAGTAATTAAAAGTTGGAAGCGCGCAAAATGCTGCACTAAAGTGAATGTAATTCAAAACTGCCTGAGGCCGAAACTGCATTACTGAATTTTCTCATTTACATATGTACGTTGGAATTTGTACGTAAATATGTATGTACATATGTATGTACATATGTATGTAGGTATGTGCGCAACCTGACATGAATGTAACTGCAACCGCATTAACGCGCAAGCCATCTTTTGTGCAAGACAAATACAAAATTCCATCGGATGCACAATTTTACCGAGTGTATAATTTTTAATTTTTTATTTTTTTGCATTTTTTCGGTTGACACTAGGCGCCCGAATTATTTCACTTGAGGCATATTCTAGGTCAGTTTTATTGGCAACGAGCGCTGCAAGTGGGCTTGTGCATGGATGGATGCATAGCTGGCTGGCGGGTGAGATGGACAAATGGACCATTTATGTGTATGTATGCGTATGCTATGCATTCATGCATCATGCATTTTTTGTTGTATACGAATTCGTAGTTATAGAGACATGCTTTTGATTTTGGTTTGCCATTTTCCCTGCAAGGCCCAAGCAACGATATACATACATGCATACATATACATATGTATAAGTATATAGTATTGCATATTCCATGGAATCTTTTAATACGTATTTATGGTTTATGCAGCTCATACATTAAACCATTGTACTTAAGCACTTTACATTTTGAAAACAAAGAACCCAGAAGTAAGCGTCATAATGTTGGGGTGACACCCGTAGTCATTTGCTATGGTAAGCTCCCTGAATGAGAAACCTTATGATCAAAAAATATCGGTTTCACAAATAACTGCTGGGTTTTCTCGTAGTCATAGATGAGATTGAAAAAATTGTCTATTAACTGATTAACTGTGGGATAACGAAAAGGAAAGTAAACCTACAATCTCATAGACAGATGGCAATTCGGACCTTGGTTTCACTCACTTCTTAAAGCACTGTAAAAATATGTTCTCCTAAAACATATTTGGGTAGCTGCGAAAAAGAAGCCCTAGGTCGGTCTCGTAATGTAAGAGAGCGGGTGGAAGGCAGGATTCATGTCAGTACAGCTACAGCTTTGTGAAATTCAGGAACAGTGAAACCTCTTGAAAGCTTCTTTGGTTCATAAAGCTGCAATTCACCGCATTTGACAACATTTCAAGTCATATATAGCAATATCAAAAATAGTATATTCTTAACGTTTTACAGTTTTATTAGGCTGGCTACCAGTCCATGAGGTACATTATGGCCTAACGAAATCTTAAGCTACCTTAGCATTTTAGGGTCCCGAACCTTTTTGTGCGCTAAACAAGACTGGATTACTTATTGACAATGTACAATGTACAAACCATTTTGGCATTAGTTCTGGACAATTTGGCAAAAATTTAGGGCTATTTCGGGTCTAGTCCGGGTTCATTTCGGTACTAGTTCAGCTTATTTTGGGAC
Organism: Rhagoletis zephyria; assembly: GCF_001687245.7. Taxonomy (NCBI): domain Eukaryota; kingdom Metazoa; phylum Arthropoda; class Insecta; order Diptera; family Tephritidae; genus Rhagoletis; species Rhagoletis zephyria. Next base: position 639,250 of record NW_016157101.1, read on the forward strand.
AAGTTTGAGACTTTTTCAGAACCACTTCAGGACGATTCCGAGACTAGTTGGATATAATTTGAGGACTAGTAGGGGACCATTTTGGTACCGTTTAAAGACTTGTCCGAAATCCTTTCGGGTCCAGTACACGACTTCTTCATAACCACTTCAGCACGAATTCGGGCCTATGAAGTGGAAAATTTGGCACCGATTTAAGATTTGTTCGAGATCCGTTTGGCTTTTTCAGCACCATTTCGGCACTAGTTCACGACTAGCTTTGGAGCATTTCGCGGCCGGTCGAATAAATCCCACTAAGTATTTCGAAAGTCCTACTTGAAGTAGAGCTTGAACTTTGGTTTCTAGCCGAATGTTTTTGAAAGCTCCTTCGATGTCTTGAAAAACCCCAAGACTAGTTTGTTGAAGGCTAAAGCTTTATTAGTTTTAGTAACGGTATAGACGAGCGCTGTGTACACAGGCTTGCCTTTATAATAGGCATGTTGGTACTCTGATAGCTCTTACTTATGACGAATATGTCTATCGAGTAGTTTTATAGTGCTTTCAGAAAAATTGACCCCAAGATTAATAGGTTGAAAGCGATTGGTTTTCATGTGAAAGGACCTGCCTACTTTTGAACAGAAGACAACTTTCGCTGTAGTCAATATTTTGGCTATGAAAGCCAAGCTTAAAATGGCGTAGTTAACTCTGAATTCTGTGCGGTTAGTCTTGATTTTTATAGATTTAAGAATTAACTGCATTATTATAAGTAAAAGCAATTAAAGTCAAGTAGATTGCTTTGTAAATATACAGTATCGGTCATATCTATAGCACGCCATTTCAAAGTGATATTGTGTGCCACTTATGTTTATTTATTTATTTTTAAGAATTTTCAATTAAAATTTAGTTCATTCTCAGACAAACCCCATATATACCAAAGTTTAACAATTTGTAGAAAACTTCAAAAAAGTGCAACAAAATTTCAATTAAATTTCAAACTTTTTTCTCGGAAGTGTTAGAATTTTTTTGAGTACACAGTTTTTTAGCCACTGCAATTTTAGTCTGATNTATGAGAAATGAAAACTCCCAACAATCCAAGTCTGACAATAGATTATTATTCATCGTTTTAAAGGCCTATAACTCCTCTTCTCACAACCTGTTCGATCTTTAAAATCGAAAATAGTCGTTCAAAAACTGATACATTTTTCAATGGGCACCCTAATGTACATACTCATACGAACATGCATTTGAGTTTAACGTTCAGAAAGCTGGAAAACCTATAATTCTCAAGTTCTTGAAAACGACTGAAACGTGACGCAGTTTCACCTTCATTGCGTGCATTGAAACTAAACAAAGCTGAATTCCAGCCACCGCCAACCACCTCTCCACTGGCATCTTAAATCGCTGTTTAGTCAAGCGTTGAGTGATGTTTTAGACAAAGATGTAGACTGCACGCAAATCTAAATCTGAAATGCGTCGCATTGCAGGCTTTCATAGCAGCGCGCAGCAGCGTTTAATTGTCTGTTACTTTTTAAGCGATTTCATCTATTGTCTATGTATACCCACTACCCGCTCGGCCCGCCCCCCTCAGCAATTTTCACTTAAGCAGCACCAACTCGCACACTTACAACCATATTTTAACAAACAAACTTGTGCTGTGCAAGCGCCATCAAAAGAAAATGAGTAACAATAACAATCACTAGAGCAATTACTGTCATCACTAATTGTGACGTTTTCCCCACAGATTAATCTGCGGCGCTGGCGGCGGCGGCAGCAAGCATCATCGTCATCACCATCATTACGGCAGTGGTAGTGGCAGCGGCAGCGGCAGCGGCAGTTGTAACAACAATAAGTCTACATGCGATGAACTTGGCCTGAGCGTAGCCGAACAGAAGGTGCAACACAACAATAGCATCAACGTCACCTGCAGCGACGTAGGGGACTTGCATCAGCCGGCACAGCATATACACGCCCATTCACATCCACATTCGTCGCATCTACATCGGCATCATCATCATCACCACACGAGCGCCAATAGTGGCAGTAATAACAGCCACGATAACCTTCAACCCCATCACACACACACACACTTACATCAACACATTCAAGCGTCACACACGCATCCCCACCCGCACCCACACCCACACCCACACCCACACCCACAAAGCCCCTCGAGTGCACAGCAGCAGCAGCAGCCTCATCAGCACTCGACTCAACATCATAATCAGCCACATCAGTCACGTGAAGCAGATGATTACTATGATAATCTGAAGCGCTTGGATGCGCTGACATTGGGACTAGTAGAACAATTGCACCCTTGGCACAATGAGAAAAGCGATTTGGAGAGTTTGAACTCGGATTACTTCAAAAACTCACTACATCAGAATCACGAACTGCAGCAGCAATTGGACTTTGAAGCGCTTGAAGAGGCGGTCAACTTTTTGGCGAGCGAGAAGCCGCGCATATATCAGTCACATCGGCAGCAGCGCGCATTGAGTGGCTCACAGCAGAAGCTACATAACGCGACTGATTCATATCCGGAGAACAGTCAGAGCAGCGCATTTCCCGAGACTACAACTAGCAACTCGGACGATCAAACGGATAGTCCATCGCTGTCCGAACAGGAATACGATCTGAAGAAGATTGAAAAGATCTACAAGAAAAGTAGCGAATTAGAGGCGGATGAGGAGGGGTATGAGCTAATAAGTCTAACGACAACAACACGCACGCGTATTGAGACCACAGAGGACGAAGGAGAAGAAGGAGAAGAAGACGAAGAAGGAGGTGTGCAGAGCATTAGAAGAGCTAATTGCACAGAATTAGACGCTGATGACTTTCTTGACGCCACAGCAGCAGACGGCAACACTTACAACGAAGCCAGCGAGCACGGTAATGGCGTGCTGAAACGTTCGCGCGCCTTGAGTGAAAATCTTGAGAAACTTATTGCCTACGACTCGGTCTACTTGTCATCCGAGGAGGGTTCGGAAAGCACGTTGATTGATGACAACCACTGCGAGGCATATGAGCGCACAACTCATGTGACTGCACAGCTCGCTGAAGACCCAGAGGAAACCTCAACTGTACTACACTTTTCGATAGAAGACATAATCTACGAGCAACCACACCACGACCAGCAGCAGCAGCAGCAGCTCGACGGTGAATGCGCGGAGGCGCAAACTGATGATATTGCAATTGCAAGTGTCGCCTGTACGGCAACTACTATATTGACAGAGACGGAAGCTGCGGAAATTGCAACGCAAACAAGCAGTAAGGAAAAGCAATTAGTTAGTGTAGTGGAAACAGTAAATACGAAAATTGAAAATCTACCACTTACAGCGGCGACGACATTAGATGAGGAGAGCCCGACGTGTGGTAGAACGCTTGAATCAACGACGACATTATATACACAAATACTGAAAGTGGGTCACACGCCAGCAACGTGTACGGCCACAAACACAAACACAGCCACAGCTACAACCACAATCACGTCAACGTCAATATCGGAGGCAACATCAACGGCAATTGCACCAACTTCCGCTGCAACTGCGCGCGCTTTAGTGACAGCCACCTCCTCCGCCACCAGCGCCACTGCGACAGGTGGTGTAGCTAAGCCTGCAGTACTTGGCACTAGTTTAGCTACGCAACCCACTGTGGGCATCACATCTAGCGTAGCCAGTAAACCGAAAATCCTGTCAGTTGTAGAAAAACGTAAGTGGAAACGCTACAACGACACAGCAGCGCACACAGCTAACTCGGGCACCAACAACAGCAACGAGACGTCCATCAACCAGCCACGTGTCTGTGGTTTGGAGCCAATCACCACTGCAGTTGCCACGCCGCCAATTGATTACCCACTTACGCCACTAAAGCGCCAGTCAACGGCCGACTCACTGTCGTACCACTTACCCTACCAAACGAACCTCAGCGATAATCAGTATCATAGTCTGCCGGATGTGCATATTGGACAGAGTCTAAAAGTGTCCGAGTGCATTGATGCGAAATTGAGATCTTCCTACAACGTACAACACACCGAGTTGGATGAATGTTATTTGCATGGGACCACAGGGACAACAGTGAACAACAGCAGCAATAACAAGGCGAATAGCGCCATCAGCAACAGCACTACGAAGACAACACTCCTACTGGAGAGCGCTAACAAGTGTAGCGCGAAGCAACAGCGTGAGGAGGTCGTAACTAGTGAAGAAATTTACGACTCAATCAAGAGATTCGGTCGTGCGCATCAGAAGGCAAGAAAGAAGGAATATCAGGAGCTGCACGAAGTGCATGCGGAAAAGGAGAAGAAGCGGGAAGCGAAAGAGAAGCGTGTCAAAAAAGCACATGAGACAACGCAAGCGACTGTTGAAGTAGAAGTTAAAGAACAGACGACTACAACATATCCAGATAGTTTGACAGAAGAAACTGTAGAACAGCCAGCGGCGGGAGACGAGCCAGCAGTAGCGCAGGAAATTGCAAAACTACAAGAAGTTGTGAATGAGAAAACCGACTGCGCTGAACCCTATGTGGCAGAAGATAACGACAGCAACATAACAGCCAACAGTTCGCTCGACACCAGCACAAGCGAGTATCAGGAACAACCAAAGGACGCGCCCGACATAGAAGTAGAAAACTTTAGCAGACTAATTGAGCGACGTGCGAAAGAAATAAAAGAGCAAGCTGTACGAAAAACTTTGGTACACTCGGTCGTAGCTGAGAGTGTGCAGCACACCGAGAAATCAGCCATAAACTCAAAAGAATTATTTTCACAACAGCAAGCAGGCGATTATCGGGTAAGCACGAGTGCCAGTCAATTCCGCATAGTTGTGACGGATGCGCACAACAACATAATCGAGGAAGACGCAATCGAAAAAGACGACAGCTTAAATAGCACAGATAAGGTAGAAGATCAGCAAAAGCATAAGCCGCTTAACCACCTAGCTGATTTGACACTAAATAGAAGCAGACAGGAGAAGCGTGAAAAATCGACGAAAGATAAATCAACAATTGTCAGCACACATACGCGCGTGGCATCGCTAAAGCGTGTGCCCTCGAAGCCGAAACGTCAACAGCATCCATTGGGGGCGCATCATCATCATCACTGCTGTCAACGCGAACATAAATCGAATAGCAACAAAGTAAGAAACGCTAGCAACAACGTTGTTTATAGCCAAAGCAACAGCAGTAAAGCGCAAGCGAACGCAAACGAGTGTAGCACCACCGCCAACAAAAGCCACAGCAATAGCACCATCAACAGCAACAATTACTGCGAATTATCTGTGAAATCTAAGGAACGTCGCGTTCTAAGCACACAAATCTACAAAGCACGTCCCATCAAGGTGCTCACAGCCAACGACTCCTTTCGCAGACGCAGCACTGAGGGCGCCGTTACGGCCGCAGGCAGTAAAATGTCAAGACCACAAATTTTGCACGTTGTAGACAATAAGCGCCGAGCTGACATGCTTGGCAACGGAAAGACAATGAACAATAGCGGCGGAAGAGGTGGCTACAATTTGACAAAGGCCAAACGCACAGTGGACGACAGTCAAGTCGAGAGTGAATATCTTAAAAAGGTCGACGCAGTGCGCAATTACTGGTCGAAATTGGCAAAAGACGAGAATGGCGAGCAGCAGCCGGAGCAGTGTGCCAAAGCAGACAAACAAGTGGAATTAGAGCAGAAGCCAAAAGTCGACTGGCAGACGCTAAAATATGCAAACAAACAAGAAAATGTTAATGAACTAAGCAAAGAAGCACAGCAAATGGAACACGTCGAGCTGGCGGCAGCGCAATCACAGCAGCGCACAAAGAAACCGCAACCCGAGCCTAGGCATTTCATTTTGGGCGCACAACCGCAAGAATCACAGCATCAAAAGGCTTTGGTCAATCAACCAACTAAGCCACTTAAGCCCAGTGCGAATGCCAATCAAGATGAATACTGCAGTTTCGTGCCTTCCATTGAAATCTTCGAGCTCGAGGGTGACAAAAAGGCGACCATAGTCAGCGCTGTGCCGCCCAACTCGGCAGACGCCACGGCGCTGGCAAATGATGCCAATGGCGAGCCGCAATTCGACCACATACGCTACAAGGTGCTGAAGTCACAGCAGCTGCTGCGTTCAAATATGGTGCCACGTAGCAGGAAGGAAGCGCAATTTGATGGTCTTATACAGTATCTGCAGGAGTACAGTTTCCAAGAGCTGTTGGCGAACAATAATGTGGTGATTGTGGAGCCGGTGCGCACTAAAATCGAACGCCCACTCACCACAATAGCAAATGCAGCAGATACGGCGGCGGCGGCCGCGGCGACAAGGCAGCATAAAATGGGTCAGAAAACGAGCGAAGGTAGTGGCAATGCGAAGGCCACAAATCAGGCGTTGGACAATGGCAACGTCAGCAAAGTAGAGCAGCAGACAAAGGGGGCTGTTTGTACGCCGCGCAGCGTAGGTGTAGGAAAACTAGAACAGAAAACAGCAGCTACTGTCAGTGGTGGTGCGGAGAAAGGCGCTGCTGGCGTCGGCAGTAATTGCACCGGTGCTAGCGGCGGTGGCATTAAGCGCCACTTCTTCTACCAGCCCGTGCGCGTGAACCGTGAGCTGTACGAGGAGGAGTTACCTAATCCGGACATTGTGCGAAATGTACGCAAATTCTTCGAGGAAAATGTGTTGCCTACGGCACGTGGCGGCATGCAGCTGCGACATGCCGCGCCCGAAGAGGAAACCCTGGTGGAACGTAGTGCTGCAACACAGCTGCCGAGTCCGCGCGCAAGACGTGCACGCAAGTACCGCTATCTTACCATTGATACATCCTACGGCCATATGCCACACCAGCATCAACAACACCAACAACAACACCAACAACAACAACAACAACAACAGCTGACAAATAAGCAATTACCTGGTCGTGAAACCACAAAAGGCAGCAGTCCGAGTGCGCGCAAATGGGATACGGCCAGCTTGTCGAGCGGCATCTCTAGCGGTGATTTGTCATCGCCTTGCGAATGCAATGAAATGGATGCAACGAACACAGAAAACGCAGAGAAGCAAGCGGCTGGCGCGGACGACGAGGAGGAGGAGGCATTGAAGGGCGTGCACGTGCAGGCCGAAGTGCAAAGGCATAACAATAGAAATATGCGGATCGGCGCGTCGACGCATATTGACATCGCCACGACGGCTCTGGGAGAACGAGATTATAATGGACATTTACCACAACCGCGTCCACGACCACGTAGCTGTGCCATTCGTGTGGGTGAGGATGCCACTTACCGCGTGACCGATATTTATGAGCAGCATGCAAGTCAGCAACAAAAACGAAATTTTACAAGTGAAGATAAAAACAATAGACTTGAGGCGGAAGCAGCTAGCGACGATGAGGAGGATGCCGACGACGAAGACCTTGATGATGATGCCTACGAATCGCATTATGTGAGCAAAGTAAGTATGTGTGTGTGTGTGTGTGTGTGTGTGGTATAATGAGTGTATAGCGGTGAAGGTGAAGAGTATTTATGTAAGTAAATAGTTAAAGTTTGCAAAGAGGCGGCTTCATGTTGGAAGTCCTATTTCGAATTTCGCCTTAGACAGCAAAACGCGAGATGCTCGTAAAAGTGTGCGGCGCCCAAACGGAAGCACTGACATGGATTTATGACACGCCTATTTAGCTCAATTAGGCTCATTTTATACGGTGCAGTTGTAGCATTACGTGCCGCATATCTTTTCTTTTCTACACGTAACAGGACTTTTGTGCCTCATCAGCAGAAATGCCAAAAAGTGATGGGGAAATATGTATGTATGTATGAATATTTGTTTGAGGGCTTGTTTACGTATAGAGAGATACAGTTCATAAACGAAAAGTGAATATATTAACTAACGACACTAACATATTGAAAAGCTTTGATTATTTTTTTATTATTTCAATTTTTTTTTTACAAAAGAAGATTTCTTAGAAATATCGTGGATGCAGTTTTGCTGCCCATTGAATTTTAATACAATAAAGTGCAAGTGTGAAAATAGCTAGGACTTACCGTTGATTTTGAGCAAATTATTTGTTGAAGGTGTTGCATATTTTCTCCATTTAAAAAATATTCAAAAATACTACTTCGAAATGAAGAAAATGACTGCCACCTTTAAAAAAAAATTGCCAAAATGCATGGAATTGAATGCAGTTTTCACCGATGCATTGATAAAGGCCTAACTTAAAATATACGTAAAAATTATTAGAGAGTTGCCACCTGTTTGAGAATTGCAGTTTAAGTAAATTGATAAGATAAAATAAATATTGCGAAAGAAAGAGATTTAAGAAGGATTAGAGTCGAAAATATTTTTATGGAAGGTTTCCAGCTGTTTGAAAATTCCAATTTGATTTAATTGATAAGATAAATTAAATATTGCAATATGGGTATCAAACTAAAGAGGCTTAGGCAACTTTACTGGCAAAAAATTGTTTGAGGAGGGTTGCCACTTGTTTGAAAATTTTTATTGAATTATTAAATTGATAAAATAAATTAAATATTACTGCCGAAAATATTTTTTTAGTGGGTTGCCACCTATTGGAAAAACTGTATTCAGTTAAAGTGATAAGATAAGATAAATACTGAATGAAATCACCTTTGATGAAAGTGCACGATATGTAGAATCGAGTTATATGAGTATAAATTAAATTACGAGGATTAAATACCTTCGAAAATCTATTAACTAATGTCCTTATTCATAAAAGATAAAGTATGTTTCATAAACCGAAAATTTGTTTGAAAATCTCACCTGATAAAGCTCCTCAAATCTATTTTATTTTTTATGAATGAAGCCATAAGAGTTTTGGGAGGGAGTAAGACACAAAAATACTTTTAAGGCGCAGTGAAGCACGCCGGGTATTTTCAAGTACTAAAAAAAATTGAATGGGCTACCAAACTGCATACCAATTTTTTTTCTAAAACTTCCAATTAAAAAGTTTTTTAGCTTGATGAAACTTTGTCGAATTTTCCAAATTTTTGTACAAAGTTTTAAATTCGGGGTTTTACGGTTTTTGTTAGGTACTGAGCTATACTCTCATAAAAAATTATAAATATTAAATTCACAAAGAAAAATAGTCAAAACTTGTTAAAATATCGCGTCCCTATTTATTTTCCGGCACTGCATGCAGTTTTAGCGGTTGATGGCTTATGAAAAAGAATGAACGAATTATCAGCTCATAAGAATATAGCAGGCTACATTTGAATCGATTTTTTTTTTCTCTGCCTTTGAATCCGCCTTTCGGTCGGGTCTTGACATAGTCCAATCATTCCTGATTTTATAGCGGAGTTTCTGTTCTTCGGAGAAAGATCAACTTTGCAACCAGTACAAAAGACACTGAAGATGGCACATGGACGAATTCCGTTTGTCTACAAATTAAATTTGAAAAGGGATGCCAGAAATTCGATCCAAAATACTTAACTTAATGACCAAAAAGATAATCTCTGAGCTTACACCAAGCAGGCAAACCCCTTTACAAACTGCGAATTCAGAGCTGAAGCTAGTGACTTCTTTCACAATAGGCCTATACTCCTTGTGTGTTGTCAGTAGCTACTTTGGCTGATCCTCATTCATAGGAACACAAACGGCATTTTTTAAGCACTGATAGCTACATTGATGACGCTGGTATTGAGATCAAGGATTTTAATTTCGTTATCCAACAACAGATTGAAAAAGTCGCACAGAAGTGAGACGCTTTGTCCAAACATCGATTGGTTTCACTGAGGTCTCGGACATCTCCTTTCTGATATGAAAAAAATCTTTCAAACTATTTTGCTTACTGTATTTCAATTGTCTTACAAAAAACTTACAGCTATCTTTGCTAAACCGAGGGGTTAAATGTAATGAAAGTGTGGTAGGACGCAAAATTTAAAACAGTTTTAAGGCCTAGGGAAAGGATTAAAAGGATAGGGGAAAACAAGTGGGCAAAAAAAAAAAAAAAAAATTTTTTCTCCTACTACACTCTCTCAAGAAACTAAGTCACTTGTCAAGGGAAAGAGCTTGTAGCTCGTCCATTATCAATCCGACCTAAAATGCACCCTTTCAGTCTAAAGATGGGCGAATAGCTGCAGAGAAAATACTCTGTACTATTCTCATCCTGGTGGATCGTCGATGATATCTTTCGTGATCATCAGCCAATTCGTTGCCTTGAACACCACTGTGTCCCGATACCCATATGAATTTAAGCCTTGTCGATTCAGCAACGAAGTAAAATTTTAACTTACATATATTTCTGAACTATTCATGATCAGATCCGTGCGATTTTTGAGGCCTTCAGAGTACCTTGACAACTCTGATTTAATGTCGATCCAATTTTCGCCAATTTTCCGGTCTGTTGATTTAGTTATGAAAAATCATAGGCATTGGTTGAGATCATTATTGGGCACTGTCCAATGGTAATACATAGCGTAGGGGGCTTCCCGGCTGAAACGGTGGCATATCCAAAAATAAATAAACATTTTTACTAGTTCGAAAGTTACACAGCAGTGTAAGCTATTACATAGTTCTCTACCACCGCTAGTATGCATTCAGGCACCACTAGTCATCTTCCACATCAGCTTATACTAAATAATTTCCTTGAATGTTTTTCGAGTAGTTTGTTTTGTCACTGCGGGGCAGTATAGCTTAATTTCCTCCGCTGAGTTTGGCTTATCGATTTTCTGGATTGGACCGATTGCAAATGAGATTATCCAAGTTGCATTCAAAGTTGGGTTCTAAACCGTTAGTGTATTCATGTACACAACACTTAGATAGAAATTTTGTAGTTTTAAAACAGTTTCTTCATCAGTGCATTTCTCGCAATATTTATGGCTTATACTGACTCTCGAAATACGCGCTTGCTATTGTCTTATGTCAGCAGATATAAATTTACCCTTTTTTTTATTGGCAAAATACAGTTTAAGTGCTCTCATTTCACCTATTCAAAAACAAGTAATAAATCAGTGAACAAAAAATAATAATACATAACTATTTATCGTTCCATTCACAGGATGTGCTCGAGAAGATAAGAGAATGCGGCTCCACAGTTACCTACTATGGTGGGCGAGTGTTGCAAAGCACTTCACCAGAGCCATTGTATGGCATGTGTAGCGGCCACAATGGCGCCACCGCCTACAATCACAATCACAACAACGCGCAGACCAATGCGGCAAATACAAACACCATGACGCTGACACGACGACGCGTACGACAAATTGAGAGCTGCAATGCTTGTGAGCCGCCACCAACAACAAAGGATTGTGCGCTCCAGCAGCCAACGAGACAAAAGTTTTCACAACAAAACGATGAATGCAATGACAAAAACATTGCCAACACAACGAACGGTATAGATGATAATAGAGAAAGTTCATTGGCGCACTTTGGTGAGTTTGAACAAAAGGAGTTTGATTGAGTATCAGTGTATGCGGGGAAGGACACGACTGACTTCCTTTCAACACATTTGAAATAGTTTTCGCAATTCACTTTGTTTTGAAAAACTTTTTCAGGTATCAGGCTTGTTAAGTCAAACAGCTGTAGCAGCCGTCTGGAATTGGCTGGCACTGGCGTCGACATCGTCGAGACGGGCGCTGATGACACAGAGGTCGTCAAGAAGATGGTACATCATTTTGAGTGTACAAAGCAGCGACAAGTGCAACCAGAGAGTAAGGAGGAGCCGCTAACGATTAACAATCAAATACCAGCAAGAAGAGTGATCGATTGCGCACAAGCCGCCGCCAGTGTTGGTGTGGCAGAAGTGAAGCAAGTAACAGTAAATAATCACATAAATGTGCCTATGACAACATACGCGCCGGACGATGTCAAGTCCGCAAAAGTGATAAGCGACGAATTTGACCGCACAAACTACAAAGATAATAAATCAGAAATCGAAAAAACTTATCAAAGTTCAGCCATGGATATACGCTTGAGCACTGGCGAGCAACGAAAGTCTCAGGACTTTGTTGGCGAAAGCATTGACGGTGGCGGTGACACAAATGGCACATTGAAAGTGTGGCGCAATAAAAATGTCGATTTGGCTTACACAATAGCGATGAAGCAATCGGATGGCAACAGCAAAGCTGCGCAAACGATGTCAACTACTGTGGCAAGCATGAAAAGAATATTAGAATCCAATATGCCATTGAAGAGTTGTACGCGTATCGATGACAACGCCAGCTGCGAGAAAGGTAAGGAAGCCAGCGCTTTGCCGGAGAAAATTAATTTCGGAAATATGGACGCAAAGCAACCGCAACGAACCGTTGATAATTGGCAGGCGCCGCAAGGAGAGCAACACACTGCAGCCACTCAAGCTAAAATACAAGCTGCACCAGCAGCATCGGCGACAACAACGACAACACCAATACTGGCACCCCGCTCCACGCAGCTACCCGCTCAAATAGTTGTGCCCGTCGAGATACATCGCGTCGACCAGCAAACACCGGAGCCATACGGTCGCACGAGCGTCGCCAGCAGCCGTGGCAGCAGCGTTACGACAGTTATTGCAACCAGCACAACGACGCTGCTGGACAAGAGTGTTGTACGCCATTATGTGGCGAACGATAAGAGCCTCTTCGAGAAGCGCAAGTATGACGATATCGAATTTGAGGAATTCGAAGTTTATGATCCGACAAAGGATTTTGAGAAGTTAATTGAAAATGAAAAACGCCGTGAGGAGGCGAAGAGAGAAGCGCAGCAACAGCGCGGACAGCTGGTGCAGCACGGGACGCAACTGGCACAACAGGCTGTTGGTGGCAAATTGGTTGTTGCACCAGCATGGCATAGCATCGGCGACAAAGGCGATGACGACGATGATGACCATGAGGAGGAGGAGGAGGAGGAAGACGGACGAAAATCGAAGGTGGGCAGTGATTGTTATGACTACGATAGCCTTGAGGATAAATTGTGAAGTGAGCGGCGGCAAGCGGCAAAGGAAATCGAGAAATTGACTATAATGTTTATGTAATCCTTTTAGCGTTTAAGTGCTTTAAATTAATTAAAAGTATTCGAAATGCGCAGCTGATGCCAGGCGCGCAACGCCTTTCTATAAGTGGGCGAAATTTATGAAATGTAAAAAAGACAACGATAACGGTGTAGGGGTATTACATTTTATCTACATTTACTGCAAATATACTTGTATAACATATAAAATTACTTATTGTGCTATCACTTTGCCTAATTTTAAATTCTATCCATTATTTATATATTAAAAAAAAAAAATGAAATGTACCAAACAATCATTGACTCCCAGGAGAAGTGTACGTGTGTCCACTGGCGATTGATGGCCGTGACAAATGCCAAATGTAGTCAATCCAAAGGTTTTATGCGAATTGAATATTTAAGTTAAATTATTAATTATGTTATAAATAAATGTATGCGTATTTACAATTAAAATAAAAAATATTGTGTACCCACTGAATTTCTATGAAGAAGGAGAGGAAATGTGGAGGCCCATTCGGCTATTAGATATTTTTAATTAACGAAAGTGCTTCTCCTCTAACTCAGCTTATAGTTACTTATCGTCTTTATTGAGAAATAAATTGGAAACTAGATAAGCCATGTAAAATTGCCAGTCGCAGAAAATAAATTTAATTTTTTTAACAGAAGTTCTGAATGGCTAATTTCCAGTGTATGCTTAGATCGTCGACAGTTTCTTATAAAAGGAAGTTGTTAAAACTGAAATGCCTTCAGACTAATAAGCCTAACCGTCTTTGTTGCTAAAGTTCTAAGCAGACTGCTTGGCTCGCATATCCGTTACCTTCTTCCAACGGTTAGTCTTTCGCGTGCTAGCCTGCATACTTTATAGGCAAGTCTGTGCATGCTATGCTCCACGAAATAGACGTCTTCACCAACTTAGAGCTCAATAATGTCTTTCCCAAAGCCGTTGGCAGATGGCTGACTCAAATGCGGCTGGATCGGTCGCTACAGGAACTTTTAGGACCTTTTGAACCATGTTTAATTAAATTTTACTTACGTCTATACTTCGGTATCAATGAATTCGACTCCCTGCATATAAAAAACAGTTGGAATCTTACAGTAAACACTGCTCTCCTAAAAGGACCGATTACCGGCTTTCAAGTCATAACGTAAGCTACGATATTGCACTGACAGCATCGAGCAAGCCCTTTCGTACACTGCTGGTCCGGCGAGAGTGGACTTAACTTGAATCCCGCCAATACCGAAATGCTACTCTTCTCAAGAAAATACGACAAGCAGTTTTTTGAGTCACCCTCTTTTAATAGCATAAAGTTTAACTCTATATAGAGGTCAAGTACCTCAGATTATTCTAGACGGAAAGTTAAACTGGCATTGGAATAATACAGACCGTTTTGGAAAAGCCATAACCGCCCTCTACACATACCAGGTACCGTTGGTGAAACGATGGAGACTTAATACACACATAGTTCACTGGATGTAGTATACAGTCCACTCTCCACTCACAGCAAGGCCCGAGAAATTCTACTAAAACTTCATCCGCTGACCTTTACGGTAAGCTTCAGGCCAGCTGCTACGCAACCGGCTTGAATGTAACTCATACCTGTAGGAGACCCCAAGTTTGGTCACTCGAAAATTCTGGACGTGATCGACGTGATCTAGACTACACTGATCCATTATACTGCTCTGACAATCGGTTGTCTAACAGAATTACAGAAAGCATCGAAACGGATCGTACAGACTTGGATCTAAGGTCTACTAAGCTGAACATCAGCTTAAGGTTCCCTTACCACAGCAGCGTTATCTAGGGCAAATCAGCAGCCACAAGGGAAGCTGAACTTTGGCTCAATAGTGCCTTAACCTCAACAAAGTCTACCCCACTATTTACGCTGACAGTGAAGCTGCGATTAGATTCCTGTAGTTCATCTGCACCTCTTCGAAGGTGGCAATCGCATATAGAAATACTCTGAACGAGTTAGCCTCGAATATGACCGTCAAAGTGGCATGAGTTCCCGGGCACAACGGAATATCGAATACTGCTGGCAGGCAATCTCGCTAAGATGAGGACTAACCTATGCTCACTTAACCCTGCACGTTATACAGGAAAATCTCGCCATAGATCAGCATTCTGCGTTGATCCGCAGATCCGTTGAAGTATCGATAAAAAAAGATCTAAATCCAATCTCAATTAACCGTTCCATTACTAGCGCTGTGGTAGTATAATCAAATCAAATCAAATGCCCTACAAATGATGCAGAGACTAGGAAGAGGAGGAGAGTATTGAGCCCTTCCTTTGTCACTGGCCAGCCTTTTTCGACACACTCTGTGGAAATACGCCATCTTCAACGCTTCGTGAAGAAAATAAGCTGGTTTTACCACATCGAAAGTGAATGAGCAGAATAAGGAATTCACTTAATGCAATGCACCTCATTGGCGTAGTTATACTTCTCGAAAGCCAGTGGAATATTGTGCGACAACGGCTCGGATGTTGAGGCTAACCATCTATGAGAATATCATCTGCATACGCCAGTAGCATTATGCTCTTGCCGTTTATGGTGACACTTAGATTCAGATTGACGGCTTTAACTACACTTTCCAGAGGTAAGTTTCAATTTGGAGATCGCGTGTGTCGAAATTCGTATCTAGGCTATTTTTCAGGATTTAACACACTGTGAAAATCTGGTCACATATTTACATATTCATCTTTTCAGGAGCCAGCTGAAGTCTTGAAACTATTTCATTATTTCCATATTTTCTGATTCCGAGTCACGTTCCTGCCCGCCATCATTTCTTTTGTCAGGTATGAATAAAGGTCTACCTTGGTTCATTTTCTTCGGCTCCGTTCAAATTTAGCGCGTATTACCATTGACTTGAAGGTAGTTTGGTATGCTTTGTATTTCGCAGCAATTTGGTGATGGAGCCCCGTTCCGAAGTGGCTAGCTTAAGCAGGACTGAGAGTCATTTGTTTGACTGTCTGCCGTGACTGCGGCTTTCTTCGTCATTTCATAGAGGCGCATGCGGATCTTTGCAAGCCGATGTTAGCTCCTCGGATGGACTGGACGTCAAGAAAGTTCGAAGCATATTTTCATTCTTTCATAATGGGATCATCCATTGGGTTCTTTGTTATTTGATCAGAGGACAATTAAGTGGCTTTGTGAATGATTGGGCGCGAAGTCGACAAGTCTGTACCCGTTGTCGAAAATGTTTCATTGAAAGATGAATTTTCCAACAATTGAACCAAATACGCCTACCTTACCCACCCAGGTACAGCAGTCATCAACGGTCTAATTGAAATTTATATGTAGATGTAGTACTATGCAGGTGTGAATTAGTTCTACTTATCCTTGCTGGTGCTAATCACAGTGTTCAACCACAATTACTCAACAGCATTGTATGTGGTCGCTTGGCAACTATTAATCCTCAAAGCACTCACTCTCAGAAAAACACTCCATAAATGATGAAAATGAGATGACCATATTTATGTGTATTTACAACGAAACATTCATATGTATGTATGTATATGGAAAGCAAATGCTTTTCAAAGTTATACACTTAATTAACAACAAATGACACCGTGTGATTGGGTGGCTGTATAGGCAGCAAAAGCTGCTGCCACAATGTGTTATCAGCGCCGGCATATGCCACAAAATACTATAGAATAATCCTGTGGCACATTGTTGTTGACGTGTGCTTTGAGTTGTTGTGTTAAATCCGTCGAGGATATGTAGGATATGTCGTACTAGATATGTATGTGTTTAAGGTGCACCGGAAGCACGTATTTACACACATGCAAATACAACTACATACGAGTATATGTATTCTCCATTGTCATTTACCTGTACGTTGTGGTTGCTCCTCTTTTGACGCATCATCGCTTTGCTTGCAATATCGTCTGGTGCTCCAAGAATTCTGCAAAAAAAAAAACAAAGAGAAAGGTGAGATGAGAAATCAATGTGCGTAGTCAAATGCTAATGAAAGTAGAATAATGAAACTTTGTTCGGTTTTCCTTCTTACTTTTGTTTAAAGGATATGTGTGAATTATGTAAATGTTTGACGAAAAATTGCTCACACATACATATTTATGCACATTTGTTCGTGCAGATACTTTGTTGTATGTACTTGTAGATTAAGTTTTAGAAAGCCGATTACGTGGAAGAAAGCTCTAAAAAAGCATGGTGATAATGCAATTTGAAATTCAAATTTGCAAAATTAATGAAACGAGTCAGCCTTCAAGGGAAGTTTCACAAAACAGAATGCTGGTGAAAGTTTTGTCTGAATTTTTTGTTGCAAAATTTTGTATGGAACTGATGTAAGCGACTCTCGGCATGCATTTTTCACGGATAGCAACTTAAGTGGGTGTTCATGTGCGTCTTAGGTATGTAGGTATGGTGTTGATGAGAGCTAAAGACATAAATATGTAAGTACACAAAGCCGAACGCACATCAAAGCATGTAAATATGTATGCTCGCTTAAAACTCAGAACGAATGGAAATAAGTGAGTGTTGCCTCAGGGTGACGTGCTTGATGACAGCAATGAGGCGTCTAGTATACTCACAATCCTTCTAAGAAAATTATTTAAATTAAGTATCCATACGGCAAGTCCTAATGCGGGTTTTGAGTTCTTTTTTTTAAATATTCCTTTGTGGTGTTTAATTCAACAAAATATAAATTTTTTGGTATCTAATAGATACGCATTCAGATATTCAAAAATTATATGTCGGCCTTAAATTGCAAATGGTTGTAGTGCCAAAGAATAACTAAAAAGAAAGTACCATAAAATATGCAGCAACATACAAGTTCCTAGTATGAAAATGTTTGCAGCCTAATTGATATCGCAACTCTTTCTTTCGGAAGTAAAAAAGTAAACAAAAAATTAACTTCATCATTTTTACCATGAAAAAAAAATGTTCACAGTAAGTGTGAGCTCGTTGAAGACTGGCTATTTTGGAAATGCTTCAGGGAACTTCAATATACAGGGTGGCCCATATACAGCCCAATTCTGTATACTCCCGCAGAGAGAGAAATCCTCCAATAAATAATTAACTCCCAGGAAGTAGCATTTTCCCCGAAAATTTGCAAGGAGGAAATTCGAACTTCGAAAGAGCTGTTTGACACTTTTTTGACAGCTCAACTCCGCCATTTAAAATAAAAAATTGTCAGGGAGGAAAGTGGAAAGGGAGAAAACCCCCAGGAAGTTTCTATTTAGAATCGGCCTGATAGTGTTTGTTTTAATCATATGTTATTTTGAAAGTGACAACTCTTCCGGCTGGAAATCTTGATAGAAAATCGGCATAATATTTCTCCGGAATAAAATTAATCGCTTTATGCTTGAACATTTTTGGAAAATTGCATTTATTGACAAAATACAAAATCATCTGTACTGACGAACTTTTTTTGATTTCGGCGCATCTGGGGATCGGAAAACCCGTTTGTGATTGTCGAAAAGCCAATACGCTCCCAGAGTGTGACAGTTTGGTGCGGATTTTGAGAGCGGAGGCATCATTGGCCACAACGATGAGCGCTACAGGGGAATGATAAAAGATTTTTTGTGCACGGAAATTGAAGAGATGGGCTTGGTCAATCTTTGGTTTCAGCAGGTTAATAAATTGAAAAAAATATGAAAACGTCAATTTATAAAGCTCTTTAAACATACTTTATTTTTTATGAATAAGGCCAACGGGCTGTAGATCTGCAGTAAGGTTTTACTTTTTTGAAAACAGTTGCCACCCTATAAAAAATTATATTCATATTATTTAAAAAAATAAATCAATTATTACAAACTGGGTATTTAGAGAAATGGTTTAAAAAAGCTTTGTTCCTAGCTGAAGTATAGGAGGGTTGCCACCTGTTTAAAAAATCATATTGTGTAGGTGAAATATGTATCACCATATGGTGCCAAACGAAAGGGTTTTAGAAAGTAGTAGTTTGAAAATATTTTGAAGCGGGTTTCCACCTGCTAGAAATGTCGAGTTTAGTTTACTTATACACAAGTTATTCGGAATATCAAAATGTGGATGTCAAACGAAGGAGTGTTAAGAAATCGTTCGTTTGAACGCTAAGAATATTTTTTGAGGTGTTGGAAGAGGATTGCCACCTGTTTAAAAAGTTAAATTCAAATTATTTTATAAGTTAAACGAATTATTGAAATATGGGTATCAAACGAAGGGGGTTTGAAAAATTTCTATTTCTAAACTATGTTAAGCGGGGTTGCCACATTTTTGAAAAATTAAATTTCATTCAACTCATGAGTTAATTAGAACATGTATCGCAATATCCGGCGAAGGAGAGTTAAAAAGAATTAAGCTGGAAAATACTTTTGAAGAGGGTGGCCACCTGTTTGAAAGATATATATAACTCAATTAGCTAATTCAAAAAGTATATGAAACAAAAAAATATTGTAGTAAAACGAAAATTGTTAAGAAATCTTTAGTTTGAACATTTCGAATGTTTGAAGAGAGTTGCCACGTGTTTAAAAAGTTACATTAAAATTATTTAGTAAGTTAGTTGAATTATTAAAAGATGGGCATAAATTGAACTTTCCTACAGGAAAAGTATGCTAAAGTACAGTTTTCTAGCTTGATAATTTCTTGAAATATCTATAAAAAAGAAACTTGTCTACTGATTGGACTGGTCACAAAATGAATTATTTCTTGCATTACAACGCATCAGCTCTGTCTCCAGGCCCAAAAGTTTTTTTCTAAATAAAGGATTTCCATAAGTTAGCAGGTAATGACTCACGTTCTCTTTAATTGCATTGGCTTACACGCTTTCAGCAACACTGACCTCCGCCGTTTTAAACAAAAATAAATTTAACAGTTAATTTAAAAAAATGCGCTCTCAATTCGGGCTCAAAAAAGCTGATTCGGCAACCAAAATTAGCAGTCATATTTCTTGTGCGTACGCCTAAAAGCAATTAATTTTGAAATACATGTAGCAGTATATACATACATACGTATAGACAAACATATATTATATTGAAGCTTTAAATTGTCCAGCTACCGTAAATTACCACGATACTATCAAATCTAGCGGAGGAAGTTTAATTAATCAATGAGCAACAAGTGTAGTAGATACATACAAACACGCACTAACCCTGCAGGAAATTGGAAGCAGATTTAAACTAATTAATGCAAATATCATCTTCAAGCTGTTTCTACTTGTACTTTAGCATAATTTTCCTATAGGTAACTACCGAATTTAATATGTGGATGCCGCACTATTTGCGTACTATGCGTCACTTTTGATTTGATCAATTCAGTGATTGAGAATTCGTCGAAATGAAGTTCTAGATTTCAAACTAAAAAAGAAGCATTTTACGAGATTGTAATTTTGCTAAAAGGCAAGGGCAGTATAGAAACCAGTTAAAGCTTTGAAATCGCAAAAAAATACCAATTTGCCATCAAAGGCTTTTTGCAATTAGTACTTAGAAGTTACCCATACACGCGACAGTTTGTAAACCGCGGTTCACGAAATAAATTCAATTAAACTTAAACATCGACGAGGGAAATCACGTGTGCGGCGTAGAAGTGTAAAAGTGGCCGGCAGCCTGGCGGTTCACACAGCAAACGCATATGGGTATAAAGTTACACAAACATATATGTATATGTATTTACATATACATATATACAGAAATGTATATATCTCGTCACAGGAGTCAATCGGCTTTGTCTCACCCAATTTCGGTGGAGAAATTTTAAATTAACTTTGCCTACTCGTACCTGCCAAATTCATCGGCCACTGGTTATTTATTGTTCTGGTTGTGTTCGTACTTTTTTATTTTGCACACGAAAGCTTTTCCGCCGATTCTTCTTCACTGGCTTTTGAATTTTTATTGTTTTTTTTATCTGCTGTGTGATTGTTGTATTCAATCAACCGCGTAAATAAATCAGATGTCGGAAAAATCGCCAGATGTGAATTTCATTTTGGCTAAATCGAAGAGGCTGGTAAGAGTTTGTGCTCAATAAGTGAGAGAAAGAATACACGTTTTTTTGGAGTGAACTTTGACTGGACTTAACATTCTTATGTATGAGTATATATGTATGTATTATAAAAATGTATTTAGTTAAATACGGCCAGTGTTGCCATTTCGGTGCGTTTGGAGCTGGATTTAGCTCTTTATTTTTTTACTTTGCTCTCAACATTTGACTTTAGCTCCCAGCTCTTTTTTAGCTCTGCACCACTACACCACAGCAGCCGCCATATACGGCTAATAATATGCGTTAATCTCTAATGGAATCTGAGTCATAACGTAATGTATGATGCATGTATGTAGATTAGGGTGGAGTAAAAAAAAAATTAAATGTTTGAGGCCGCGCTTTCAATATTGCAGAAAAGTTGTTCAAACTACTGTTCTTTTATCCTTCTTTAAATGATTTTCTAGAAAGATTTTGGGTAGATACGCAGTTTTGTAGCCTATTCAAGGCTGGCATCATCACCATTTCATGCGTGTGGTCATGCAATACGAAGAAGCAAAAATTCGGTGTTGTATTTTGGTGGAAGAGGGACCTCGTCGCCAGGTACTGTCAACTCAATGAACGCTCATCTAAATGTGCCAAATTTTTGCCGACACCAACAAGATGGTTGTTTAAAAGTCACTCATACGACCTGTAGTCTCCTCTCAAAATGTTTTGGTGTACATATATTTACTTCAATAGCCTTTTTACTCCTTTAAATAGAAAAATAATAAATAAGAAATAAACAAATGAATTAATAGGTAACTAAGTATTATATTCCCCATAGAATCCTATAAGTAGTTCGAATTTTGAATGAAAATGAGTTCAGCGCTTATTTGCATATTAAAATGTGGGTTTTCAATGTTGCTCATACGGCCTGTAGTTCGTATCGAATATACGGTTGTACTTTAATAGTCACACAAAGTATGCTTGTTATTGTCATATAAAGAATTGAAACAAATTAAAATTGAAATAAACAAATCGAACTCAAACCGCCAAACATGCATAAGCGAAATTTTTGCCAAAATTTTCTTTTTGATGCAGAAGTGTTCCTAGAGCATCAAGCTGCATTTCTGCATAAAAATTCAAGCAACGCAAGCTCATGCGAATACGCACAGCTCATGCGAATACGCACACATAATATTTATGAACTAAATATAGTATCCGCATTCTAGAAATATTTTATTTATCCACTCAAGTGTCCTCGAATGCCAAGAAAATGCACTCAGATTTTTTCACGTACTTTTATTAGCAATTTTAATGCCTGTGAAAATCTCTCAAAATTACCGAAAAAGTATAGCACTCTGCGCTTCTGTGGTATTTGAGATAGGCATCATAATAAAGTTGGCATAAAGACGCATAAAAAATAATTGCTAAGCCAACAAAACACCAAGGCCGAATGAGCAGGCGAAACACCAAGTTTAAGACTTTGGCAATTAAAAGAAGTGAATAAAAAATTTGAAGTGGATTTTAAGAACTTAAATGAATGAGAAAATCCCAAAAAAAAAACTTCAGATAATACAGAGAAAATGAGGCGCAAAGAATGTGCGAAAGCAGAGAAAGCACATATACAAGCATAAAAATATCTTTGAATAAATAAAAAAAAAAAATTATAGCAAAGTACGAAGGAAAACACAACAAATTCTAAGCGATAAAACGCTGTGTTTGTCTTTCGAAATTTGGGGCAAGTAGTAGGTGCGATGAAAGGATCAAATATATACGAGTATAAGCAGCAACAGCAACAACAGCAGCATAAAGCAGTGCAGCAACACAATGGCGCACAAGCAGAACGCAAGCAGCGGCATAAAAATGGAAATGAAAGCAAAGCGGTGTTGGTGGGTAAAAAATGTGTAAATGTATGCAAATAAAAAGCCGTCGAAATCAACAAAAGGAACAAACAAAACAACAGAAACCGCCTCAAAGGCGTTTTCGCATCAAAAGCCATTCAGTACGCTGCGCTACACCCCCCAGCCAGCCAGTCAGCAGCCAGCAAGAAAAGGGCAAGGCGGCGACGCGACGCGACGGCGACGACGACGACGCTGTTTTAATGCGGTATTCCGCAGACGACTGACTAACTGGCTGCCAACAACAGGCAGTTGAGTGAAGCGAAAACGTCAGCTACTCACCGTAAACATTTTATGAAAAAAAAAAAAAAAAAAACGCAGACACATTTTTTAACCTTTGTGCGTAAATATGTATGTAAGTAAATAAAGGAATATGCTATTTACTAGCGAGTGAGTAGAATTTGTTTGAAGCTAGTTAAGCGCACAATAACAATAAGAACTGCCGCGACATTATTCGATAGCATCTTTGGTTGTAAAAACAAAAAATGTTTTAGGTTTCATTTCAATATTTTTTTTTTACTTTTTGTGCATTTTCGCCATTTTATTTAAATTTTCTTTTTATTCGGTTTTTTTTTGTACCTGAATGTTCTCGCTTGTGTAGCGTTGAAAGCAATAATAAGCAAGTGAATTTATTCGACCTTAGTTGAGATTAATTAGTATTAACCTTTCAAATGGTTTTTACATTAAGAATTTTCATTTTATTAATTTGATAATATAAAGCGAAATGAAAGCGCGGTTAAAAATTTATTAACAAGCAGCGAGAGTTAGACAAGATAAAAGGGTAAAAACTGATATCCAGACAAAAATTATATCACTTGTGGAAAATGAGATTTTCAAATTGTTGCTGATTAAATTAAATAATGATTTCTAGACCATGGCAAAAAATAAATTTCCCTTCGCCACTGAGTTTAAATTAGTTTTGCAAGGTAATTTCGAAAAATATTAAATTTTGCCGAACGTAGGGGTCGGCTCGCATTTTTACATTTTTCTTAAAGTATGATATATCGTTGTTCTTGTTTCGTGTAGACAACTTTTTTATTCCAACGTTCTTTGACCTTAAACATCCCATTCTAGTACTTACCCATCAGATCTCGCTTCCTACCAGCCCAACGTACCACCCTAATGCTAGTGAATTAAAGCCATCCAAGTATCATTAAGCTATTCCTAGGTTAGGTTAGGCTGTCTGATCGTCTATAAGACACACTTGGGCTCAGGGCCCATTGCGATGTCGCATGTAGTGCCAGCAGTTCCCAATCTCCTTAAACCGTCTGAAACATCTCAGGAATTTCTGAAGATATAAGGGCCTTCGAAGAATTGCCTACCATGAGTGGAGAGTCTTCGTCTGGGTGGAGAAGGGCACTGGCACAATAGGTGCAGAATCGCTTCTACCTCTTCTTCATTTTGAGAGAAGTCATGTAATCGTTGGCCTTGTCGATAGGCCTTGTCGGTCCAAGTATGATAGATACTAATAATCTAATAATATGCTTAATGAGACTACTGAGTGCTTTTGGCAGCGGCCACCATTGCTTGACAGGTTTGCAGGCAATACCATCTGTCGTTCGCTCCTTTAGCAAGCCTCTGAGTATAAATAGGAAAGTTTGTATTTCGTTGTTTATATCCTCAAGAGGAATTTTTGTGCCAAGTCGCGCCAGTTCATCGGCCTTACAATTCTCCGCTATGTCGCAGAGTCCCAGAACCCACATAACCTTTATGCGAAATGACTCAGCCATCTCTATAAGAGCTGCGCAGCATTTCATGGCTACCATGGAGGTTGTTGGCTGCTTCGTGAAGGATTTTATTTCCGCTTGGCTGTCAGTGAAGATGAAGATATCAACTCGTGCTATCATATCACACTTCACCAGGTTTTTGGCGCTGTCGATTGCCATCAGTTCCGCCTGAAAAACATTACAGTGGTGCGGGATAAGAAAGCTAAAGGAGATTACCAGATAATGGGAGTATACACCTCCACCAACCCACAATATCCAGTAAGGACTGCGGGGAGTGTGGCTTTAACAACAACAGTTTTGAAGTTAAGGAGTAGTGCAATTTTTTGTTCATTATTTAAGATTTCTTGCTGAGTTTTCCATCCGAATTAGTAAGAAACCAGTTAGCGAAATTATTATTTAGTAGAAAAAAGGGCTTTCAAAAGACATTATTTCTGATATTTTAAACTATAGGCCCTCTATGGTAAATTTTTTACTCCAGTTTTTTTCTTTTTGAATACCAAAATTCCAAAGCCTTCTGATTCAGCTTCATTTATCGATTTTTATTAAGATATATATCGATTTACTTCGACATATTTATCAATAGTTCATCGACAAACTTATCGATACTAGTAGGGTGATCAAATGAGTCGAAGGAAATATTAGGACACTTTCTTTTCCATCAGACTTGAGTTTTGAAGTGATTGTTTTTACGCTCAATTGCAAGAATTGAGAAATGTTTAAACAGGAAAAAAGTCAGATTTGTAAAATTCAGGACAAATGAAAATCAGTCCGGACACTTTAATTCGACCCTGAAATCAGGACATCTGGTCACCCTAGATATTAGTATTAATAAACGCGTATTTTAATGCATATAGAAAAATAAATGTACACCCCTTTGAAGCTAAAAATTCTTCACTTCAAATAAGCATTCACTTCCAATGGCAAAAACCTGTTAGTGCTTCACACAAAAAAATACATTAAAGTTAAAGGCGATTATGTTAAACCTTCATACGCTTGCTTGCTGAAACACGCCAATCTTGTTGTAATGTGTTTAAATTTTCTACGAAATGCCTCTTTGCAAAAGTGTTAATGATGTTAAATTATCCTAAATATACATATTTAGTACTTATCTATGTATTTGCGAAATCTCTTCGCCTTATTCATTTTACGAGTATCCTTGCTGCCAGTTTCAGCGAAGAAATACAAATGCAAGAATATATTTACGAGTATTATGTGTGCAATGCATGTATGTATATATGCAAAATCATACATATGTTTATGTTGATGAGTGATTGTAAAAAAACAGCTGGCAGACGGTATGCCAGTCACATAAATTTCACAATTTACTTACACAACCGTCGGCTACATTTTCAGCGCAATAATGTAATAATATGCATGCATATCAATGCGTTGTGTGCATATATGTCTGTATGTATTTGTGTATGCACAAAAGTGCTAATTTAAATGAATTAAGTAAGTAAGAACAAAATAGGAATATGAAATATTATTTATACATACATCGAGTGCGCAAGAAGACAAAATTTATATCTCTGGCATGTTGCAAAAGAATTTTTTTTTGCACAAAAGTATATCGTGGAATATTTTGAGCATAAAGCAGAATACGTTATATGTATACCTACATATACATACATGTATGTAGATTAGGGTGCCGCACCAAAATAAGTTGTACTTCTTCCACCGGAATGATACAATTTATTGCTTCAAAAACTGTCGTCAAAATGTTTCCTAAAAAGTAAGCTGGAACAATAAGAAATAATCGAGTTTTTTTATAAATAAAATTATTTTTCAAAAAAAGTTTTTCGCAAAAATTCTCCTCGCATGATAAAAGAGTTTAAGGTATGCATAAAAATTTCTGAATATTTTATCAACCTCATCAAAAAAATGAGATTTTTGGAGTTTTTTTTTCAAATAGGTCCAGCTCACGTAAATCTTTACATTTTCCGAAATATTATAGGAAGAGACTTAAGATATAATAGATTTTATAATTCCCATGGAAAAACAGTACCGGTTTATTATTTGTATGGCGAGTGATGCAGTGTAATGTATGTATAAACATGCATATATAAATATATTTATATCTTACTCTTAAGTGTGTATTTGACAAGTAAGTATAGCGCTAAGTTGTAGCAAAATGAGCTGAAAAAATCACCCATTAGGCACAATTTATAGGATTCTCTAAGAGAAATATTCAGTAGAGAGAATTTCCCAGACATATGTATGGTGGAAGGGAGGGCAGCTGAAACGCCTTTAAATAAATTGGATTAGACACAGCTGAAAATGGCAAAAGAGATGAAGAGGCGCAATGACGACGACAGCCTTTCAACTAAGCGATAATTTATATTATTATTTATATCCTTTCTCATGCAACTCAGTTCTTTCAGGTCGCCGGCAAAATTTTGGCATTCTTCATTTTTCTCTCTTCGCAACGATATAAAGCACGCTTTGCTATGCACCTACTGCTTTTGGGAAAAAATACGAAAATCTGCAAAATCCATTTTACGATGATATTAAAATGGCAATAATTTTTTAATATTTTTCCCTCTAAGAAATTAATGCATGCATGGTTTGAGGTATACATTTATGGTTTTCAGACACCTTCGGCTAAGCCTAATTGATCGTTCAAAGGTTCTACATGAGTGAGTTATAAATCTCTTGTATTGTCTTTTACACTTCGATATAGGTCAGTTGGCTGCAATTTGAGAGTCTCCCACCTTACTAGAAGCTCTATCATATATTCCTTAGATGAACTACAGGAAAGCTGAGAGCCATTGGTACACTTTTTTGAAACCTAAAATTTTAAACACAAAAAAAAAAATAATATATTCGCGAAACTATGGGTAAAATATAGTAAAACTACGTCCTAAGTTTTCTCTCTGACGTCAGGGTTTTTTAAAAGGACTTTGAAATTAAAAAAAAAGTATGATTATTTCAAAAAATTATTTAAAAAATTCAGTGCAATGTAAGATAACAACAAGGGTATCTTATAAAAGAAAAAATTCTATAGAATTATAATAGAATAAATCTTTTGGTGCATAAATAAGCGCGAATGGGTATGGAAAATATTCTTTACAAATTTTATCCTTAATTGTCCTTGAAAATTTGCAATATATATATCTTTTTTAATTATTATATGAGAACTATTATACGCACGACCACACCATCGAATTTCGTCCTGCAAACTTTATTAACTTAAAAAGATAAAATCTATTAAAAGCGCATTTTCAATACTTAACCAATAACCTGCCGATGAATATACGAGCCAATTATTTGTTTCATATTTTTTTTCGAAATAGCGAGTCATTTTTATCCAAACCAAACTTGTAACTGTATACGTGCACTGCGTATTCTTCATGCATTTGAAATGATAAAATACAAAACAATTTTTTTTCTTTTATGGCCACACAAATAAAATTTTGTGGTTAACAGCTCGTTATTTATATTCACAATTATAATATCTATTATATTCTGTTAACATTTCTCTCACAATTCAAACCAAAAAAAAGCGAACAATGTTAATAAAAAATTTTATTTGTCCCGCCTTTATTACAATACTTTTATGAGCCAAACAATAAAATAGAACAAACTCAAGTATTATTAAAACTGAATGGCGTTAGCCAGAACGGCCTACAAGCAGCAATAAAAAAAAATTATACTTGCTTTCATGCTAGAAAAATCAAATAATTTTTTTCGTTTCTACTTTAAATACGTTTTCATTTCATACCTTTGTCAGCTGGCTGAAAGTACAGTACCTGAGCAAAGCAGCAACTGAGGTGTGTGGGCAATAAAAAGCCACAGGCGCCAAAAGGACACTTGAACGGCTGCCAACTGAGTAACTAACCATTCAGGTGTAACGGCAAAAGCGTTAAGCGGTGCGCGTTCGTACTATGTATATTTGTACGGGCACAAACAATATACAAATAGTGCCTCATTCATGCATTTGTACCTCTGTGTGTATAGTGGAAAAAAGGAAAAATACCAACAACCCGTAACGTGCCACTATTTATTTGTGAACTCAGCGAATTCAGGTAAGCATTTAATGTTTGCTCGTTTGCACCAGTCGGTATATGTTTATTGTATAAACATTTCAGCAAGTGCCGATAGTTACCCAATAGCGGTAATTGTAATTTTTATTGCAAGGCTTACTGTTATTGTTTGATGCACAAGTGCACTAACTACTAAGGATACAGCTACGCACATATACTTGCTTACATACATATCCGTAGAATGTTTGTAAAATGCTATAATGAAAATTGTATGATGTGAGAAAATTGCATCGCGTACTCGCTATCTATAATAGAGCAATAAATAGTTCGAGCATTTGCATATTTTATATGACTCTAAAAAAGTAGATATCATTTGGCCGCAGTTCATGTCCGTAACGAACTCCTTTAATGTGAAATGCGGAAGTTTATCAATAACGTCTGTTTAATGTTTATGTTCACATATTGAAAAATTAATTTCGAATTTTATACCAATTGCTTATTAATTGAAGTACCACATGGCGTATGAGCAACATTAAATTGCATGCAGTAATCTCGTTAATGCCAGACAACCAAAAGCCAGTGAGCGTGCGAACTATTGAATTGTCACTATTTCTAGGTTAAAATGTGAAAGCATACTTTGGGAAATATTGAAAAATCAAAGCCAAAATGGAATGCTCAGTTTTATAATAACGTCTCTGTTTGGGTTGGTAATTTTAAATTTTCTTTAATCAAAGCATTGCAACGCTTTTTTTAAGCCGATAAACTTTCAGAAACCATATTTTCTTTAACTTTTTAAATCTTCCGACAATATTAAGTCTAATTACGTACAAGAAATCTCATGATATGTACATTAAACAGTTTTCGGAAAGAAATGTTTTTATAAAAAATTTTGAACTTTTTTCAAAACAAAACGAGTCTATCATAAATTGCTTCTTACAATTCGTTCACAATTGCTTTATTTACAGGGAAATGGATGATAAATAGTTAGATATTTGAAGCCATATTATCACTTTACCACAGTACGTGGCGACTTCTTAAAACGTTAATAAAAAATGTTTGTTCTGTAGCTCCGAATTATGAAAAAAGATCTGTGAAGTGCTGAACATAAACGTATTCGAACGAAAAAATCGACAACCAAAAGTTTGGTTAATATTACCAAATCATTGCTGAAATTTATATTTAGTTTGCCTTAAAATACCTGCGCTTTCGTTAGTGGTTAACGTAGTTTTTTCCAGAGCTAGCCTGAAAAATTTCTTATTAAATAAAAAAAAGGGTGCACGCCTTTCAACTTGTCAAATAGCTCAGTGCATTAGGCTGATTAATTTTCATGTCACACCGTCTACCATTGTGCGTGCATCAAGTAGATAAAAATCTTGCAACACATACGAGCAGCATAGACGACGAACCTGTCACGATGACTGGCATGGCACAATTTTGTGTTTGTGCGTGAAAATCGTAAAATAAAAAAAAGGAGTAAAAATTTTACACGCAGCCGTAAAAGAGAGCAACAGCTTCATATAAAACTATGTATGTATGTGCATGCAAAGCTTCAACAGCACAACAGCCAAGTTGTAAAAATGTAAGAATTTGCAACGTAACTGCAATCTATTAATAATTCAACGATGAAAGCGCAGACGGTCGCTCTTAATGGGTGGTGAAAACGCCTAAAAGCATGCCATAAATTGCGCAGTTAAAGAACTTTATAGCGTCGTAGCATTTTTGGTTTGTCCCCTCTACCCGCTTATTATTCCCTTTGCAGACAAACAATGCCATAAACCAGTTTATACAGATTTAATGCAACTTAACGGTATAATAGTATTTGTTGCATGCAACTAAAATGACGCCTTGTCATGCTGTTAAGTGTCCTGACAAATCATTTGAGTGCAATTTAGCGCTGCAATAACTACAAGTGTGTAAATTATGCTCACATTATAGCCGCGCCCAGAATGCCGTTGCATGAATGAAGACAAAGCAAAAAAAAAAGCGGAAAAGCCCAAAGCAAAGAAAATAAAAAAAGACAAAAAAAAATTTCCGCTTGAAATTTGCGCGCTCGATGTGCCCTGCGTGGGCTGGGCTGTTAATTTAGTCGCTGTTGCTGGTATTTTTTTCTTTGGTGTGGCTTTGCTTAGGGTAGGAGGAATGACCTTATATTACTGCCACACGAACGACTGCTTCGCATTTTGCTTGTGTCTCACTCAGCTGTGCGATTGTGCGATTTTGGCCTCATTTTAGCGGCTCACGGCTCACGGCGCCCTTCAATCTTAATTTGTTCCGCGCGGTGCTGTCAGTTTACATATTTTGGCTTGTCTCTCAAGGAAGCACACTTAATGCGCTTATCGATTTTAATGTTTTTATCAAAGCTATTTGTTTTGTCTCCTTTCGGCCTGTTTGTTATTTGATTTGCTTTCGCTTAGTATACTAAATATATTGTCCGGCGCGAGTTTTGTAAGTAAATACTTGTAGGCGTCCAAATGAATTAAACTCAAATAATGAATAAGTACGTGCGATTAGTTGCTGATTTTTCGATATCGTTGCAGGGGCGTTACTAAATTTGCGAGTTTTGTTGGATTTTATACGGCCTTTGTCAGCCATTTGACAGCAGATGCAGCAAGTTTGAATTTATTTTACCCATTAATGGTGTTTTTAGAGTTAATTTGCGATAGGGAGTTTATTTATTTATATTCTGCGATGAATATTTCTGCAATGAAAAGGAAGATTGACGCTTTATAACGGGTGATTTTTTTGAGGTTAGGATTTTCATGCATTAGTATTTGACAGATCACGTGGGATTTCAGACATGGTGTCAAAGAGAAAGATGCTCAGTATGCTTTGA